>NC_138778.1:180618816-180921316 GCF_965119305.1 Pelophylax lessonae
TGGAAGTGGAGTTAAGTGACACATTTTAGAAAACCTGTCCACCACCACCCAGATAATGGTGGAGCCCGCTGATGGGGGTAGTTCAGATATAAAGTCCATAGAGATGCAGCGCCGCGGTGCATCTGGAACAGGTGGAGGTAACAGGAGACCTGCTGGAGCTGAAGTAGAAGACTTAGACTGCACGCAAATGGAGCAAGCCTGGACATATTCCTCAACATCCTTCCGGAGTGAGGGCCACCAGTAGTAACGCAGCAGGAAGGCACAGGTGCGTTGCACACCAGGATTTCCAGAGAGTTTAGAGTCATGTGCCCATTTGAGAAGCTTGGGGCGAAGGGAGGGCCTCACAAAGGTCTTTCCAGGAGGGATACGTGGAGACTGAAGGTGAGTGGAGGCCAGGAAACAATTGGCAGGAATAATATGTTCAGGTTCAATATGACACTCTGAGTCAGCAACGTCAAATGACCTGGACAAGTCATCCGCACGAGCATTCTTGGAGCCGGGCCGGAAGGTGATATCAAAATTAAACCTGGCAAAAAAGAGAGCCCATCGTGCTTGCCTGAGATTTAAACGTCGGGCGGACTGCAGATACTGGAGGTTCTTATGATCGGTATAGATCAGAATACGATGAGGAGATCCCTCCAGTAGATGTCGCCATTCTTGCAGTGCCAGCTTGATAGCCAGAAGCTCCCGTAAGTTTTCTCTGTATCAGAAAACTTCTTAGAGAAAAATGCACAGGGGCAGAGCTTACTGTCATGCCTTTGGAGAAGGACGGCCTCCACTACCAAGGACGAAGCATCTACTTCCAAGAAGAAAGGCTGAAGAATGTCAGTACGTTTGAGAATAGATGCCAATAGGAAGGCCGATTTGAGCTTGTGGAAAACCTCGACAGCTTCAGGAGGCCAGGTTCTGGCATTGGCACCCTTCCGGGTCAAGGAGGTAATGGGTGCCACCAGAGAGGAGTAATCAGGGATGAACTGGCGATAGAAATTTGTGAATCCCAAGAACCATTGCGTTGCTTTTAGACCAGAAGGCTGAGGCCAGTTGGAGATGGCCTGAAGTTTAGCAGGATCCATAAGCAGCCCTTTATCTGTGACTATGTAGCCTAGGAAAGGAACTTGGGTTTGCTCGAAGAGGCACTTCTCCAACTTCACATACAAGCGGTGGTCCCGAAGACGTTGAAGAACCGTACAAACATGCTGGCGATGAGTGTTCAAATCTGGAGAAAAGATGAGTATGTCATCCAGATACACGATGACACAAACGTATAGGAGATCAGAAAAAATGTCATTAACAAAGTTCTGGAAGACAGCTGGGGCGTTACACAAGCCAAAAGGCATTACGAGATATTCATAGTACCCATCTCTGGTGTTAAAAGTGGTTTTCCATTCATCCCCCTCTCGAATCCTAATCAAATTGTATGCTCCACGGAGGTCCAACTTGGTGAAAATATGAGCATCTCGTAGCCTGTCAAAAAGTTCGGAAATCAAGGGTAACGGGTACCGATTCTTAATGGTGATGGCATTGAGACCTCTATAATCAATGAAGGGCCGGAGTGTACCACCCTTTTTCTCCACAAAGAAGAACCCAGCCCCAGCAGGAGAATTGGATTTACGTATAAATCCTTTCTGCAGATTTTCCTGGATGTACTTGGACATGGCTTGGGTCTCCGGGATGGAAAAAGGGTAGACTCTACCTCGGGGTGGTGAAGCCTCGGGTTGGAGGTCAATCGCACAGTCGTAGGGACGATGAGGAGTCAAACTGTCAGCAGCAAAAGACATCTCGGAAGGCCAGATACTGCCGAGGAAGAATTGGAGAGGTAGAGACCTCAGCCACAGGTACACGGAGAGGTGGAGACACCTTAGGGAGACAGGTCTGATGGCATTGCGACCCCCAAGATAACACTTGGCCAGAGTTCCAATCCAGATAAGGTGAGTGTTTCTTCAACCATGGAAGTCCAAGAATGATGGGACTAGAAGACTTGGGAAGTATCAGGAAGGAGACTTCCTCCAGATGAAGGACACCGACATGCATGGTGATGGAGGCTGTTCTGAAGCGTAGGGGTCCGAAGGCCAAGGTCGAGCCATCCACTGCCGAAACAGCTAGAGGCATAGCCAGGGGAACTAGAGGAATGCCCAGTTCAGTGGCCAAAGACTGCTCAATGAAATTCCCGGCTGCTCCAGAGTCTACATATGCAGAAACTTGATATGAATTTAGGGCCCAATGAATAGAGAGGGGTATAACAAATCGACGGTAGGTGGCAGAGTTCAGATTCTGGTCTAAATCGCCTCCCTCTGAGCGACCTAGACCCGAGAGTTTCCCAGACGGACGGGGCAGGATTTTATCATATGACCACCAGCTCTGCAGTAAAGACACAGGCCGAGTCTCAGGCGACGGGACCTCTCTTTTGGAGCGAGGCGTGTCAGGCCTAATTGCATGGGTTCTTCAGAAGCCAATACTGGGGGAGAGAGGGGTTGTTCCGGAATGTTCTGGACAACAGGAGCAAGGTGACCCAGTGGGGGGTGTCGTGGCACAGTCCTTTCCAGATCTCGCTCCTGGAAGCGGACATCAATTTGGATGCTAAGGGAAATCAAGCCATCCAAGGTGGTGGGTATAGTTCTGCCAGCTAGTTCGTCCTTAATACGATCTGCAAGACCTTGCCAAAATGTTGCAGTAAGAGCCTCGTTGTTCCATGCCAGTTCCGAAGCCAAGGTGCGAAACTGAACTGCATATTGACCAACAGTCATGTTTCCTTGACGAAGATGAAGAAGGGCTCCAGAAGCAGGTGAGGCCCTGCCAGGCACATCAAAGGTATTACAGAAAGCTTGTAGGAAGGCAGAGAGACTGGAAATGGTAGGATCTTGACGCTCCCATAGCGGCGAGGCCCAAGCCAAAGCTGGTCCCGACAGGAGTGAAATCATGTACGCCACCTTGGAACGATCAGTAGGAAAGTAATGGCCTGCTAGCTCGAAGTGGATTGAGCACTGATTGATGAATCCCCGACAAGCTTTGGGGTCCCCAGAGAAGCGAGATGGCGGAGGCAGCTGGAGTTTTGCAGGACTGACCTCTGCTGGAGGGATTGCGGAAGCCACAGGGGCTGACACAGGAGCTGGAACAGAGGAAGCTGGAGTAGGAACAATCTGCAGCTGATCCAAACGGGAAGAAAGAGCCTGCAGACACTGCATAATCTGTTCTTGATAAGCCTGCTGAACGTTAACTCTCTGCTCCAAACTCTGAAGTTGATCCTGAAGTGGCTGCGGTGTCTCCGACGAGCTCATGGCTTGAGCAAACTGTCAAGGGGTCTGTGGTAGTGAGCCCTTATAGATCCCCAGCTCAGGATTCCCCAGGGCGCGGAGTCTAAGCCCCAGCCTGCTTTTTCACCAGGGCCCCTGATGGTAGGGATGGACTTGCAGCAGACTGGAACCAGGTCGCGGTCCCCAGGTAGGCCCAGCTGAGAATGTGGAGACCGCTGGCGTGTGCAGGGTAAACAGGAGACTATAAGGAGATCCAAGAGACAAGCCGAGGTCAAGACAGGCAGCAGACAAACGTAGACGGAGGAACAAAGTCGGGTCGGTACACAGGAGATCAGATGCAATAGCCAAGGCATACACGGATGGGAGCTCAGAGAACAGCGAAGTTGCTCAAGCAAGGAACAGTGCACTGAGCATGTGTATATATAGGGAAGCAAACAGGGAGGTGACCCAGGAAGTAATTGACAGGATATAACCCACATTGGAGCAGGCGACGCCCATAGGAAACAGAGAAGCCCAAACACCACATGTGAAGGGAGGCAAAACAGAAGCACTGCAGCAAGGAGGTAAGAATATACAGACAAAACTATAGGCTAACTTGTGACAGTACCCCCTCTCTTACGGGGCCTCCCCACTCGTTTGGGCCCAGCCTTGAGAGGAAACTTCTGATGAAAAAGTTCACCAAACGAGGTGCAGAAACATCAGTGGAAGGAATCCAACATCTCTCCTGAGGACCATATCCTTTCCAGTCCACTAGATACAAGAGCCTCCCCCTGGAGAATTTGGAATCCAAGATTTGCTTGATTTCATACTGATCCGAAGTACTGGCTATTGGAGAAGGACGACGAATAGGAAGAGAAAACCTATTGATGATGTATGGTCTAAGGAGAGAAACATGGAAAACATTGGGGATTTTTAGATGTGACGGGAGACGGAGCTTAAAAGCGACAGGGTTAACCCGGCAGAGGATTGTAAAGGGACCAATGAAACGGGGAGCAAACTTCATAGAGGGTACCCTGAGACGGATATTCTTGGTAGAGAGCCAAACCTTATCACCAGGGAGAATTTTGGGGCTCACACGGCGATGGCGATCTGCAGCTACCTTGTACCTGGAAGCTGCCAGATGTAAATTCTTGGAAACATCTGCCCAGATAGAATTGAGAGACCGTTGCACCTCTGCGGCCGCCGGCATCTCAGCAGAGATCGGAACAGGAAATGGTACTGAAGAATGGCGGCCAAATACCGTGAAGAAGGGAGACTCACCAGTGCTGGCATTAGCATGGTTATTGAGGGCAAATTCTGGCCAGGGTAAAAGGTCTACCCAATCATCCTGATGGGCAGAAATGAAGGCACGAAGATACCGTTCCACATTCTGGTTAACCCTTTCCGTTTGACCATTTGACTGCGGATGAAAAGCTAAGGAGAAATCCAACTTGATTCCAAATGACGTGGCCAGGGCTCTCCAGAAGTGGGCCGTAAACTGAACTCCTCTATCTGAGACAATGTGTGAGGGCATACCATGGAGACGAAAGATTTCCCTAATGAAGATGGAAGCCAAAGTGACAGCAGAGGGTAGGCCTGGAAGTGGAGTTAAGTGACACATTTTAGAAAACCTGTCCACCACCACCCAGATAATGGTGGAGCCCGCTGATGGGGGTAGTTCAGATATAAAGTCCATAGAGATGCAGCGCCGCGGTGCATCTGGAACAGGTGGAGGTAACAGGAGACCTGCTGGAGCTGAAGTAGAAGACTTAGACTGCACGCAAATGGAGCAAGCCTGGACATATTCCTCAACATCCTTCCGGAGTGAGGGCCACCAGTAGTAACGCAGCAGGAAGGCACAGGTGCGTTGCACACCAGGATTTCCAGAGAGTTTAGAGTCATGTGCCCATTTGAGAAGCTTGGGGCGAAGGGAGGGCCTCACAAAGGTCTTTCCAGGAGGGATACGTGGAGACTGAAGGTGAGTGGAGGCCAGGAAACAATTGGCAGGAATAATATGTTCAGGTTCAATATGACACTCTGAGTCAGCAACGTCAAATGACCTGGACAAGTCATCCGCACGAGCATTCTTGGAGCCGGGCCGGAAGGTGATATCAAAATTAAACCTGGCAAAAAAGAGAGCCCATCGTGCTTGCCTGAGATTTAAACGTCGGGCGGACTGCAGATACTGGAGGTTCTTATGATCGGTATAGATCAGAATACGATGAGGAGATCCCTCCAGTAGATGTCGCCATTCTTGCAGTGCCAGCTTGATAGCCAGAAGCTCCCGTAAGTTTTCTCTGTATCAGAAAACTTCTTAGAGAAAAATGCACAGGGGCAGAGCTTACTGTCATGCCTTTGGAGAAGGACGGCCTCCACTACCAAGGACGAAGCATCTACTTCCAAGAAGAAAGGCTGAAGAATGTCAGTACGTTTGAGAATAGATGCCGATAGGAAGGCCGATTTGAGCTTGTGGAAAACCTCGACAGCTTCAGGAGGCCAGGTTCTGGCATTGGCACCCTTCCGGGTCAAGGAGGTAATGGGTGCCACCAGAGAGGAGTAATCAGGGATGAACTGGCGATAGAAATTTGTGAATCCCAAGAACCATTGCGTTGCTTTTAGACCAGAAGGCTGAGGCCAGTTGGAGATGGCCTGAAGTTTAGCAGGATCCATAAGCAGCCCTTTATCTGTGACTATGTAGCCTAGGAAAGGAACTTGGGTTTGCTCGAAGAGGCACTTCTCCAACTTCACATACAAGCGGTGGTCCCGAAGACGTTGAAGAACCGTACAAACATGCTGGCGATGAGTGTTCAAATCTGGAGAAAAGATGAGTATGTCATCCAGATACACGATGACACAAACGTATAGGAGATCAGAAAAAATGTCATTAACAAAGTTCTGGAAGACAGCTGGGGCGTTACACAAGCCAAAAGGCATTACGAGATATTCATAGTACCCATCTCTGGTGTTAAAAGTGGTTTTCCATTCATCCCCCTCTCGAATCCTAATCAAATTGTATGCTCCACGGAGGTCCAACTTGGTGAAAATATGAGCATCTCGTAGCCTGTCAAAAAGTTCGGAAATCAAGGGTAACGGGTACCGATTCTTAATGGTGATGGCATTGAGACCTCTATAATCAATGAAGGGCCGGAGTGTACCACCCTTTTTCTCCACAAAGAAGAACCCAGCCCCAGCAGGAGAATTGGATTTACGTATAAATCCTTTCTGCAGATTTTCCTGGATGTACTTGGACATGGCTTGGGTCTCCGGGATGGAAAAAGGGTAGACTCTACCTCGGGGTGGTGAAGCCTCGGGTTGGAGGTCAATCGCACAGTCGTAGGGACGATGAGGAGTCAAACTGTCAGCAGCAAAAGACATCTCGGAAGGCCAGATACTGCCGAGGAAGAATTGGAGAGGTAGAGACCTCAGCCACAGGTACACGGAGAGGTGGAGACACCTTAGGGAGACAGGTCTGATGGCATTGCGACCCCCAAGATAACACTTGGCCAGAGTTCCAATCCAGATAAGGTGAGTGTTTCTTCAACCATGGAAGTCCAAGAATGATGGGACTAGAAGACTTGGGAAGTATCAGGAAGGAGACTTCCTCCAGATGAAGGACACCGACATGCATGGTGATGGAGGCTGTTCTGAAGCGTAGGGGTCCGAAGGCCAAGGTCGAGCCATCCACTGCCGAAACAGCTAGAGGCATAGCCAGGGGAACTAGAGGAATGCCCAGTTCAGTGGCCAAAGACTGCTCAATGAAATTCCCGGCTGCTCCAGAGTCTACATATGCAGAAACTTGATATGAATTTAGGGCCCAATGAATAGAGAGGGGTATAACAAATCGACGGTAGGTGGCAGAGTTCAGATTCTGGTCTAAATCGCCTCCCTCTGAGCGACCTAGACCCGAGAGTTTCCCAGACGGACGGGGCAGGATTTTATCATATGACCACCAGCTCTGCAGTAAAGACACAGGCCGAGTCTCAGGCGACGGGACCTCTCTTTTGGAGCGAGGCGTGTCAGGCCTAATTGCATGGGTTCTTCAGAAGCCAATACTGGGGGAGAGAGGGGTTGTTCCGGAATGTTCTGGACAACAGGAGCAAGGTGACCCAGTGGGGGGTGTCGTGGCACAGTCCTTTCCAGATCTCGCTCCTGGAAGCGGACATCAATTTGGATGCTAAGGGAAATCAAGCCATCCAAGGTGGTGGGTATAGTTCTGCCAGCTAGTTCGTCCTTAATACGATCTGCAAGACCTTGCCAAAATGTTGCAGTAAGAGCCTCGTTGTTCCATGCCAGTTCCGAAGCCAAGGTGCGAAACTGAACTGCATATTGACCAACAGTCATGTTTCCTTGACGAAGATGAAGAAGGGCTCCAGAAGCAGGTGAGGCCCTGCCAGGCACATCAAAGGTATTACAGAAAGCTTGTAGGAAGGCAGAGAGACTGGAAATGGTAGGATCTTGACGCTCCCATAGCGGCGAGGCCCAAGCCAAAGCTGGTCCCGACAGGAGTGAAATCATGTACGCCACCTTGGAACGATCAGTAGGAAAGTAATGGCCTGCTAGCTCGAAGTGGATTGAGCACTGATTGATGAATCCCCGACAAGCTTTGGGGTCCCCAGAGAAGCGAGATGGCGGAGGCAGCTGGAGTTTTGCAGGACTGACCTCTGCTGGAGGGATTGCGGAAGCCACAGGGGCTGACACAGGAGCTGGAACAGAGGAAGCTGGAGTAGGAACAATCTGCAGCTGATCCAAACGGGAAGAAAGAGCCTGCAGACACTGCATAATCTGTTCTTGATAAGCCTGCTGAACGTTAACTCTCTGCTCCAAACTCTGAAGTTGATCCTGAAGTGGCTGCGGTGTCTCCGACGAGCTCATGGCTTGAGCAAACTGTCAAGGGGTCTGTGGTAGTGAGCCCTTATAGATCCCCAGCTCAGGATTCCCCAGGGCGTGGAGTCTAAGCCCCAGCCTGCTTCTTCACCAGGGCCCCTGATGGTGGGGATGGACTTGCAGCAGACTGGAACCAGGTCGCAGCCCCCAGGTAGGCCCAGCTGAGAATGTGGAGACCGCTGGCTTGTGCAGGGTAAACAGGAGACTATAAGGAGATCCAAGAGACAAGCCGAGGTCAGGACAGGCAGCAGATAAACGTAGATGGAGAAACAAAGCCGGGTCGGTACACAGGAGATCAGATACAATAGCCAAGGGATACACGAATGGGAGCTCAGAGAACAGTGAAGTTGCTCAAGCAAGGAACAGTGCACTGAGCATGTGTATAAATAGGGAAGCAAACAGGGAGGTGACCCAGGAAGTAATTGACAGGAACAGGATATAACCCACAGTGGAGCAGGCGACACCAATAGGAAACAGAGAAGCCCAAACACCACATGTGAAGGGAGGCAAAACAGAAGCACTGCGGCAAGGAGGTAAGAATATACAGACAAAACTATAGGCTAACTTGTGACATCCACTCTCACAGGTCTCAGAACTCTTCCCCAGGTTCCTTATACTTCTATGCAGAATACCAGACTGGTACCACAGCAAAATTAGTAAATTATGGATGGGCCCCTGGTCCCTTCAAATCTTACCGCCCTACCATTGACAGACCCTATTTATAGGCCTTCAAAAGACTGCTAACCCTTACTTACCTATGCTATCCTACATGTTAGAGATACCTATGTGAGCATAGGTTTTATCTCTTCAAGACCGAGTCCCTTGACTGTGTTATTTGGTAGCACTTCACTTTCTTAACTGATCTCAGGTCCTCTCTTGGCAGAGGTGTGCCACCCTCTATTGTGTCATATCCTACTTAAGGAAATGCTATTTCCCATTTTTAATTACTCTCAACTTGCTATAATGATAATATGCAAGAGCCTGAACTAAATATACTCAACTTAAACATTACCTATGGACTCCCCTTGGACTCTTTGACTTGATATTGCTTGGATTTTGAGTCAATGCTTTCCCAGTCCATCAGATCTGAACATCCGCTCTCTCTGGTCTACCAAATTTTGTTAAAAGAATGCCATCCACATCTTCCCCTTTTTATATTGAAATAGGAACAGAAATGAGAAAAGACATCTGATGATATGGATTGGGACAGAGTACTGACAGTTGCTTATAAAACATCTATCTCATCACATGCTCAAGAACGTAACTACAGAATATTGTCCAGAAGATACTGCTGCCCCACAATCTTACATAAAATAGACAAATCCACTCCTGGTACATGTCGGAGGTGTTTACAGACCCCTGGCACTATGACCCATATTTTGGGCACCTGCCCTCGGATCATTCCCTCCTGGGATAAGATGCTAGAACTGTCATTAAACTTGTGGGTGATACCTTTCCAAATATACCACATGACAGTGTTATCTGTGCTACCAAACTCCTAAAAATAAATCAAAAAGTTTCTAATCAGGCACTTTTTAACAGTAGCGCGCTCAGTGATAGCAAGACAGTGGCCACAACCTGAAGCTCCTTCTTTATCTGCATGCGCATGTGAAGTGGAAAATATCAATCATATGGAATGCATGATTGCTTGGGAGGAGGGCAAGTCCAAGTCCTATAAACTCACATGGATTATTTTGTCCAATTTTCAATATTCTTCAAATTTTGGATCCTTTATATCCTGAAGCATCTGACAGTTCGACTTCTCTGGGGATTATCTATGCATGGGTACCTTCCCCAGCCTTTTTTTTTTTCTTTCTTCCTCCACCTACCCCCCTGCCCCTTCTTATGTAGCTCTCTTTTTTTCCTTCTGTACCACTGATGCATGATGTCTACTATTGTTGTAGGATTATCCTTTTCGATACTGCCGATTGATGTTTATTGGTGTCCAACCCCTTAATGGGTATATATAATGTTGATGATTTGACCTTTTACTTTTGATGTGTATGATATTATAAGACTCGTTTCTTTCTTTTCATACCTGTCATGTCATATACAAATGTTCCTAAAAGAAGTTACACTGGATTATTCAATTCGCTAGATATGTGTTGTACATGTCTACACTCAGACCTATATACTTGTTATAATACGCTATGTGTACCTCTGGACTATGTTTTGCCACATCTGAAAACTTAATAAAATGTCATTAAACATAAAAGAAGAGGGGATGCTACACCTTGGTAAACATGGCCCTTTCAGAACTTTTTCGAGATGTGTTGCTACCGACAATTTCAAAAATGACTTTATTTTTTCCTTAAAATGGTATATTTTCTTAATTTAAACAACTTATATGTTTTTTTATTTTCTATTGTGGAAAAAATATGAGTTTATGAGATTTGAAAATCATTGCATTCTGCTTTTATGTAGATATTACACAGTATCCCACATTTATTGGAATTGGGGCTGTAGTACACAATGTAACAATCTACAATCCATAGCAGCTAATTGAATTTCAGCAATGTTATCAATCAAAATTTATGAAATATGATTTTGATTGGGTGATGTGGCTTATACACCATGCCCCTCAGCTTTTTTTAGTACACAATGAGAGAGATATGTAGGCTGCTATTGTTGGTCTCTATCTTAAAATGATTGTTACCTGCTGTCTCTGCCTTCAGTACTTACTGATTCACTGACCCAGAAAAAGCATGAACTCAGTACGCAGAAAAAAGTAATAGAAAAGTTTGTTACCTTAATACTTGTTTCGCATCAGTGACCCAAAGCACTAAAGTCAAATCATTAGCATGGCAGCCAGGAAACTTTCATTCTTAGTATGAGGACTGTGGTGGAAGCATACATATTTCTCTCATGACAAGTTATTTTTAATAGCAGTGAATGGTGAGCAGTAACCTCCAGCCACTCATCAAATATAAAGTAAAGCTTTCTCGTTTAGTGTGGGAAAGAACAATTGATTGGTAGCCCTTGGCTGTTGCATGTCATTTGCAATTTGTGCATTTTGTACCGTATGATTCTATGCGAAGCTATAAGAACCTGGACTAACATAGTTTCTGTCTAGCAGTATTAAAATATTAAAGAGCCACTGCACCAAAAACAGATGATATGAAAAGCTGCAAGTTATATAATTAAGAGACATAATATACCAGCATGATGTTTCAGCTCGCTATCAAATGTAGCCATAACATTTTTGGAAGGAATGAATCTTAAAACAATTATTTTTGGGGCATTTTTGTCCAGCAGATGGATGGATGCTAGTATGCCAGCTAGCAAATCAGTGCACTCACCGCATTCATGTCAATGCCATTGGTGTAGGACCAGGCATGCTGGAAATACTCTTCAAGGCGCTGCCTTAGTGGGTTGGGGATTTGATGGAAGCGGATAAACTCCTTGACACGCAGCATCTGTGTGTGGTAACGCGCAGTGCCGGAGTACAGGCGCTGGATTATGGCAGACACATTGCCAAAGATGCTAGCATACATTAGAGCTAAAAGAGACAAATACAAAAAGATAAAATACCCAGAAACTAGAATAATGCAAAAACGGCCTTACAAACTAGCTTATATCTGACATTAACACCTCACTGATGGTGTTTATACAAAAACTGGAAGGGAAAAGTGTCTGGGTACTAACCAATCAGATTTCAGCATCCTTTTATTATTGTTGTTTAAAGAATGCAAGGAATCAAGTTAGTCCTTCTTTTGGAGAAACCAGACACTTTACTTTTCTTGAGTTTGTATACCTTAGGAAGGATGTGTAACTCAAAGTCACAGGTCCTGGTGCAAAAACTGACAATCTGATTCATAATATAAAACAATCTTTGATGTTGTTCTTTTTTGGATTGTTGTGGACAATGCATTTCAGTAGGTGTGCTTGAAATTAATTTTAAGCATTTTTGAAGCCATTGAAAAGTAGATACAGATTGCACTGATATTTGTTCCTTTCCCTGTATAAAATAAGTAAAGTGGTACTCTGTACTGTGCCAAGGAAGAAGAGGGTAACTTCATGTACCTTCCAGTCATTACTCAAGCTCCCCCAAAATATTGACTCAAATAATCCGCTTACAATGCCTCCTATTAAAGTGTCACCATTAAACCCAAATCAGTATAAACTGTAAATACATGCTTTACTTTGCCACTAGAGCATTTATTTTTAATAAGATTGCCAAAACCCAGTTGATCCTACTGTTCTCTTTCCCTCCCTCCTTGTTTGTGTCTCGGCTGAGGCCTTAGATTGTGTAGACCAGCCATTGCTACATCTACTGAGCATACTCCAGTTTCAGTTCCCTTTTATGCTGCTCATTTCCTCCTTTTTCATATATGTGCAGCTGTAAAGTCACACATGCAGGCGTATACACAGTGGTAAATGACAGCCCCTTTAGTCCTCCTCCATCTCCTTGTATTGCTAAACACTATGGAGGTGGGATATAAGATGGTAATTGATGGAGGCTTCACCTCCCTACTAGACCCAACACATACACACAATAGACACAGACTGGAGGGGCATGACACAGCATGTTATTGGCAGAACTTCCTCCAGATATTTTTACAGTGTGAACAAAGTGAAAGCCTACACCATGTTATTGCAAAAAAAATAATAAACATTTGTTTTTAAATATAGATTTGTAATATGCTCTAAATTATTAATTATTTATTTTGATTCTGTATTCTGAAAGCTGTTTTCTCTTTTGTTCATTGACGGACACAGCTCCTGATATTCTTAACTATTGGGTTATATAGCCCCCTACAGGGGTAGGACACTAGGCAGAAAAAAAGTCTAGCTACACCTATGTACAGTCCCAGGGGGTATACTCCATCTCCCTGCTATAGATACTCAGTTTTTTTCTGCCTAGTCATAAGTAAGGACCTAGTTCCCTGCTGGGATCTCTGATCCTGGCAATTTTTTTATTTTTAGATAGGAATTTATCTTGTCTCCTGGATTTTTCCTGTGAGATCTACAATCAACTGCCGGACTGGGAGACGGGCTGGATAATCTAGATCCAGTGGTCACCCCAGTCTGGCCAGTGAGTGCACGCAGCCCTCAGCTCTGCACTAGGTGGGGGTTGTACTTGGTGGGGGCTGGTGCATCGCTGACGACTGGACGATCGGCTGTACTGGGGGGGTTGTACTTGGTGGGGGCTCCTGCCAGGACCCCCCGTCCTGCCTGGGTCTGTCCCTGAGGCCTAGGGATCCCTCCTTAGTCCCTGGAAGCCTACTGGTGCTGCCATTTTGTTGTAGCCTGTGTGTTTATATACACGGTGGCCATGTTTGTGTAGTCTGGCGGCCATTTTGCAGTGGTTTGCCATTGAAAATAGCGGTGGCCATGACAGTGGAGCCCTGTGGGTGGCGATTTTGGCGGTGGGAGCCCTTCCTCATCTCCTGGTGCTGGCTCTTGGATCCTTTTACTTCCTGATCACCACGTATGCAGTGCAGATTTTTGCTGGTGGCTGCAGGTTCCTGTTTCTGCTGGGTGATGAGTCTGTTGGGTTTTCTCCCTCTCTGCTGAGGATCACTTGGTGCTCTGTGCCTGGTGACTGGGTGGTGCTGCCAGCGCGGTGGGGGTGTCCCTTACAGTGTTTTTACACCTGTTTTGTGGGGTTCCCCTGGTGACTCATGGAGTCTTTGGAGCAATATTCCCACCTGATCCCCTCTCTGAGGCAGCGGGGCCCTCCGGGTCCCAACCATCCATCAATGCATTGATGCTGGTCCTGTAGTCCTTTGTGTACCGGGTGGAGGTGGCTTTTAGGCCATGGGCTAGCAAAAAGCACTCCCCGCCTTCCCCTGCCTTATTTGTCTCATCAAATCCTGAATCTGATTTGGCCACTGCGGACGTGGGTCTCCATGCTGGGTCTGCAACCACGCGCCCAGAATCCTTTGATAGTGAGAATGATTCCTCCATGTCTGCAACCACGCACGAAAAGGCGCTGGTGGAAGCATTGATTGTGTCTGTGCATGGGACCTTGAAGATGGAGGATGCAGCTACAGCTGCAACGGAGGCGCAGGTTCCCTTCAGCACTCACAAGCAGCAAAGGTGTTTCCTTTCCCCACCTATTTTGACAGAATTGTTGCTAAAGTGTGGGGACAACCAAAGCGTCCCCTTGGGGTCCCTAAGCGCTTTACTAGGCATTACCCCTATGAGGAGTTCCTTATTAGGAAATGGACTGTGGCACCGGTGATGGACCCCTCCGGTTTTCAGATTGAACAAGGCAACCATGATTCCGGTTGAAGAGTCCCCGGCCTTTATGGATCCGGCTGACAGGATGGCGGAGGCTGTGGCCCGCAATATGTACACTCTGGCTAGTTCGGCACTGAGGCCGGTATTCACCATTGCCCTGGCGTCGCAAACTCTGACCGAGTTGGCTAAGCTTTTACACTATGACCTGGAGGGAGAACAGCTCCCCCTGCCTTTGCTGAGCTGGCGGACCAGCTGGTCCAGGTGCTGCAGTTTATCTGTGATGGCTCTTTGGATGCGGCTCCCCTAGTGGCCCGGCTTTCTGTTTCGGCAGTGATCCTTCAGCGAAAAAAACAATAACATCACATACATTCCAGACAGGAAAATACTAGAACCAAAACAAGAACAGAACACAATACAGCATAAAGTAAAAATGGTTCTGGTATTTTCCTTTCCGGGATGCATGTGATGTTGTTGTTTTTATTGAGGAATGCTTCTAATATGAATAATAAAGCTACATTATTACTTTCTACTTTGTATCTCATTGCCACTTTTTTTCAACTAATAGCCTCTTTTTTCCTGTTTCTATACAGGGTATTTTGTTGCAGTGTGTTGTTTAGGCTATGTTGAAAGAGACCATACAGGTGCAGGCAAGATTGGGTAGAATAATGATATAATAAGCTCTGATTTATGCTGTACTAAGGGCAAGGAACCTTGTCGTAGATGTGGGCTTGGGCTTTCCTTCTTATCTCATAAGAAGTTTTTTGTCCCTCAACTGACAAGAGCTCGAAGCCTTTCAGGGCCTCCTCTGGAGGTTCCAAATGAACTTGGTCTGGCAAACCAAAAACAAAGATGTTGCAGTGAACTGCCGGGAATGGTGTCCGCCTAATGACAAGGTGCGGTGAGTAGTATCCCCCCTCTTTTCTCTGGGAATTGCTGGGGTGGTTGCGGGCCCTCCTTGGGAAAGGTAGGCCCCCCAGTGTCCTTTCTCCCCTCATGGTTTCCCCCCTCTCCCTAGGGGGGTTTCCCCTGCATTGGTCATCTTCACCTGCCCCCAGCCTCTTCCCTAGTTGCTGGCCCCCTTTTAGGGGTGCCTGCACTTTTTTGCGCTGCGGGGGTCCCTGGGGTGATTAGTTCCCTGGGGTCTAGTGGGGTCCTGCGCGGCGCTGACATTTTTTGCTGTGGATGGTTTTCTTCAGCCTCGGAGGCCATGTTTGTGTGGTCCAGCGGCCATGTTTTGGGTTTCCCATTGTAGTCTATAGCAGCGGCCATTTTTTCGTAATCCAATGGGCCCTCTAGTGTCAGTGTCAGCGCTTCCTCTTTGATCGCAGTGTGGCAGGCTGTTTGGCGCTCTGAATCCACCTCTGGGTGCATGGTGGTGAGTCTCTGTGGGTATACAGTCCTTCCTCTGCTATATACAGTGCCATGGGTGCGCTGATCCTTTTGGTGTTCCAAGTGGTGTGCAGGGTTTTTAAAAAAAAACAAAAACAAAAACAAATTTTTTTTCTTTTGTAAATAGTGCGGCTCCGATTAAACCATGGAGTCTCTGGAACGTGTATCACCACATGACCCACTCCTTGAAGCTGCGGGACCCTCTGGATCTCCATTTGCCCTGGCGGCCCTGCAGTCACTTGTGTCAAAGGTTGATATGGCCCTGCAAAGGCGGCCTAGCAAGAAGCGCCCCCTGCCTTCACCTGTATCCTCTGGCTCCTAAGAGTCTGAGATGGATTTGACCACTGCGGACGTGAGTCAGCCCACTGGATCTGCGTCCACACACCCTGCTCTAACAGTGAGGATGAATCCTCCTCCTCGGCAGCCGCGCATGAAAAGATGCTGGTGGAGGCATTGATTGTGTCAGTGCGGGAAACTTTAAATTTGGAGGACTCTAACGGTTCCACCATCTGTGGACTCTCAGGTTTCCAGGCTAAATAAGGCCACACTTTTGCCAGTGGAGGATTCTCCATCCTTTAAGGATCCTGTGGACAAGAGAGCTGAGGCTCTGGTCCATTACCTTTTTACCGTGGCAGGTTCAATGTTGAGGCCGGTGTTTGCTATCACCTTGGTATCCCAGACCTTAACGGTATTGGCAAAAAGTTGATGTCAGGATCTGGAAAGGGGGTCAACACCTTCCTGAGCTGGCCGATCAGTTGATCCAGGGCTTACAGTACATTTGTGATGCATCTTTGGATGCGCCCCCCTTGGCTGGCAGAGTATCTGTGACGGTGGTGATTCTTCGCCGCATGATTTGGTTTAAGTACTGGTCGGCTGACCAGGCTTCTAAAAAGGGGCTGACTGATCTACCTTTTGTAGGTGACCGTTTGTTCAGTACCTCTATGGAGGAGATCATTAAGGGCCTTATGGGAGGTAAGAGTACATTACTTCCGCAGGTTGCTAGGGGCAAGGAACCTCGCCGTAAACTTGGTCCTTTTTTCTCGGCTCACAAGCGGCCCTTTCGTCTGACTGGATCGCAGAAAAAAGGTTTGAGATCTACCCGTAACTTCACGGGCAGCTCCAAGAGACCCTGGAATGGTAAGGTTCGGTTGTATCTGGCGGTGACCGAGTCGATTCGGAAATCCGATTCTTTGTTTGTTCTTAAGGATGGACATCGTAAAGGGCAGGCTGCATCTGCTATGACCATTTCCAAATGGATCAGGCAGACGGAGTGCAGGCCTATTCTATTAAGGGTCAAGTTCCTCCTTTCCCTGTCAAGGTGCATTCTACGAGGGCGCTTAGTGCCTCCTGGGCCTTTCGTCATCAGGCGTCAGTGGTTCAGGTGTGCAAAGCAACTACGTGGTCATCTGTACACACATTCACAAAGTTTTATAAGGTAGATGTACTTGCATCTTCGGATGCTCTGTTTGGCTGCAAAGTTTTGCAGGCATGCGGTTGCAGAGGCGCCCGCCTCTTAAGGAGGGTGTATTTTTACGTGGTTGAGCTCCTGTTTTTACCTGGTTGGCTATGTTTAGCCCTTGTTGGGAATTATATGTATTGCTGTGTTTTTCCCACCCCTCATGTTAATACTGCTTTGGGACATCCCAAGGGTCTAAGAAGACATGGAGCTGTGTCTGTCAGTGAACGAAAGAGAAAACAGGATTTTTGTTTTACCGTAAAATCCTTTTCTCTGAGGTTCACTGATGGACACAGCATCCGCCCCTCTGTTGGGTTGAGTTATGTGTTCTTCTGACACTGCTTGTTACAAACCGAAGTCCTATAGCAGGAAGTGATGGTATACCCCCTGGGACTGCCTCAGGGGCGTAGCCAAAATTGCCTAGTCCTACTCCTGAAGAGAGAGCAGCATAAGCCAAGGGTCTAAGAAGACATGGAGCTGTGTCTGTCAGTGAACATGTGACAAACAAACGTGTGTTTGCACACATCTCAGTAGGGATTTTGTTCCTCTTCTCTTTACAGATCTTCTCTAAATCCATAGGGTTTCTTGGCTGTTGCTTGGCAACTAGAAGTTTCAGCTCCCTCCATACATTTTCTCTAGGATTAAGGTCTGGAGACTGGCTAGGCCACGCCATGACTTTATTGTGTTTCTTCTTGAGACACTCCTTTGTTGCCTTGGTGGTATGTATGGGTCATTGTCATGCTGGAAGACCCATCCACGACCCATCTTCAGTGTTCTGGAGGGTTCTCATCCAAAATTTTACAATACATGGCCCTGTCCTTTGGCCCCTCAATGCGGCAAAGTCGGCCTGTACCTTTAGCAGAGAAACAGCCCCATAGCATAATATTTCCACCTCTGTGATTGACTGTAGGGATAGTGTTCTTAGGGTCTTAGTCAGCATTTTTCTTCCTCCAAACACCTCCTCCGAGTTAATGCCAAAGAGCTCAATTTTAGTCTCATCTGACCACAGCACTTTCTCCCAATCTTTCTTTGAATCATTTAAATGTGCAATCTTCAAACTGGCCTGTACATGTGCCTTCTTGAGGACGGGGACCTTGCAGGCACTGAAGGGTTTCAATCCATGGCAGCGTATTGTGTTACCAATGGTTTGTTTGGTGACTGTGGTCCCAACTGCCTTGAGATCATTCACAAGCTCCTCCTGTGTAGTTCTGGCCTCATGATCATTCTTACCCCATGAGGGGAAATCTTGCATGGAGCTCCAGACTGAGGGCGATTGATGGTTGTTTTTTATTTCTTCCAATTGCGAATAATGGCTCCAACAATTGTCTCCTTCTCACCAAGCTGCTTGCTGATGGTCTTGTAGCCCATTCCAGCCTTGTGCAGATCCACAATCTTGTCCCTGATGTCCTTTGACAGCTCTTTGGTATTGCCAATGATGGTGAAGTTTGAACGGAGCACCTTCTTAAATTGACAGGACTGATCTGTGTACCACATGAACACATAATGTAGCCATTTTGTGAGAGCCAGAATTATTGTTGGTTAGTAGGGGATCAAATACTTATTTTACTCACTGAACTGCAACTCAATTTATAACATTTGTATTGTGTTTTTTTCTTCGTTTTTGTTTGATATTCTGTCTCTATCACTACACAGTACACCTATGATAACAATTATAGACCCTTCATTTCATTGTAAGTGGGCAAACTTACAAAATCTGTAGGGGACCAAATAATTGTTTTCCCCACTGTAACTCTCATCCCCTACCACTTAGATCTGAAAAGGAAAACTGTATTAAGAAGAATATCTAGGCTGCCTTTGCAGCCCTTCACCTGAGAATGCTTGCTGTCTAGCTTTATTACTTCCTGTGTCACTGACCAGAAAGAAACATGAAGTCACAGGAAAGTTAGAACTCCATCTACATATTTGTCCGAGGTCTAAGGGTCCTTGCACACTAGGCATCAGAAGAAATGCCAGAACTGCTGGCAGAAAAAACAGCAGAAAAAATGCTCCTATGGAGCATATTGTACATGCATTTAGGCTAATTTAAACATGTTTGCATTTATAAGTATTTTTCTCCAAAACACTAGAAAAAAAGTACAGTTAAAAATGCTTGAAGCGCCTAAATGCCACATTTAGGCACATCAAGTGTTTTTTTTCTGCCCTAAACCTCCTGAAAAAACGCAATTGTGATTTTTCTTTATCGTACATCATGGGACACAGAGCCATTTTCATTACATATGGGTTATACGCAACCTTCAGGTGTATGGACACTGGCAACCAATCAGACAGGAAGTCCCCCTATATAACCCCTCCTATACAAGATGTACCTCCGTTTTTTAGCCAGTATCTTAAAGGTGATGGTCACGGTGGAGAGACTCTCCACATTTTTTTTATTTGTAAAGAAGAAGTAAGAAGATTATGCTATTTACCCCGATCAAAGATCTCTGAATCTAAGGGGTTAGCAATCAGATCCATCCAAAAATGTCAAAGACTAAAAGGATGGTACCTGAGCCCCGGGAAAGCAGATACAAGGTTTTGCCTGTAACGTTGTTCTTTTTAGGCACTGGGATCCGGACCCTTGGTAAAACCAATCCCAAAGGCTCTCCGGCAGGGATGGGTGAGGATTGGATTCTTGTTATAAGACAGAATCCTGCAGCAGGATTGGTAAGTTTACTTACAAAAAGATTTGTAAAAATATTTTCATGCACTATTCCCTTTAAAGATAACAGATACCGAGTGCCATGTTAGTCTCTACAAGAGACAATGGATGTATTAGCTATGTCAAAGCACACCTTGTTTGTTCAAACATTTTCTTTGCTCTCCCTATGCAAAACAGTAGGTGTATCAGCTATGTTAAAGCACACCTTGTTTGTTTAAACATAATGTTTTTACCCTGTACTGATCACCTGAAAAGTATCAGCTGTGACAAAGCGTGCTTGTTGCTTATGCTGCTCTCACCCCATGTTGTTTGGCGTGTAGTTTCACCTTGGCATGAAAACGCCCGCGCATCTGTCTCCTCGGAAGCTTCGGATTAAGCAAATGCCTTCAGTGGTGTGTCTGTGGCGAAGGATCGTCCACATGCGCAAATTTTCACCATCTAAACACAAGCGTAAGCTTGGAGCGGGAGGGGCTTGTCATGGCGCGATTGGCGTGCACGTGAATGCCACATAGCACGACGCGTTTGCACAGTACAACCGAAAATGGTGCATGTTTTAAGGAATTACTTTCACTGCGCAGGCTGCTGTTGGGAGGCTGGAGGGACACAGAGCAGCAGCAGGTGGGTTTTGTGAGTCACTGTGGTTGCATGTTTACAGGCACAGACAGGTTCTGTATCTTTGGGATAATCAGTGCTAAGTTTGTCTTGCTTAAGAGCAATGCCTTCCCAAAAAAGGGTTGGCGGGGGGCACATCTGGAGGGGGCACTGTGGTGCCGTCGTCAGGCCTTGAAGGTCTTAGTCGTGCTTCCTCTGTGTCTACTCCCTCTGAGGGCCAGAGGCAACTAGTCAATCTGGGCTATTATGGTTGTCAGGCATAGTAGCTACTCCTAGTTCTTCTGTCGCAACCTACGTCACTAAGGATAATTTGGGATTGGCGTTGACCGGCCTTGAGGGTAAGATTGCATGCATGATTGCAGCATTGCAAGGAGGCAGGAAATGGGATAGATCCCCCTCACCTGAGGATTCCACTTCTGGGGAGTCAGGATCTGAGGAGTCATACTCGGCCTCTCAATCTCAGAGATTGTTGATTCAGTCTCTTACTGAAATGGTCCGGTTTTGATACAAATTACCTCCCTTAGAGATGTCTGAAGTGTCTTTTTCCTCTCTAGGCTCAGTGCGCCCTCGTCATAGCCCTCAGGCTTTTCCCTTACATCCGCTCTTGGAGCAGGTAATGTATGCTGATTGGGATCATCTTGATAGGATTTTTATTCCTCCCAAAAGGTTTTCACTATTGTATCCTATGGAGGAAAAATTCAAGAGAAAATGGACTATGCCCACTGTGGATGCTGCCATTTCTTCAGTTAAGTTTAACTTGTCCTGTAGATAATGCCCAGGTTTTTAAAGATCCAGCCAGAGAGAAGTTGGAATGTTTACTAAAGGCCTCCTTTGCTGTTGCAGGGTCTGTGATACAACCAGCAGTAGCAGCTATAGGAGTTTGTCAGTCTTTAAAAGACCGTATTAAGCGAGTGTCCTGGACGGTTCCTTCTCAAGGAGAGTCTGTGAAAGATTTGACATCTACCTCGCACTTTATGTTTTGCAGTGGATTCTCCTAAAGACTCCATACAGCAAATGTCACGGTTTGCTCTTTTGACAGTGCATATACGCAGAATCCTATGGCTAAAAAGCTGGCCTGCAGAATTAATGTGTAAGAAGTTGCTGGCTGACTTTCCCTTTCATGGTGACCGCCTATTTGGTGATGATCTGGATAAATATATCCAAAGGATTTCGTGGGGAAGAGTGCGTTACTACCTGTTTCGAGGAAAATCAAACGTCCTTCTTTTAAGACTCCCAGCACTCAGACTCCCAGTGCTTCTAATTCAAGGCAGTTGCGACGGCCCCAGCTGTCTGGATCTAGGACCAAGCCTTCAGGGCAAGTACAGAAGAAACCCTGGACCCAGAGATCTACCAAGTCTACCTCTAAGCCTTCCTTGTGAAGGGGCACCCCCACTCAGTTGGGTAAGGGGAAGGCTGCTACGGTTCTCGAAGGCCTGGGTAGAAATAATTCAGGACAACTGGGTTATTTCCACCATCTCGCAGGGATACAAACTGGAATTTCGGGTGATCCTGCATCCTCGGTTTTTAAGGTCAAACATACCTGCAGATCCTCTAAAAATATCTCTCTATTTAAGGTCCCAAAGAGTAATTACAGAAGTGCCGGAGGACGAAAGATTCAGGGGTTTTTACTTAAACCTTTTCATAGTCCCCAAGCCAAATGGAGACGTTGGACCTATTCTAGATCTCAAAGCTCTGAACCAGTTTCTGAACATTCATACTTTCCGTATGGAGTCAATTCATTCAGTCAGTGTCTCCCTGCAGGGAGAGGAATTTCTAGCATCCATAGACATCAAGGATGCATATCTTCACGTGCCTATTTTTCAGGCCCATCAAAGGTTTTTCCAGGAATAAAAAACTAGCAGGCAGACTTTCTGAGTCATCAACAGATGTTTCCAGGGGAATGGTCCTTGCACCCCGAGATCTTTGCATTGATCTGCCAACGCTGGGGGTCCCAGATGTAGATCTGTTGGCATCCAGGTTCAACAACTAGTTTTGTGTCCAGGACCATGGGATCCACTGACAGTTGGAGTGGATGCTTTGGGAGGAGTTTTTCCCTGATCTATGCCTTTCCTCCAGTTCAGCTGCTGCCACGTTTTGTTCGCAGAATCCATCTAGAGGAGAAACCAGTAATTCTGGTTGCTCCAGCATGGCCAAAGAGGTCTTGGTATGCAGAAATTCAAAAACTGGCAGTGGCGAAGCCTTGGGTTCTTCCACTGCTTCCGGATCTGCGCTCTCAGGGTCTGATATCCCACCATTCTTTTACAGTCTCTAAGCTTGGCTATTGATGCCTGGATTTTGAGAGAGCGAGGTATATCTGGCCCTGCCATTTCTACCCTGATAAATGATAGAAGACCAGTCTCTAGAGGCATTTATTACAGTCTGGAAATCTTACTTTACCTGGTGTGAAGCCAGGAAATGGCATCCCCGCAAATATATCATTGGGAGAATTCTAGCCTTCTTGCAAGTAGGGGTAGATATGAAATTAGTCTTAAGCACTATTGAGGGTCAAATTTTAGCCTTGTCGTTTTTTTTCCAGAGACCGATCGATTCGTATTCCTTGGTTCAAACCTTAGTTTAACGGATGTTATGTATGCTTCCACCAATGAAGCCACCATTGTGTCCTGGGGATATAAATTTGGTGCTGGCAATTTTACAGAAACAGCCTTTTGAGCCCATGGGGCATATTTCCCTGGTTCTTTTGACCAGAAAATTGGTCTTTTCGATTGCAATAACTTCAGCCAGAAGAGTATCAGAACTAGCAGCTCTTTCTTGTAAAGAGCCATTCTTGATTTTACATCACGATAGGGTGACTCTACATCCACATCTACAAGGTGATGTCCGTGTTTCATTTGAATCAGGACAATATACTGCCTTACTTTTTTCCAGATCCTCAAACAGAGGGGGGAAAGTTACTACATTCTGTTGATGTAGTACGTGCTCTTAAGACTTACTTGAAAAGGTCGGCTTAGATTCGTAAGACCGATCTTTTGTTCATACTGCCAGCCCAGAAAAAGGCAGGCAGCATCTAAGTCTACGATTTCTGGTTTTGATTCACCAGGTTATTATCCAGGCGTAGGGTTTGAAAGGGAACATTCCACCTTTTCTGGTGAATGCACACTCTACCAGAAAAATAGGTGCCTCTTGAGCAGTTCGCCATCAAGCTTCTATGGTTCAGATTTGCAAAGCCGTGACTTGGTTGTCAGTGCATACATTCACCAGATTCTATCAAGTGAATGTTAGGACCCAGGAGGAGTCTGTATTTGGCCGTAGTGTTCTGCAGGCAGCTATGTAGACCTTTTGTGGTCTGATGGCGGTATTTATGGTGTCCTCCTCCCCTCAGGTGCATTGCTATAGGACATCCCATATGTAATGAATATGGCTCTGTGTCCCCTGATGTACGATAAAGGAATATGGATTTTTTGTACAGCTTACCTGTAAAATCCATTTCTTGGAGTACATCATAGGACACAGAGGTCCCTCCCTTCTTGTATGGGGTATTTATTGATTGCTATAAAACTGAGGTACTTCCTGTATAGGAGGGGTTATATAGGGGGACTTCCTGTATGATTGGTTTTCAGTGTCCATTCACCTAAAGGTAGTGTACAACCCATATGTAATGAATATGGCTCTGTGTTCCGTGATGTACTCCAAGAAATGGATTTTACAGGTAAGCTGTGGAAAAAATCCATATTTTTGCAGTCTGTAAACGCTACTCTACAAACATGCCTGTAAATTCCCAAATGTGCATTGACACTTTGGCTAACATAGAGTTGCTTCTACAGGCTAAAGGAAAAATTGCTTCTACAGGCTCAAGGAAAGAACGCCAAACACCTGTATACGCAGCATTTTTTATGCCCAGTCTAAAGGTGAGGTCTAAAATTATTAAAGTCTTATGCTGGCCAAAGATGGATCGAAAATGATCTGGTTCAGTAAGTACTAACAAACGACTTCCAGCGAACAAGAATGTTGGAAAACTTTTGTGGATCAGTCAGCTGTAAAGTACCGCTGTCAGAATAAAATGGCAGAGAAGGGGGGGGTTCCTCCATTCACCTTGCTTCTGTTGTTCTGTTTTAATCAGCCTACTAGCTGATTAAAAAAAATAAAATAAATTAACCCCCTATGGCCAGCCTTAGAATCGGCATGACAACCTAGCAACTAGAATTTTCATAAGAATAGGTCAGCAATGGCAGCCTACATATTCCTCTTAGTACAGCAAGTTCTAGCACATTCCTCAGCATGTTTTATTGTGGGTATGGTGAGATGTACTCCTCAAAGCCTTTTCCAGCCCTGTGTTAAGAGTTTATAGGCCTATTTATTTAAAAAGAGAACAATCATTGCTTACTTTGTCCTAACACTAGGACTGTGCAGACGTTCTTAAGTCCATGTTAGAGCACTGATGTTACCTCTGACCTGATACATTGCTTAAACAAGTTCCCACCAGATTCTTCTAAAAGTACACACAAGTCAGATGAGTGGGATCCTTCAAAAATTTATCACTGTGCCTCTGAAAATGCATGGCAATGTGAGTTACTGTTGCCATGAAATTTCAGGTGCATTGATGGACCCTATTTAGCTGATTGCAACACAAGGGACTTTTTCAATATACTGTACTTATGGTAGTATGAACATCTACTGAAATAAATAGATATTTTGCATACCATGCGCATTGCCTGCTATAAAAAAATAAAGCAAAATGCATGAAAAAAACAAGAGAGTGAGTTAACCTCCTTGGGTTATTTACAAAAAGAATTTAGATCTAGTGTACTATTCACTTCTTTGTCTTCCCAATGGCTTTTGATTTTGTTTTGTTTTCCTTTATAAAGAGGCTTAACCATTTGTACAATATACTTACATCCAATCAGCATGACACAAATGGAGAAGATCTTCTCTGAGTTGGTGTTTGGGGAGACATTACCAAATCCAACACTGGTCAGGCTGCTAAAGGTGAAGTACAGTGCTGTCACATACTTGTCCTTGATGGAGGGCCCCGAGTTAGTACCATTGTAAGTCTTTCCAATCTGAATGGCTAAGTTATCCAGCCAGCCAATCTTATGTTCCATGTAGGGCCGCTCCACGTTGCCAATGGCATACCAGATGCAGGCCAGCCAGTGAGCTATAAGGGCGAAGGTGCACATTAGGAGAAATAATACAGCTGCCCCATATTCAGAATATCGATCCAGTTTCCGGGCCACTCGAACCAAACGTAGCAACCGAGCTGTCTTCAATAGGCCAATCAAAGTGGTTGTCTAAAAGAGAAATTTAGAAATTTGGAATTCTTTATTTTAAGAAACATAATCTCTCTCTGTTATTAATGCACATTACATAAACAAACCCTGCTCACTTCATGTGACACTGTTTTTTTCATTAGCCAAGTATGGAATGCATGGCTTTCACTGAAAAGCAGATACTTTATATTTATGGTTATTCCACTTAACAAGTTATATATCTGTTTATTTTATACATTCATATAGCTTCAATAAATAATGCAATACTTAGCAGGGAACATGTGGCCATCCACTGTTTATGTTTCTACAGACACACACACCTTGTAGAACCAAAATGGGTTGAAACTAGTTTACTTAGCAATATGATACAATCTAAAATTTCCAGGGCATCCTAGAACATCCTGTGTCATCTAGTGAGTTTAGTGCACTCTTGTGCATCCCGTGACTGTAGTGCACCCCAGAGCATCAAGTGTCATATTGTGACCCCATGTGCCCCGTGACTCCAGTGCACCCCAAAGCAACCTGTGTCATTTAGGGGTTTATTTACTAAAGCTAGAGAGGACAACATGACTCACAATTCTGCAGCAAAACCAATCAGCTTCTAACCTCAGCTTGTTTAATTATGCTTTAGTAACAAAACCTGAAAGCTGATTGATTTCTCTGCAGAATTGTTACTAGCCCTCTCTAGCTTCAGGAAATACACACCTTAGTGACTCCCAGGGTATTCTGTGCACCTCTGTGGCATCTGTGCCTTCACGCAGTCTCTGGCACTCTTTTCACTTCTTGTCTAACACGCTACGCTCCACTGAAATTACACTCTGCTGCCTCTCCACCCCCAGTTACATTCTTGCAATCACACAAATTGTCCCTTTCTCAGTGGATGCAGACACCTGACCATTACTTTTACCTGCAAGAGATGCTATTCCCATTACTATCACCATTTGTATTGAAGTTATGTATAGCTGCATGGCTAATGTCTACCCTCCTAGAGGCTTTACATATATTTGAGGATATGCCCAGCTGGGTAATGTGCATGGCCTGGCCTCCATGTTAGAGTCTAAAGTGTTTTACATGGTGAGAAAAAAAAGTCTTAAATCATATGTTTTGTTGATTATAAAAGACATTAAAATATATGAAAAGTCAACTCACCTCATCTGAACCTGTCCTGTAAATAAGCAGATCAAAGGGGATGGCTGCCACCATATCTATAAGGAACCAGCCTTTGAAGTAATGGATGGCGATCTTGGCCGGGTGACTAACCACCTCATCATTTATGTTGACATAAGTTGTGCGGAAGTTGATGACAATGTCTATAATGAACATAATGTCCACTATCAGGTCCACAATGTTAAGAGGGTTGCAGGCGTAGCCACACTCCCAGGTTTTCTCCTCCTGCTGATCGTTCAGCAAAAATGCTGCTGAATAAGGGGTAAATATAGCGGTGTAGATGACCAGCAGCAGGATTAACCAGTCCCACACGGCTTTGAAAGGGCTGTAATGGAGGATGGTCCATCGGTGAATCCGCGGTGCCTGCAGCTTGTATTCTGGCAATACGTCTGCCCCCAGGGAAAGTACCTGTGAAGAGTGTAAAGTCAGTTATTGGATCTTAATTACTATTTTATTCTCCTATATTCATTATTGGCTCTTTACATAAACATTAAACTATTTACATCATTCCTTGAATCCAAAGTACCTTGCAATCTTTATCTGTGCCACAATCAAACACATACATTCTGGTCAATGGGTACAAAGATCTAGCAACAATTGACAGTATAGTCCTTAGTAGATACTGGTACCTTAAACCACTTAACGGTTTCCTATGTCTCCAGGGAAATCATTTACAAATTTCTTTGCACAGATTCTGTTAGGCACGCCTGCCTCCTGTGCAGTGGCTCCCACTTACCCTAATGGATTTTTATTTATTTTAAATTATGGTATATGCAATAAAAATGACACAAAGGCAGATGTGTATCCAAAATTCCAATACTGATAAGAAGAGAGCTACAAACTATTACAGGGAGATCCCAAAATATAAAGAAAACAGCAGATAGCTAAGCACACCTGATACCATGTATTAACTAAATGTAGTCTTTAGGTGGGCTGGTTCTTTATAAATGATGTTGTTTATTTGCACCTTCCCTCCACTTCACCTACGTTTTCTAATCCAGGTGGGAGAATCTCATTCTTCCTGTGGTACTTTTATGTATTTTACATTGTGATGAATGAAACAGGAGGAGGGAGACCTGACCTGCCACGGACGGCATGGGATGGTAGACTACAGCAGAGGAATGAAAGAAATGACCCATTAGGTAAAGCACTCATTGAAATTTATTTGTATCTATCTGTCTTTTCTATCTGCCTGCTCTGGACTACAACCCTACCCTAGTGTCTGTTAACATTAAAATCTAATATATAATTAGATAAAGCAATTGTAAATTACCACATGAAAATATTTCACCATACGTGTTGACGATGTATTTAGGTATAATATAGTTCAATTTGTGTCGCCCGTAGCCAGCTGTTAAATAAGGCTTTTCCTCCTGTCTAGCTGGAATAGATAGATGCTAATGCTTATGGACACGATGCACAATCCAGCAAAGGGCAATGGAAAGACAACTGGCTCTTAATTAATCCCAATCAATGAGGGAGCCAGCGGGGTGCATGAGTTTTGTCAGCCATGCAGAAGAGCCCTCC
The DNA here is from genome assembly GCF_965119305.1 of Pelophylax lessonae. Taxonomy (NCBI): domain Eukaryota; kingdom Metazoa; phylum Chordata; class Amphibia; order Anura; family Ranidae; genus Pelophylax; species Pelophylax lessonae. Next base: position 180,647,152 of record NC_138778.1, read on the forward strand.
CCCAACCCCTGGGGCCTGTGATTAACCCCTATGTACCCTTGAATTTGCAAGCGATAAAGCATCAAATAAATTCACTGCCAGATAGTTAGAACCCTTACCACTACAAATTTTGAATTACAATATTGTTTTATATACTGTACTTAAATGATATATATCATGAGCCCTGATTAGATTTCACTCTATTTTAGATTCTGCACCTTTGTTGGCTCCAATATTATTCTTATATTAGTTCTGTAAATATCAATATCTTCAAAGGCTCCCCAACTTGGACACTTTTTTAAAGGAGCCTTTGATTTGAAAAGTAACGAAAGATAGAGCAAACATATCTCTGTTCAATATGGCACTTATAGCAAAGTTACCAAAGAAAGGTGAAATAGAGTTGACCAAACAAAGATATACTTAAATTTACCTATACAGCAGAATCTGCCCTTTAACAATAATGGGCTGGGGACAATTGTAGCAAAAGAACCGTCACAGGAAATAGGAAAGTACAAGTGGCAATTAGCTGCAAATTAGGGACAAAGTCTACAGTGTGAATAATAGCCTGTAATTTTGGAATACCCAGTGCCAATTTTACAGCAAATAAATAAAGAAGGTTAATTTTTTTGAGCCACAAAAGTTTTGCAGACCTGTATTCACCTTTTTAAAGATGCAAGTAAAAAATAACCCAAAAGATGTTCTAAATACTAGACATGAACCTAACAGGTCTGGATTTAACATTAGGCACAGAAGGCTTATAGGAAGCAGATACAAATAGGAAGCTTTTTCCTGTATAGTTGTTACACACATTGGGGTGGATTCACTAAAGGCACTGTGGACATGCAGTTGCTCCAATACTTAAAACAATGGGACTAAAGCCCCGTACACACGTACCGATCGTCGGCCGACAGATCGGCCGTCTTTTGTCCAGGGCTGTCGGTGTCTGTTGAAAAGTGCAAAAGACTGCACAAGAATTTTGTTTGCCGACTACAGCCGACTGCAGAAGTGATGTCATGTAATGGTTAACTTTCCCTGTGTTTTTCTTTTCTGAGCATGCCCAGTCTTGCAAATCTGCGGTCTGTCGGCCGAATTCTGTACTGACTGGCGAACAATCGGCCGCTCTGGTGTCGGCATACAAAAATTTTAATGCTTGCATGACAGATTCTTTTCGGCCGAATGTGCGCTGTCGGCTGTCGGAGGCATCATACTAACAAGCCTACAATTGGCAGATTGTGTACGGGCCTTAAGTTTCACTTTGCAAAGAATGCCCAATCCCATGCAAGGAAAATAAATAAAAACTGCATTTTTGTTTGCACACGATTGGATAATAGAAGTCATTAGAGCTTCCCCTCATTTACCAAGCTCTGGGAGCAAGTGCACTGGCAAAGTCTTTTTGCATTTAGTAAATAAACTCCATTATTTCCCATCATAATAAAAAATATAGGCATATCATTTAAGCATATTTACACATCGTCATGATATTGTAAGCAAAGTAAGGACTAGTAAAAACATAAGCGACAATCCTATTGCTTTAGGTGTCAAAGTCAAAATGCCTGGAATCTCCAGTGGAAATCCAGTGCTGGCTACAAGACAGATGGTCCCAAACTTGTGATGTAAACTGTTAATAATGTATAGGTTGCCCGATATTTTCTACAGGAATAGATGCCTAAGATTTGACAAGGAACTGGATGCCAGAAAAGCAAAAAAGCAGAACTTTGAAAGAAATTCAGTTTTCTTTTCTTTTCAGAATTATCACAAGTGGGCTTATTGTTTGGAAAGGGGCTTACAATTGCACAACTGGATGATGGCTGCCACCATAACATTATGTGGAGGTTAAATGTTTTGAGCCTGTTTTGTTTAATTTCTTTAGAAAAGGCAATGCTTTCCCCAAATCACATTTAAGATGGCTGCTTAATGCTACAAGGACAGAAATACTTAGTTTTAAATTTTTGTATGCCATGCCTCTACAACATTCTTTGCACATTCTCCCTGTGTATTGGCAAAACTATTTCTGAGATTACTTTTTCCCACTTTAACAATATGCTGTGACATGCTGTATATTCCAAAAAAGCAAAAACAAAATAGCTTTATGTTTCATATATACTGTAACTTCAGCCTATCATATATTGGGGCCATCTTGTTTATACAGTTTTTTTTTAAGGGATGTATGTATGGTATTAGAAATTGTGCCTGTATCTGGCATGATGTGCCAATGCATATAATTATGTCTGTGGTGGCCGTGATGAGGGGTTATACTGTAATGCTTCAAGTAAATCATGTCTATCCAAATTCAATCTAACTGTGAGTCATTTATCAAGGGAACTGCTTTTTTCGTTGTTGACCTTGGCCTAAATACCAACTATATTGCCAAAAGTATTGTGATGCCTGCCTTTACATGCACATGAACTTTAATGGCATCCCAGTCCTAGTCTGTAGGGTTCAATATTGAGTTGGCCCTCCCTTTACAGCTATAACAGCTTCAACTCTTCTGGGAAGGATGTCCACAAGGTTTAGGAGTGTGTCTATGGGAATGTTTGACCATTCCTCCAGAAGCGCATTTGTGAGGTCAGGGACTGATTTTGAATTAGAGGGCCTGACTGGCAATCTCCACTCTAATTCATCCCAAAGTTGTTCAGTTGGGTTGAGGTCAGGACTCTGTGCAGGCCAGTCTAGATCCTCCACCCCAAACTCGCTCATCCATGTATTTATGGACCTTGCTTTGTGCACTGGTGTGCAGTCATGTTGGAACAGGAAGGGGCCATCCCCAAAATGTTCCCACTAAATTGGGAGCATGAAATTGTCAAAAATGTATTGGTATGCTGACGTCTTAAGAGTTCCCTTCACTGGAACTAAGGGGCCAAGCCTAACTCCTGAAAAACAACCCCACACCATAATCCCCCTGCCACCAAATGATTTGGACCAGTGCACAAAGGAAGGTCCATAAAGACCTGAGTCCTGACCTCAGCCCGATAGAACACCTTTGGGATGAGGAGAGCGGCAACTGCGAGCCAGGCCTTCTCATCCAACATCAGTGCCTGACCTCAGAAATGTGCTTCTGGAAGAATGGTCAAACATTCCCATAGATACACTCCTAAACCTTGTGGAAAGCCTTCCCAGAAAAGTTGAAGCTGTTATAGCTGCAAAGGGTGGGTCAACTCAATATTGAACCCTATGGACTAAGACTGGGATGCCATTAACCACTTCTGGACCAGAAGGATTTACCCCCTTTATGACCAGGCCATTTTTGCGACACGGCACTGCGTTACTTTAACTGACAATTGCGCGGTCGTGCAACGCTGTACCCAAATAAATTGATGTCCTTTTTTTCCCAGAAATAGAGCTTTCTTTTGGTGGTGTTTGATCACCTCTGTGATTTTTATTTTTTGCGCTAAACAAAAAAGAGTGACAATTTTGAAAAAAAAATATATATTTTTACTTTCTGCTATAAAACATTCCCAAAAAAAAAAATTTAAAAGTCATTTTTTTTATCATTTTATGCTAATTTGTATTCTGCTACATATTTTGGTAAAAAAAAAATCCCAATAAGTGTATATTGATTGGTTTGTGCAAAAGTTAAAGCATCTACAAACTAGTGGAAAGATTTATGTCATTTTTATTTATTTATTTATTTATTTTTTTACTAGTAATGGCAGCGATCAGCGATTTTTAGCGGGACTGCAACATTACGGCAGAGAGATGGGACCCCTAACTGACAATTTTGACACTTTTGGGGGGACCAGTGACATTACTACAGTAATCAGTGCTAAAAATATGCCCTGTTACTGTACTAATGACACTGGCAGGGAAGGGGTTAACACTGGGGCAATCAAAGGATTAAATGTGTCCCTAGGGGGGTGCTTTCTAACTGTGGGGGGAGGGGGGACGGGTTGCTGCATGAACACAGAGACCTGTGTTCTTAAATAAGAGGAACACAGGATTCCTGTGTTCATACCTGACAGAACAGCGGTGGAATGAATAAGAGCGGAGACTGCGAGCCAGGCCTTCTTGTCCACCATCAGTTCCTGACCTAAGAAATGGCAGACCGCCGTTCTGTCTCCACGAGGAGCGGTCGTGGGTGCCCGGCGGCAATCGTGGCCGCCGGACCCGCTGATTGGCTCCCCCTGTGGCCAATGTGGCATGCGCGCGCCCCCGCTAGCGGTCCCACGAAGCGACGTACGGGTACGTCGTTTCGCGGGACAGAGCCGACCTGCTGCAGTAAAACGACGGCAGCTGGTCGGCAAGCGGTTAAAGTTCATGTACGTGTAAAGGCAGGCATCCTAATACTTTTGGTAATATAGTGTATGTATAAAGACCTATAATTTGCATGCAAAAATGTTTCATGTAAAGCAGGTACCTACAGGAGTACCTGCATGTAACTACAGGAGTATGCTTTGCTTTGCTTTCATCTAGTGGTATTTTTGAAGCAGTGTAGACAACAGGTCCACAGTCAACTTTAGACCACACTGGTCATTTGCACTGCCCTCTGGACCAACCACCCCCCAACCCCATGTATGTGTATTTCTGGTGACGGGTATTTATGTGGCCTGATGGTAAACTTACGGCCAAAAGTTCCCACAATGGGCAGCTACTGTTAATCATTTGAAAGTGCCTTCACCTATAAAAATCTAGTGCTAGCGTATAGAGCCTTCCTGAGTCCCAAAACTCTAACGTGGCCAGTTTACACTTTATGCTTGTTGCAACCTTTTTTTAAGTTACTTGCTTTATATCATAGGGTAACATGCTCTCTTGCCTTTCAATTCACTTTGATAACAAAAACTGGAGGAACGAAAATATTTTTTTCCTAAATGCAATCATCGACTTTCCAACCTAGGATAGAAAAACGGCAGCTGAAATTTGGCAAAGTGATGAATCCATTTTTATAAAGCTGCGGTATTATTGCCTCTCTACTTGTATGCCTTGTTTGTAAACAAGGCCAAATGGAAGTTATAACCTCCTAGAAAACTGTTTTTTAGGCTCCGTTCACATGTCAGCGTATGGATCGCGGCCCGAACCGCCGCGGTTCCGCCCGCGATCTGGAGATTATTGCAAATCGCGGGACGCCTGTGCGTTGCCCGTTAATTTGCAATAGCCCCCCAAACGCTGAGCGATGTTGCCGCAATTTCCGCCTGCCAAATCGCGGTAACATCGCGAAAAAAAAAAATCACGGGACGCATTACGCCCAAAAAAGTACAAGAGCTTCTTTGGAGCGTATTGCGTCCCGCGATTTTTTTTGCGCGATGTTACCGCGATTCGGCAGGCGGAAATCGCGGCAACATCGCTCATTGCAAATCAACGGGCAACGCACAGGCGTCCCGCGATTTGCAATAATCTCCGGATCACGGGCGGAACCGTGTCGGTTCTGCCCGCGATCCATACGCTGACATGTGAACGGAGCCTAAAGATGTATATATTTATATGTTCATAAACTGATACAGTGGTTCATTTACTCCTATCATAGGATGTGAATGCAAATATTTAAAGCATACTGAACTGGTAGTTTGTATTTTCTTGGCACAGTAGCATTGTTGGAGTGCATGTTAATCACCAAATGTTTAATAGAACAAAGCACTAACTAATAGAATCCTTTGCAGTGTCAGATGTTAGGTGAGGAACTGAGAGCAGCGTACGGTTTTAACACCATGGTGTTAGTACTGTTTCCGTCTTAGCTGTGCTATATAAATGTTTAGCAGAACAAGTGTTAGGCTTACAGAATCCTCACAGGTTTTGCAATGGCAAAAAGTTGTTTAAATATCAAGTGAAAATAAACAGAATTGACATCTGAGCAACATAGAATCAAAGGGACTTACACAACAAAGGGAAAGGACTGGCAAACAGACTGTTTGGAACAAATACATCTGCTTTATATTTATATCATCAATGCAAGTCATGAATTTTATCCCTTTTAACAAAGCAAAACAGAGCAAATAATAAAATAAATACAGAAAGAGACATGGAGGATTAGGGTAGGGTATCACCTACCTCCCAGGCATATGCACAGGTAGGTTGTTTAGAGTGCTCAGCCACAGATCAGAGCCAGGATAAACTGTCACTATACAGAGATGCTTGTATGATGTTATGGTTTGCACAACACCCCCTCCAGCTCATCCCAGAACCCCTCCTCCCTGCTCAATATAACTCTGCGCTCATATTTACCCAGGGATAAATGAAAAGGGGGGAGAATGGTCTGGTTAGAATACAACATTGACAGGAAAGTCGTTCTGTATTAACTGTTGACTAGATACATGAACAAAACAGAGCAGTCCTCTCTGGCAGGGCACTGGACTCCACCAGCAGAGACAAGAGCTTTGCGGAAAGAAGGGCAAAGCGGATAATTTGACAAGGTGGTAAGAAAAGGTGTCAGGCTGTAAAAACTGCAAAAGAGTCGCAGATGCCCCCCAGCACCCACCCTGCATGCACTTACCGGCTTCAGCTGTTTTTTTAGACTCATGCTTCAGGTGTTTGTGTGACAATGAGACACATTCGCAGCTCTGCCCTATATGACATCACTTCTCCAAATAAACGCTGTCCTACCTCTCTATCTGTCTCTGCATCACCCACCCTCTGCCCTCTCTCTTTCCTTTTCTTCTCCCCAACCTATTTTTCCTCCCTACTCCTCTGTGTCTCTCATCTTCACCCCTACTGTGAAAGAAGGAAGGTATGCTGCTGATTAATGCAAGAGATTTATCAAATCTCATCAACATTATTTTTGGAGAAAGGAGTTCTCAAGTACTTTTAGCAGAGATGCAGTAAACACGTGTCTTTGCACCCGACATACACCAGACGGGGAGATACTGTGATTTGTTACATACAGTATATGGCTGTTGGAAAGAATTCCCAGCTAAATCAGCAACTTAAAGAAACACGGAGACAGGAAGTCTCAGAGGAAAAGAAGAGAGCAACAGTTTATAGGAAAAAACACTGAATATATTGTCAGTCCATCAGTAGATAGATTATGTCACTTAGACATACACATGCCCTGTGGCAAATCTGTATAGGGGCCAAGTAATGGAGGACATACACAGATACTTTTTTAATGTATAATTTAGTATTTTCATTATATCAATTAAAATAATGGGTCATAGGCAATCATTAGCATTATATAAAGTGATACTAAAGTCTCTTTTTTTTTGCTTAAAAATAAAAAAACATGTTATACTTACCTGCTCTGTGTAGTGGTTTTGCACAGGGCAGCCCAAATTTTCATACGAGTGCCCCCACAGCAAGCAGCTTTCCTTGGGGGCACCAGAGCCAAGCCGCAGCTCTGTGTGTCCATTCAGACACAGAGCGGTGGCTAGGCCCCACCCCCTCTCTCTCCTCATTGGCTCACTGACTTTGAATGACAGCAGCGGGAGCCAATGGTGCCCTGCTGCTGTCTCAGTCAATTAGGAGGGAGAGTCCTGGGCAGCCGACTCTCTCCTACAACATCCCTGGATAGAGATGGGCTCAGGTAAGTAATGGGGGGGGATGAAGGGGGCTGCTGCACACAGAAGGATTTTTTATCTTAATGCATAGAATGCATTAAGATAGAAAAACCTTCTGCCTTCACAATCACTTTAAGTTTTGGCTGTTGTGCATGACTATACAGAATTAAGCAAAATGTTTCTCATGTTTTGATACTGAACTTTATGTACACTCTTATGAATTAAAAAATATGTTACCCCAACATTTCATAATACTGATATCTGTCTGTTGTGCCATGTGCTTGTGTAAAAAAGTATTCAGTTCCTCTTCGTATTGTTTCCTTTGTGTGAAATATCTGGTGATCCTGTCAGTCCCCCGCTTTCCTATTTCAAACTGACCACGCTAGGCATAGAAGCACATCCTTCCAAGTGTGGTCAGTTTTCTGGCTGTGCTGGAAGCCTGTCCCCCAACAATCAGACTTGTGCTGACATGCCCCCCCTGTACCACCATTTATTGGGAAGATTTGTGTACTGTTGTTTCCCCTCTCCCACCTCTGTAAGCCTCTAATGGTTTTGCACAGAGCAGCCCAGATCCTTCTCTTCCGAGGTCCCCTGCTGGTTGCTCCTGGTTCCTCCCCCGCCGAGTGCCCACCACTGCTGCTTGCTATGGGGGCACTAGTATAGGCTAGCTCCCGAGCTGACTCTGTGTGTCCATAGGTATAGACTAGGAAGGTCTGCTTTGACCTTTAGACCCCATTCACACTAGCGTGACTTGTCAGGCGACCAAGTCGCCTGACAAGTCGCGGTGGGTCGCTCGCCATTGATTAGCACAGGACCCGTTCTAATAGGAGCGACACAAGTCGCTCCGACTTAGAAAAAGGGTCCTGTACTACTTTGGGGCGACCTGGAGGCGACTTGCATTGACTTCAATGATATGAAGTCCGTGCAAGTGGCGCCGAGGTCGCGGTGCACCACGACTTCACAAGTCGCCCCACCAAGTCGTGTCGCCCCTGTCTGAACGGGGTCTCGGTGAACCCTAATTCATTTTTATTAACTCATTTGTTCGCTTTTCCCCTGATTTTTTTGTATGTCAAATTTGGTTAAGTGCACACTTTGGCATCCTCACCTTAGGAGCCAGAGGCCCTTGTCCCAGTACTCTAAACGACCCCATTCACATGTTAAAGTGCATTAATGGAAGTGTACGCTTGAATGTGCGCTGTAAACTTGCAGTAAGTAGGTTGTTACTATCATTAATAAAGGTCAATTTACTAATATACAATTGTGATTTACCATAGTAATTATTAGCAAGGCTTGAAAATGATAAACAGGTGCTAAAAATATTGACCATTATGGGACAAAATGCATGTTTGTAGAATAGATAAGTAAATAAAGCCTCATTGTCACTGGGCAGGGAAAGGGAGCTGAGCACATGAATTGCCAGCTGGTGATCACTGTCATTTGGCGGTGATCACCTGACATTGCAGTACTGCCTAAATAATGCTGCTTTACAGAAGAGGAATGGTTTCTTACGGTCTCTAATGTCAAGGAGATTGCTGTACTGTGATAAAGCACTTTAGCGATGTGAAAGAAAAACTTATGCCTCCTGATTAGAATCACAAAGGCACAAAATGACCCCAGTATGAAAGAGTTAAGAATTTGTGAGCGATACAATAGCATTTTAAGGATTAAATAAGACAGTGAAAAGGATGGGCTTGATTTATTGCTTTGCAGTTTTGGATTGTGTGTGTGTCTATGTAAGATGAAACCTGACAAACTCCAGAATCATTTTGAAGAGGTTTACTCAGCCCCATGAGATCAGCACCTAGAGCTCCCCTTGATGGTTGGAGCGATGCCTGAAAGGCCATTAGGAACATGGGTGCCAATTCCTTAAAGGCACACTAAATCTTATAAAGTTGTTTCACTATGGTGATGGAATATTGTTTAAACACTTAATTTTTATCTTTAGGTTTTATCAAAATGCTACACTCACAATAAACCAAAAAGTGGAACTGCAAGGCTTGTTCTTGCACTAGAGTCTGAAAGCTTACAGGAAGTGTCCATGGAGATCCTATCTGTTTGCCCAACGCAGATGTAACCTTATGCAAAACTAGACTGCACATGCTAAGAAGTCAGAATTCCTTTTATGTAAGAAAAAATAACACAAAAGCAGTGATTATACCATCATGTGCTGTTTAATAAAAGGAACATATACCCTAAAGTGGATTTCCAGGGAAACAATACCCCTGTCTGTTTGTGACTCATATGTGTTGTAGGAGAACCCCCTTCCCATAGATCCTAGATATCTTAGAACAAACGTACAAAGGTCAGAGTTTTCCTTTGGGTTAATTGAGCATGGCCCCAGACCACACCCTGGAATTCTTTTATTGATAATGCCAATATAGTGAAATACAAATAATGAACAATTTAGGAGGCTTGAAAACTTATACTATTTATTAAGAAGGCCCCCTACAGGAGGATTTGGACATTGTCAAACAAAACATTGACCGACCCAGTATAAGCCCTCCCATTCCAGCACGCATGAGTCCTAGGTGGGTGGAAGTCTTTTCTCTAATGAGAAAAGTTTAACCAAAAATTACTAGACATTTTTTTATTTTTTCCTGTTTTTTTTTTTTAAATCAACATCCCCTTCATGCTGTTTGAGCAGGTCTCTATTTTCAGCTGTTTTGATCGGCGTATCCTCAGCACTAGCTTTAGAGATTGTGCCTGGACCCAGGTGGACTGGACGATTGCGGGACTAGCCTGGATTATAATCTGAGACCAGACTTGAGAGTACTTTATTAGTTAGCTGTGGAGCACTTTCTGGGACAGAAATGTGGCACAGCCTCTGGTGTGACCCAGCCTCTGAAGACTCACTACCTCGTTATTATGATGGTTGGACATCCTTTTCCCCATTTTTTTATTGGTTTACTGCAGAAAGGTTTAATGCTGAAGGACTGAGCAATAATCCCTTTTGTTTCCACAATTTTGCTTGCGGTAACATCTTCCCGCCACTGCTCCTTATCTCAAGTGACAAAGGGATCTTCCTCAGTTGGTCTCTGCTGTCTGCCTACAGTAACCTGGTAACCTTCCATCAACTGAATCCCTCCTGCTATCAGCAGCAAGTTGTAAGTACCCAAGACTTAGTCTTCTACCCAAACTACATTGCCTCGCAGCGCAATATGTCAGATCACAGACACATGGGTAGCAATCCCGCTAAAATGGATTATCCACTAACAGTTTCAGCGCTGTCTGCAATGCATCCACCCACCCAAGCCTGACACTGATAGTCTGGAATGCTGTCCTCTGCCTTTGAGCCTGCAGTTGTCTCCCAGGAGAATTCCACAGCAGTATGAGTCCCCAAGACGACCTTCCTGGTAAACCTGCTAATTCCGGATGACTGGGACACTTCTGATAAGCCCTCCACTCCTCCCAAATGTTTGGTAATTTTTTACGTGTTTGAGGAGTCTTTTATTAAGAAGTGGGTTGTTCTGGCTGTAGACCAGACAGTATTTTGTCTTAGTAAAGCACTAACGATCCCTGTTTTCCCTAATATATCCCATTCCCGCCGATAAACATTTGGAATTTCTTTTAAAAATGTTGTTTCTCTGGCTGGCCCTGCCCTACAACCTATCTTGGACTTGATGCTAGTCTGTCAGTTTTTACTGGAATGAACTAGGGCCATAAGAAGGTTTTACGTTTCCCTCCAATTTGATCCACTGTTTATGCAGCGTTTAGAGCTTATGCCAGCAGGTATTGCATTGATGGGTTAGTAAATAAGATCTCTTTTTACAGTATGAGTCTCCTGTTGGTGAATACATCGATGACTCCTCAGCTGAAATGCTGGTCTGTGGAAAAGGCATGCAAAAAGTGTTTGCTAGGCATCCCGTTCAAGCGGCAGCATCTCTTTGGAGTTTCCTTAGACACCTTCATTAAGGATGTCATTCGGGGGTAAGAAACTCAGGCCTCAGGAAGGAATGACTCATGCCCCCACCTTTAACTAAGAAGAGTTACTTTCATTACTCCCAGGCTATAACCTCAAAAAGCCAGTTGCCTAGTTCAGCCATGAACTCCAAACCCCTCAAACCTGCTGACAAATCTTCATCAGCAGCAAAGGACAAATCCATTTTCCAAAGTTAAGGGGGGGCGTCTGTTAGTCTTGGGTACAGGAGGTGGTTTCCAAGGGCTATCACAGGTTCTGACATACAAGGTGTTGCGGACAGTTCAGACCTTTGGAGTATCTTGATCTCATTCTAGATTTAGCTCAAGCCAGTTATTCTTCCCCATGAGAAACTTTTACCTCTCTGCTACCAGACATGGGTGTCCGTTTTTGAACCGGACAAAAGCCGTTATCCTTAGGATCATGGCTGATCTCTGGTGAATACCGGTTTATGAAGCGGAGATGTTCTCCGCTTCACATCACAGTACATGACCGTTCTGTCACAAACGGTCAGTTTATGGAAGTGAGATCTGAAGATCTCACAGCCGTTACTCAGAAATATCTCCCTCCCAGATTCTCCAGCTCAGAGCTGGAGAATCTGGACGAGAAGCTGGTGCAAATTGCAAATTGAGGAAGAAGACTTCTTTCTTCCTTTATATCAGCACCAGTGGGTTAAAAATGTATATAAAAAAAAATATATATATATTGTGGGAGATTAGCTCGGTGGCGGGTGTGGATGACCCCTTGGGGGGGTTCGTTACACAAGGAGATAGCCGAGAAGTGGTTGCAAACAACAGTTTGGTTTATTCATGCAATTTTCTTCACCAGACTGCAAGCGTCAAAAACATCCAAAATAAAATAAAACACAAAATAAATCCTTGCCACTGTGGGCGGCTACCTTCTCACACACAGGAACCTATCTAAGGAAGTCTGTCCCCAACCTACTGTTGGGCCGACTTGGCTGATCATACAGCAGACTCTCAATAGTCCATGTTTTATCTCTTCACCCAACAAATGTCCATTGAACATGTCCCTTTTCCTCTTCACATTGAACATGTCCCTTTGCTTTTCTCTTCACATAGAACACATTCCTTTGTTTGTCTCTTCACATAGCAACCATTCCTTTGCTTGTCTCTTCACATAGAAAACAGTTCATTTATTTCTTTTCACATAGAAATAGTCCAGACCTCACCTTGAGTAGTCTTCACACTTTTTACCCTCCTCAGCGCACATCGCTTCAGGAGGTCTTCCCCATGCTCACACAGCTTCAGGGGGCACACATCTGACTGTCCTCCTCTCCCCAGCTCACACAGCATCAGGAGGCAGCAATCCATCTCCCAAGCTCACACAGCATCGGGAGGCACACATCTGACTGTCCTCCTCTCCCCAGCTCACACAGCATCAGGAGGCAGCAATCCTTACACTTCCTTTGGACAAATTATAGAGGCCTTAACTTCCTCATTCCGAATAGCTGAATGATTTTCAACTTCTTTACACCTTCCTGCTGCCTTTGCAGCCGACACCCTATAGTAATTGGTGAATTTTCTAAACCAAGCAGAAGTGTATCTCCTGTCTGTGACAACATCCACAGATTTACCTGACTTCCTGTCACAATATATATTTATACATGTATGTGTATATATATACAGTATATGTTGTGTATATAGATAGATAGATAGATAGATAGATAGATAGATAGATAGATAGATAGATAGATAGATAGATAGATATAGATCTATATATAGATATATATATAGGGAGAGAAATATGTATACAGTATCTCACAGTGAGTACACCCTTCACATTTTTGTAAATATTTTATTATATCTTTTCATGTGGCAACACTGAAGAAATTACACTTTGCTACAATGTAAAGTCGTGGGTGTACAGCTTGTATAACCGTGTACATTTTACCCCCCTCAAAATAGGTCAACACACAGCCATTAATATCTCAACCGCTGGCAACAAAAGTGAGTACACCCCTAAGTGAAAATATCCAAATTGAGCCCAAAGTGTCAATATTTTGTGTGGCCACCATTATTTTCCAGCAGTGCCTTAGCCTTAACCCTCTTGGGTAAGGAGTTCACCAGAGCTTTACAGGTTGCCACTGAAGTCCACTTCCACGCGACATCACAAAGCTGCTGGATGTTAGAGACCTTGCGCTCTTCCGCCTTCCGTTTGAGGATGCCCCACAGATGCTCAATAGGGTTTAGGTCTGGAGACATGCTTGGCCAGTCCATCAGCTTTACCCTCAGCTTCTTTAGCAAGGCAGTGATCGTCTTGGAGGCGTGTTTGTGATCGTTACCATGTTGAAATGCTGCCCTGCGGACCAGTCCCTGAAGGGAGGGGATCATGCTCTGCTTCATTATGTCACAGTACATGTTGGTATTTATGGTTCCTTCAATGAACTGTGGCTCCCCAGTGCCGGCAGCATTCTTTCAGCCCCAAGACCATGACACTCCCACCACTATGCTTGACTGTAGGCAAGACACACTTGTCTTTGTACCCCTCACCTGGTTGCCGCCACACACGCTTGACACCATCTGAACCAAATAGGTTTATCTTGATCTCATCAGACCACAGGACATAGTTCCAGTAATCCATGTCTTTAGTCTGCTTGTCTTCAGCAAACTGTTTGTGGCTTTTCTTGTGCATCATCTTTAAAAGAGACTTCCTTCTGGGACGACAGCCATGCAGACTAATTTGATGCAATGTGCGGCGTATGGTCTAAGCAATGACAGGCTGACCCCCCCACCCCTTCAACCTCTGCAGCAATGCTGGCAGCACTCATACATCTATTTCCCAAAGACAACCTCTGGATATTATGTTGAGCACGTGCACTCAACTGCTTTGGTCGACCTTGGCATGCCCTGTTCTGAGTGGAACCTGTCCTGTGCCACCGTGCTGCAGCTCAGTTTTAGAGTCTTGGAAATCTCCATATAGCCTAGGCCATCTTTATGTTGAGCAACAATTATTTTTTTCAGATCCTCAGAGAGTTCTTTGCCATGAGGTGCCATGTTGAAATTCCAGTGACCAGTATGAGAGAGTGAGAGCGATAACACCAGATTTAACACACCTGCTCACCATTCACACCTGAAACCTTGTAACACTAATGAGTCACATGACATGAAAATGGCTAATTGGGCCCAAATTGGACATTTTCACTTTCACAGGCTCCTTTCACACAGCAGTCCGTCAAACGAACTCCGCTTTTCTCAGCGGGGGATTGAGCCGCCGATCCCCCGCTGAGCAGGAGGATGACAGCTGTGTCTCCGCGCTGTGTGTGGAGACACAGCTGTCAGTTCCCCATGCATCTCTATGGGGGAAATCGGATGGGAACGGACCGTCAGTCCGTTCTCATCCGATCCTATCCGATCCGCTGGACGGATGGAAAATAGGGTTTTCATCCGTCCAGATTTGACGGATCGGATCGGGTGTCAGCGGACATCGGACATGTCTCCGCTGACATCCGATCCCCCATAAAGATGCATGGGGGGACCGTTCAGATCCGCCAAAAAAACGGACAGGCGGATCTGAACGGTCCACCTGTGTGAAAGGGGCCTTAGGGGTGGACTCACTTTTGTTGCCAGCGGTTTAGACATTAATGGCTGTGTGTTGAGTTATTTTGAGAGGACAGCAAATTTACACTGTTATACAAACTGTACACTCACTACTTTACATTGTAGCAAAGTGTCATTTTTTCTGTGTTGTCACATGAAAAGATATAATATATTTACAAAAATGTGAGGGGTGTACTCACTATTGTGAGATACTGGATAGATAGATAGATAGATAGATAGATAGATAGATAGATAGATAGATAGATAGATAGATAGATAGATAGATAGATATTTAGTTATCATTTGTCAGAACATGTCATTACATGTTCTTTTAAACTTTGGCTTCACTTTTTAAACTGGACGGCACTGTAATCTCATAATATCTTGGGGGATTACAGGCAGTCCACCCAGTTTTACATGGATCTCGGCCGTTTTCAGAGGAAAAACTTGTCCTTTGTTCTCCCTCTGAGAACTGAAGTTCTCTGCTTCATAAACTGGCTGCAGAGGAGATAATTTTCGTCTGAGAACTGCCGGTTTATTAAAAGTACACCATTGACTCTTCAGTCTAGGGGCTTGATTTACTAAAGGCAAATAGGCTGTCCACTTTAAAAGAGCTTAGTAAATGTAATGAAATTTCACTTTTCAAAGAATACCCAATCATGTGACTGGGTGATGGAAGTCAGCAGGGTTTCACCTCACTCAGTAAGCTCTGGGGAAAATTCCCTTGCAAGTGCAACATTCCTTGCAAAGTGAACCACCTATTTGCCTTTAGTAAATCAACCCCCAGGCATCACTTTACTCTTTGCTTACACATGACAGTCCTGTGGCTGATGGTAGCCTACATATGAGGCAATACAGTTTGACTAGTTTCACTCCAGTCCCCTATAACTCAAAATTTCTTAGTGGAGGGACAAATTGGTGCAGGCTCTAGATTTTTTCAGAGTGCTTGGATCCGGGGCATGGACTCTACACACAGAGAGGTTTCTGGACCTGTGTCTCAGAATCCAGACATGGACCACTTGGTCTCTCAGTTCAACAACAAACTGGACAGGTTTGAATCCCGGTACAGAGATCTTATGGCAGAAGAACTAGATGCACTTGCAGCTTAGCTGGATCAGTACAGCCTGATCTACACTTTTCCTGCCCTGAAACTTCATCCTCGTCTGCTCTGCAGGATTAAGGTGAAGGGCATTCTGGTGATTCTCATAGATGATCCTCAATGTGTGGGAGGAATCCTGATCTTTTTGCAATCAGACCTGGATCAGAATTTGGTCCTTGAGTACCATAAATAGTCAGATCTTGATGCTTGCAATCTTGTTCCAGAGACTGCTGACCTCCCATTCTTTGATTAAGACCTTTGTACAGGGTATCTCTAATAAAGCTCCCCTTGTGCACTCACCTGTAATTCTGTGTGATTTGAATTTGGTTCTCCCAGCACTTTAAAAACCACCCTTTGAATGTATCCCCTCTTTCCACCCCTACTCATAGGGTTGCTTTCCTTGTTGATACGACCTTTGTGAGGTGTGTGTCTGAGTTGGTGGCTTTGTCCTGTAAAGAACCATTTTTGGTCTTACACAGGGACAAGGTTGTGTTAAGACCTATAGTCTCCTTACTTCCTAATGTAGTTTTGGCTTTTCACCTTAACCAGGTATTTGAAGGGGTGGTTTACATAGCTATCAAAAGTCTGATTTACCAAAATTGTTGATTGTTGCTGTATTCAATCTTGTCACTACAAACGCATTTTGTGTAGTCATCTATCTGGTAGTGGCCTGGAATAAACACTAGATGGAGCTGGTGTCATATTAGAGTGACACATCAAAACTCGATCAGCAACATGTTTAGGAGTTAAGCAAGCGATACGGTATTAGGAAATATGTAATAATATCTATAAGCATGCATAAGTGGTTACACGTGTTTATTAGAGGTAATAAGAAAGTTAATAGGAAAATATTTAAGCTGCCATTATTCTCCCCATTCTGAAAATGCTAGTTGACTTGCTGTGTCTGGCTTCAATAAATGCCTAATCACAAACCAAGAATAAACATTCAGCTAGTGATACTTGGTGTGGGTCAGGGACTCAGAAGGAATTGCTGCCAATTCAGCGTAACCAGTAACCAGCATTTTCATGTCATTCATTGCCCCAATAGTTTTCTTAGGGACGGTTTGCTTTAATGTATATGAAATATATTGACACATTGCCATTACCAATTCAATATTTAGTCAACTGACTTATGATAACTACTTAGGACCCATTTGCACTTCTGTTGCCTGTTGCAGTCCATTAACATATGTGTGCTGCAACACATGATAACATCTGTTGTATTAGGTCAATGGACATGCCATTTTGCCGATGCACTACACCACAGCCCACCACAAAATATTGTAATGTGAATAGCAATTCGTTTACAAATGCGTAAAGCGTTGATGCAAATTACAGGTATGGATGGGCCCTGATGCATTTACTTTATTTTATTTTTAGAACCTATATAACAAGGACATATAGAGTGCTTTAGAGAGCACATAGATCCAGTTCTATCATATTAATACTAAGCAATGAAAAAGGCCATAAAATCCATAGCCAAAAGTTTTTCATTTTGTTTTGGATAGAATAGGGAAGGGATAGAATCATTGTCAGGTTTCATTAGTTGTCTGTGACCTATGATATCCCTTTACTTTGTCTCCTGGAGACAAAGCAGGTAATCAACTGAAGTATTTTTAAACTTAAGATAAGTATGCTATTTCCCCTTACCTGATCTGGTGAAAAACCATAAAAATGTGGACTTCCCTTCACTTTCTGTTTCAATGACAATAGTAAGCAGGACACATAGAAAGGGTTTAAATCCCATGGAGTTCAAAGACCATAATAAAATCCTGACAGAGTTTCTAACTTTTCCCTAATCTATCCAAAATGGAAAAGAACAGTTTGGGCTATAGATGTCATTCAACAGATGCAAATGATGCATTTTAAAATGTATTTAGAATTATTTGTATATACTTTAAAGACTTTAAGGAAGAATTCCAGAATTCATAGTTACACTGATCTGGCTCGGACCAATGTAACTGCATTTATCATACCTGTGGGTCCCCCTAAAAGCTGGAAATTACTGCAGTAGACACTGCTACTACAGTGATCTCCACTAGCGTCCGGGTCTGTGCTGAGCAGCTGCCCAGCTACATTGTGACCACAGGAGGTTGGCTCCTAGACACAGGTGCCATTCAGAGAATGTTTTTCATCCTCTCAATGAATGCAAAGCATTCTCTGATTAGACAAAGTGGAGGACCTGATGTCACTGCCCCATCTCTCTACCTAGTTCAAGTGGACAGTGATTTCCAGCTTCTAGAGGGAACCCACAGGTATGGTATATGCATAGTTACATCGATCCAAGCTGGACCAATGTAACTATGTATAAAATGCCACTCCTGGAATTCTTCTTAAGTCATTTTTTGCTTCATTACAATATTACCTTAAAATGATGTTACTTATAGTTTACTGAACCTGGAATATTAAACTAAACATGTGTTTTTTTCATGGGAGGCTTTAAAGCATATGTTCCCTTATTGTGCTCTGGCAGAACAGCAAACGGAAGGTAAATATAAGCAGCCTGTAGACATTGCATGCATCCATGCTTTCCATACATTGCACTGGTTCACTTTAAAGTATGCCTTACCTAACTAGTCTTAAAAACACTCCTTAACTCCTCCTAAAACCTATTCTGACTAACTTGTGTAATAAAAAAAAGGTCTGCATACTTATCTATTTTCAGGCCGCTCCTGTCCAGTCATATTATCCGGCTGCCCTGTCTCAGCCAGCGTCACTGCAGGGGAGAGGAGGGAGCACCATCAATGAATGGGCCATACTAAGCCTATGGGTGACATCACTGCTCTCAGGCATAGCCATTGTCTGGCGCTCTTTGCATCCGGCGCTGGCTGACACAGGGAAGATTATGTGACTGAATCAGAGCAGGCTGAAAATAGGTAAGGAACGGAGCTTTCCTACACAGGTTAGTCAGAATAGGTGTTATTAGGGGGAAGGAAGCATTTTTAAGACTAGTTAGGTAAAGCCTGGAATTCCACTTTAAGGTTCTTTCGTTGTTATTCTATTTCTTATAAATCCATTTCCTTTGTGAGCACTGTCCGCAAATGTGTTTGAACTGTTATATACTGACAAACATAATGCTTTTTATTTCCTTAAAAATTTAATAGAGCTTTAAAAGCTTTAAAAAAGCATGAAATGGACTTCTAAGTAGTTCATTTCCGTTATTAGGTCAGGGCGCCAGAAAGCCTAAGTCTTACCCTGCGTCAGAAAAGCATGTCTACTTCCCTTTTGTTGCACTAATAGAATCATTATAATTTATTACCAAGAAGATGCTTTTATGTGCACATATTTATGAGGATGTTTGTTTGTGTGGTTGAGGTTAATAATAAGGTGAGGATCTCAGGACAACATAGTTTGCATTTTGCATTCGATTCCAGAAGAATTTAGCGAAGTTCCTATTGCCAATCATTCTTACCCTCTACCCCAAAATTCTGTACAGTTTTTAAAATATAAATGAGTTCTGCTACATCTAAATTGGCTACAGCCATCTCTTTGTTGATGATGCTCACAGCATGTTGAAGTCAGTGAGTGTTGCATTGCTCAAATCCATAATACATTCCTTCAGTTCAAAAAATACATCAAACACACTAATATTAGCAAAAATGTATCAAAAACAGCTAGACTTACTGCACTATTAAATCAGGAATTCCTGTATAATATTTATTTTTCTCAGAGGTGCATGCAAGCAAAAGGTTTCAAAGGGGTGGCACTTACCCAAGTCCCCTCTTCCAATGGGGTCTGTTGGTAGTTGTATGTTTTGCTTAAAAAAAAAAATATTTTCAAATAAAAACCAGACCTGGAAACACTTACCTGGGTCACCTTCTCTGTGACATTCTGCGTTCTCTCAAAGGCGTTACTAGGAGCCACAATCTCAATTTCTGTGGTTGAAGCTGATCGATGCTTTTCTAAGTTGAACTCTACGAAGTTGAGGGTAAACTGGGGTATCTGGCTGATGGTTCTGTATCTCATGAGGTCAGACTCATTGGAGGAGTTCAAGAAGCCTGGCTTCATTTTCGCCCCCTCTAAGAAAAAGAAAGTTTTGACAATATTGTCACAAAATGTAGGCCATAATAATAGAAAACAGGAAGAAAAGTTAAAGAAAAAAAAAATAGCAAAAAGGATAGCCTGGGTGGGCATTTTAAAATGTAGGGCAAAGCAACAGAGTCACTTAATTTCCCCCCTTCCCAGAAGCACACACCCACCAATTTATCGCTCCCCCACCGATCAATTCAGCCATTGCGTCCACTCTATGTGACAGTATTAGACCCGACACCAAACACCAGAGCTGTAACACAGGAGAGTCCATAGCCCTATATAAGCTCTACCTTAAGCAACTCGGATCTTACACAAGCTTCTCCTGCTCCCAGCAGCCAAATGACAGTGGAGGAAAGGAAAGGTTAGCATGTGTTATTGGGTAGAGGGGGTTAAAATGCACTTGTTGCTTTGCTCTTAATGGCTAAAATAAAATACCTCTTATGTAATATCTCTTGTTTAAGTTTAAGAGCAGCGTTAATAATATTTGTAAATTAAAGTTGTAACTCAAATGTTGCTTCCCTTTGTGTTGTTGCAGTCAGTCTGACAGATTACAGGTCAATGTATTAGAAACTGTCATGGTAATATTATTACTGAACTACTACATTGAATTTAGTCATTCTAAACTCTTTATTTGGTTGTTTTTAAAATTTCAGGATCATAACTGTAAAATGGAAATGGGACAAAGCTGCAGATTTAAGCCCTAATTAAACAAGGCCTGGAGCTTTTGAGTATACAGAATTTTTATTAGTTGTAGCTCTATATTTGGCAATAAAACTTTAATTCTAACTCTGAATGCTTTTGCCAAAATAAAATGTTTGTATATATAAATTTGAATGTGCTTTGGATCAGTTTCTAGCTAAAACAGAATCTTCAGCTGTAGTATAATAGGATTCTTGTTCCCAGATTGGTAGCCGTTGCATGACTTTGTAAGGACTCATACACATAGCCATATAATTTTATCTAGGGTCTTGCTTGCAGTAAGACCCTACATAAAATCTGCAAGCATGTTACGTTTGTGCTAACATTTACATGCAAATGTATCCTACTGGCTGTTAGGATGCAGATGGCCCCTTCTGCCTAGCGTCCTGGGTTGCTAAGACATGTCAACTTAGTAGTATGTAATAAAACTGAATATACAGCTGTTGATATGTACATGTTAGCCCTAAGCAGTCCAATAGAGTACATTTTCTCTGTACACTGTATGAATTTAAACATTAGCACAAACATTTACATGTGTACAGAATACAATACAGCTCTAATGCAGATTTTTATACTTTGGTTTTTCGGCTCTGAACAAAGCGTAAGTTTACCTATCTTTATGCAGCTATGTGCAATGAGCCCATAGAAAACAGTACACCTATATTCAGATACATAAAAAAATTACTAATGCTGTATACTTTGCATCTGTGTGCATGTGCCCCAAAAGAGCAAATGTATGTAATTACTTGTACCTAACAGAAAACTGACATTTTTACAATAATCATCTACTCAAAGTGTTCAGTATGTATAGAACAAACTTTTTTACTTTTGGATAGAATAGGAAAAGGATAGAAACCCTGTCAGATTTTTATAACTGTCTTTATCCCCACTAGATAGATTCACCCCCTCTTTTGTTTTGTTGATCAGTGTTACTGGGAAAGAAAGTGAAGGGAAATACAAACTTTTACAGTTGTGTTTGGAACAAATGAAGATAAAACTTCTAACGAGGACAAGGTATGTTCTCACCCCAGTTTGGGGTTAGTATGTCTAAGAGGGGAATTCCCTTTAATTTCTAGGGATTTCTTCTCACTTCTTGTTCTGTCTCTGGGAAGGAAATCAATGGAAATCTTACTAATGAGATGCAGACAGCAAACAATAAACCGACGGTAGCTGTGACCATTCCCTACTTTATCCAAAACTAAAAAGAAAGGTTTTGGTGCTACATTCAATTAAAAAAATCTTTAAAAAACCAATGTGCTGCAACAAGTCAGGAAACCTCTGGATTAGATTCTTCCTTTCCCCCAGGCCTGACAGATGGGAGGTTTAAGCAAATTTTGCCTTGTTGCACATTTAGGCTTTGTGCTTTTATGTCTGGCCAGAGGCTGAAATCTCCATCGGACTTACAGTCACTATTCTCCCCTCCCCTAGACATGTGGTGGCTTTACCAGCTTACTCATTACTTCAAACCCATCAGGGGACATCTACTCACCCCAATACTCCCTTTAAAGACCCTTGCCTCAAATCTGAACCCTCACAGTTTTGGCTGCCTACAAGTTATTGATTCTGCCCTCAGAGTCCTTTGTACCTCCATATCTGCTCAAGTGGAAAAGGGAACTAGGTCCTGAATTTTCAACAGAAGAGAGGAATCATATTCTATATTTTGCCCATTTTTCCTCTATTGCTAGAAAATACCAAGAATCTGCCTATAAAGTGCATACTAGTACAGGGTTCCTGCCCTGATGAAAAAACTCTATCCCGAGGTGGTAAGCACCTGTTGGAGGTGTAGAGAGGAAGAGGACACTATCCTCCATGTTTTTGGGTCTAGTAAGAAACTAGATACTTTTTGATCCCATGTCAGGGAGACTATCAAGCTACTATCAGCTACTTTGTGAGTATCCATTTTTATATTGATTAAAAGTCTTTTGGTAATGCACTAGGTGCATGCGCCTTCTTGTTTGTTTGTTATTGTAGTACCAATTTGGATTACCCGTCTAAGGAGGGCTGCATCCGCCTAGCATTTGGAATTGCTGTTGTCCTCCTTGCATTCCACCACAGGAAACCTCATGGCGCTGGAAGTGATTACTTGCTTTTGTGTACTCACTGACTTTTATCTGAGGATTGACCCAGCCAAATACATACTGTACCACTCCAATGTTTAGAAAAAAGGTATAACATTTCTATGCTCGTCCACCTATTGAACATGGGTAAGGCCTGTATACCGACACTTTGGAAGCAGGAATCCCCTCTTAGCAAATTTTGGGCTGCTTTGGGGTTTTGCAAACTATTTGATGAAAAACTCATATGGGATGTGCCAACTTTCTTTTGAACAAATAGTTACATAGTTAGTCAGGTTGAAAAAAGAAAAAAACTAGCTCAACCAACATGTACCATTCCGGATAGTGAAAATTACATTGTTTGGCTGCTGATGAATACTGTGCTGCATTTTTTGCTGTACTGTCTATCGCATGGCCTACAGTATGTTGATAGCATTGACCAATGCTGATGCCTTTTCTATCCGTATGAAAACTTGAAAATAAAGAAAGTTAAGAAAAAATTCACTAAAATGTGGGATTCTGTTCAGTACTTTGGCAACTTTGTGTCCCCTTTTCTACCACTTTTACCTATTGTAAATAAACCTTTATTGTCTGTGGGCATGGAACAACCTTGGGCGTTCTCATGGTGCACCTTCCACGGCTTCATGCTGGCACAACATTTCTTATCCAACCCTGCTGCCATCCAGGAGACACACGAGGCCCCATCATCATAATTTTTCAGATATTTGCGACTTCAACACTGGATATCATCTCTCCGTCGCACATCGACATACCCTTTCTGTAAAACAAGCTTTAGACATGTCTGTCAACACTCCCCGAGCCTTATTTCAGCTCTCTACACCTCCTTTTTTTGTTTTAATCAAAACGTTTTTATTGACAAGGATTGTAAGTGACTATACAGCCCATCACTAGCTGTTGAGGGGCAAGGCTAGGGTTATCTCGCCAGCTTTGCCAGACAAGGTTGAATTTTTTGACCGCATTATGATGACGATAGGCCAATTGTAAGTGTAGGATTAGGTAAAGACACTAGTTGGGCAATAGGGTCATTATTGTCCCCATTCAACACCTCCTTAAATGCTCTCTTCAGCTTTACCCTTTTATATGTGACTCAATGGGAGCAAGACCCAATAATTTCTATTGACCCAGAGGACTGGAGTAGGGCCTGGTCGTCAGTGGCAGAATTTTTCTTTAACCACTTCCCACAAATCGACGTACCTGTACATCGGCTCAGAGAAAAGGTTGTACCGGGATGGTGCCTGCAGCTGCAGGCATCATCCCAGTACTGTTCTTTAGAGCCGGCGGTCGGCTGTCAGAAGATAACAGCTGTGGCTCGGGAGCGGCTCGGCCGTTATCCCAGCAAGCGGGAGGGACAACCCCCCCACCACCTTCTGTGGCTCTGTCAGGATCTCCTGACCCTCTTGGAGACCAGAGCAACCAGCCGGCAGTTCCTCCGGCTGGTTGGAGCCCTGAACAAAGCCGGATTCGTATGATGTCATGACGCCACTTCCGGTTTACTTGGTGGCTAACGACGATGAATTTAAGAGACTGTCAGTATTCAAAAATGCGATTTCAGCATTTTGAATACTTTGAAGGGCAATGGAGGGGTCTGGGGTCTTTAAGACCCCCGATCCCTCCACAAAGAGTACCTGTCACTGCCTATTTCTGTCACAAGGGATGTTTATATTCCTTATGACAGCAATAAAAGTGATCAGATTTTTTATTTATTTTTTTTAATAACTGTGCTAAAAATTAAAAATTAAAAAAAATAAATAGTGAAAAAAAATTAATTCAAAGTGCCCCTGTCACCGTGAGCTTGCGCATGAAAGAAAACGCATACGTAAGTCGCGCCTGCAAATAAAAAAAGGTGTTAAAATCACACATGTGAGGTATCGCCCGATCGCCAGAGTGAAAGCAATAGTTCTAAAAAAAGACCTACGCTGTAACTTTAAACTGGTAACCGTTTAAAATCTCCATAGGCAACGCTTGAAAATTTTTTAAGTACCAATGTTTGTCGCCGGTCCACAAGTGTGCGGAATTTTAAACTGTAACATGTTAGGCATGTTAGGTATCTATTTACTCAACGTGACATCTTTCACAATGTACAAAAAAGTTGGGCTAACTTTACTCTTTTGTTTTTTAAATGCAGTAAAATGTATTTTTTTCCATAAAAATTGCGTTTGATAGACCGCTGGGCAAATACAGCGTGAAAAAAATATTGCAATGACCGCCATTTTATTCTCCAGAGTCTACACTAAAAAATATATATAATGTTTGGGGGTCCTAAGTAATATTCTAGCTAAAAATACTGATTTTAACTTGTAAACAACATATGTCAGAAATAGGCTTGGTCCGCCCCCTTTGAGGCTCCCTATAAAGAGCTCCTGCAGTGGTACTGGGTTCCTGCCCGGATAGCCCATGCAAATCCCAGATGTAGCAATAGATACTTCAGGAATTGTGGCCAGCGAGGTGAATTCCTACATATTTGGTGGTCATGCCCACAGCTGGTTTCTGGTCCAGAGTTTTCAGGCTGTTACATACTATTTTTCACCTGATGAAACGCAAGGATGCCAAGTTAGCTTTATTACATTGCCCTATTCTGGGCCTTTTTGCCTATCAACAAAAACTGGCATCTATTCTATTTTTCTCTGCCCATCGGACCGTTGCTCAGGCCTTAAAGAAACTGACTCTTCCTTTCCAAGGAGTGAAAGACTGTATGACTGCCCTAATGATTAATGAACAGATGTCTAACATTTTAACCACTTGCCACCCACCCACTGTCCAATGACGGCGGAGCAGTGTGGCTCTCGTTCTGGGATGCCGTCATATGACGGCGCACCAGAACTGCCTCTCTCGCTCACCTGCGGGGGCACGCAGTGCTGCGATCATGGCTGCTCCTTGTTGCTAGGACACGGCATGACCCTGATCTTGGTAAAGAGCCAATGACATGGCTCTTTACCCATGTGATCGGCTATGTCCAATCACAGCCGGTCACATGTAAATGAGGAAGTGCCGTTTATCGGCTCGCCTCACACTGTCAGAGTGTGTGGCGAGAAGAGCTGGTCAGCGGCTCCTCCTCAAAGGGGAGCCTAGGAAAGGTAATCAGGGCACTGATCATCAGTGTCCTGATTACTGTTAAGTAAAAAAACTTGCTCATAAGTCTCCCCAACCAATGCCCATCAGTGCCCACCATCAGTGCCCATAGTTCTGCCAGTCAGTGCCTGCCCATCAGTGCCTGCTCATCTGTACTGCCCATCAGTGCCGTCCATCAGTGCCACCCGTCAGTGCCCATCAGTGCCATCCATCAGTGCCGCCCATCAGTGACGCCTCTCAGTGTCCATCAGTGCCACCTCTCAGTGCCCATCAGTGCCACCTTTCAGTGCCCATGAGTGCCGTCTATCAGTGCTCATCAGTGCCGCCTATCAGTGCCCATCAGTGCGGTATATTAGTACCTCCTCATAAGTGCCACCTCACCACTGCCCATCAGTGCCGCCTCATCAGCGCACATCAGTGAAGGAGAAAAATTACTTTTCCTGACAGACTCCATGGTAGTATATGTTCGGGTAGGCCCCGCCTCCTCTCCTACCTCATAGGACCCCACTCCCATAAATCTTTGCTCCCTTTCAGCATTAGTGTTCTTTTTTCGTCCTCCTCATACATATAGTTTTATGTTCCTACTTTCTTCGGTCCTATATGAAACGGTGGCAAATTGAGTCATGGAGTCTCCGATAAGCCCTGGCTCTTAGCGGGGTATGGAGGGGGCAATGGAAGAGACCCTTTGCAGGAGCTCTGTGGTCTGGCCGAGAGAGCCCTGCTGCTGCGGGTGGCCCTTTTTTGCCTGAAGATATAAGACGGTGCTGCGTCTCCTGGACTCGATTATGCTGTCGGCAGGGTGGTAAGCCCTGATATGGGACCAAGTTTCTTATCTTTTTCGTCTATCTGTGTGGTTTTTGTACTGCCTGCTAGCGCTTTGTCATGTCTATGTTTTTTTCTGTAGTGTACCAGTAGTGCCATTGTGATAGGGTCTAATAGGGTCTCACACCTGTTAGCTTGCCGGTTTCCTAGTTTCCATGTCGGTTCCGGTCTTCACGGCCGTGGTCGCGATCGCGTCCGCCGCTTCCGGGTTGTCCGGCACCTCTGCGCATGCGCAGTGTTCGCCAGATAGGTCCTTTCGTCGCGCATGCGCAGACGCAATGTCTGACGTCACGTGCGCCTGCGCAGTACCTCGGGATCGCCTCGGAGCGGCATATTTAAACCGACTAATTGACCAGAGCTGGTGGGAAGGTCGGCAGATCGGTAGCCTCCCCCAGACTCTGGTCTACTTTACTGAGGTAAGAATCTTCCTATCCTGGGGTCTGTTTAGTGTGGCATGGGACTGATAGTCTTTGTCCTTCCTCCAGCTAGTTTACAGTACAAGGTCTGCTTAAGCTATGGACACCTCATCGCCGCCCCCTAGTGGCCAGCCTGCTCTTCCAAGGTATGTGCTGGAACCTGTAGCTAGATTGATCTGAGTGTCTTTTTCATGTTTCTTATGCTCTGCTGTATGTGTCTGTCTCCAGCTCTTTTAGGCCTGATCAACAGCCCAGCGCACGCAGCGAAGACAGACATACAAAACCGCAGCACCGGCGCTCCTCATCTAAGTCTAAACGCAGCTCCCCCCATAGTAGGGGATGCGATGGCCAGTCTTCCACACATTATGGCCAAGTGGAACGCCAGCATGGGAAAAAATGCTGGGGATGCCGCACTTTGATACCGGAAGGTTCCTCCCTATGTAAAACCTGTTATGCCCAAGCTACGGGTAAAAGGGAAAAATCAGACCAACATATTGAGGAGGTGGTGCGCAGAGTTCTCAAGGACTCTCTCGCTGATTTGCACAAGTCAAATGCTCCTGCAGGGCCGTCCCGCTCCCCTGATAGAGATCTTTTGCTTCAAGATCCATTTGAGTCTTCCCAGCCCAGCCATCCTTCTATCCTTCCGTCAGATTCCGAATCCGATTCAGATGACTCCGGTTCTGGATTTGAGTTCAGCCTCGTTTCCCCGTTAGTTAAGGCGGTTAGAGAGGCCCTTGAGTGGGAAGATCCTGCTGTCTCTTCTCCAAAGCAGAAGAAATATTTCAAGCAGTTGTGCAAGGAGCGGTTAAACTTTCCATTTTTAGGGGAGCTGGGAGACATAATCTCTGAAGAGTGGAACAAAGTGGAGAGGAAAAATTCCATGACCACTAAAATGACAAAGATGTATCCTTTTAAACAGGAAGAGGTGAAATATCTGGAGTCTTCCCCCAGTGTGGATGCCGCAGTGATGCGTCTTGCGAAGCACGTCCCTCTTCCAATGGAAGATACAGCATCATTTAGGGATCCTTTGGATAGGAGGATTGATTCTGACCTTAAACGGGCATATCTTTCAGCCGGTATGGCCTGTAAGCCAGCTTTGGCCTCGGCTACAATTTCTAAAGCAATGGAAGTTTGGGTCAACGCCCTTGAGGAAACTCTTGGAGGAGATTCGGAGGAAGTTCTTCGGAGCTCCCCGATTCAGGAGCTGAAGATGGCCGCGGGCTTCTTGGGGGAGGCATCTCTAGACACCATTCGCCTCTTGGCCCGAGTTATGCTGCAACTTCCCTCCCTCCTGCAGCAGAAAAGAAGAAGGTTCTTCTCAGTTATGTGGATACCCTACTGGATCAGCGAGCTGTCGTGCCAGTTCCCGAAGCAGAAAGAGGTCAGGGAGTCTATTCACCTCTCTTCCTCGTCCAGAAAAAGAATGGCACATGGCGCCCGGTAATAGATCTCACATATCTCAACAGATCTATCCATCGGGAGAGATTCAAAATGGAGTCCCTAGTCACAATACAACATTCGGTCCTTCCAGGGGATTGGTTGGCATCAATAGACCTAAAGGATGCGTACTTCCACGTTCCTGTGGTAAGAGAATACCATCAGTTTCTCAGGTTTGCTGTCAATCATGTCCACATGCAATTTACATGTCTTCCCTTCGGGCTCTCGACTTCGCCTCGCACCTTCTCCAAGACGTTGTTGGCAATTGTGGCTCTCATCAGAACCAGAGGTATCAGATTACATCATTACCTGGACGATCTTCTTCTTCTGCCCCAGGACAGGTCCCAGCTACTGATACATCTGGAGCAGGTGATCCTTATCTGGTGCCCACACAGTCCCTGGTATTTCTCGGAGCACTGTTCAACACGGTGAATTGCACCATATCTCTGCCCGAGGACAAAATTCCAGTAGTCCAGAGCAGGGTGGCTCTTGCTCTGGCTGCCTCCCATCTCACTGCTCGTCAGTGTCTAAAGGTGGTAGGGACTCTATTGGCTACCTCGCCCATGGTGAAGTGGGCTCTGTGGAAGCTGAGACCCTTCCAGAAAGGGTTTCTCCATCAATGGACAACAGAGAACTTGTCACAAGTCATTTACCTAACACCATTCATGAAGGGGTGCCTTCCGTGGTGGTTACGCCGTGCGAATCTAACCAACTGCCACTCAATTGCTCCAATTTCCTGGGTGACGATAAACTCCGATGCCAGCAGTACCGGTTGGGGAGCCCACTGCCTGTCAGAAGTGGCTCAAGGCAGGTGGAATTTCCCCAGTCACGGAGTGGTATCCAACATCCTAGAGCTACGAGCCGCCTTCAAAGCCCTTCAGGCTTTTCACCATCTGACTCAGGGAGCCTCAGTGTTACTCAGGATGGACAACACCACGGCAGTGGCATACATCAAGAGGCAAGGTGGAACCCGCAGCATGTCTCTACTCCACGAAACAGAACCAATTATGTCCTGGGCCCAGCAACATCTGGCCAATCTCTCGGCGGTCTTTTTGCCAGGAGTGTTGAATACGGAAGCAGACTTCCTGTCCAGATTTCAATTGGAGAACAACGAATGGTCCCTCCATCAGGAGGTGTTCAATTGGGTTCTGTCTCTGGGAATCTCACCGGAGGTGGATCTCTTTGCGAGTCCAACACAACAAGAAACTTCGGAAGTATTATACGAGGTTCAGGGATCCTCGAGCCTTCAGAGCGGATGCCTTCACAGACAGATGGAACTTCCAGTCTGCCTATGCCTTTCCTCCGGTGCCAATAGTACTCCAATTCCTTCGGAGACTGAAGATGGAGGAAGTGGAGGTTATAGCAATAGTTCCCTTCTGGCCCAACAGGCCTTGGTTTCCTCTGCTGTCCCTTCTCAGCTTCAGGGATCCGATCCCTCTACCTCTCAGGCCAGACCTTCTATCGCAGGGTCCTACTCTTCATCCATGCCCTGCGCGTCTACACCTCAAGGCCTGGTTCTTGAGAGGGGGAGGTTGGAGGCCCTTGGATGTCCAGAAGAGGTGATTCCCACTCTTATAAGTTCAAGAAGAGCCAGCACCAACAGGGTTTATGAGAGGATCTGGGCAAGGTTTATGAGTCATCAAGCCCAGAGTTTGGGTCCAGCAGGCGCTCCTACTATTCAGCAAATCTTGAGTTTCCTGCAGTCCGGTTTGGATCTATCCCTCTCGGTTAGTTCTCTCCGGGTAAAAGTTTCTGCCATCTCTGCTTTCACCGGAATTCAGTGGGCAAGACATCAACTGATCCAACAGTTTTTTAAGGGTGCAGTCAGGCTAAGGCCGCAGAGAAAGCCAAGATTCCCGAAATGGAATCTTCCGTTGGTTTTGGACTTCTTTGCTTCGAAAGATGTTGCTTCCATGTCCATCAAGGAGCTTACGCTGAAGACGGTATTTCTGGTGGCTATCACCTCTGCTAAGAGGGTCTCAGAGATACACAATCTGGGTTGCAAAGAGCCTTTTCTGACCTTCTTTCAGGACAGAGTGGTCCTAATCCCTATGCTAGGGTCAAATCCTAAGGTAACATCTGTCTTCCACAAAAATTCTGAGATAGTTCTTCCCACCTTCAGAACAGATGAGGAGTCCTTAGTCCATCCTCTAGACGTGGGCGACACTCTGAGTCAATACTTAAAGGCCACATCCTCATTCCGTCAATCAGATTTCCTATTTGTTCTTCTCCATGGGAATAAGAAAGGAATGCGTGCTTCTTCGAGAGCAGTGGCTGCATGGATTGTTCAGGCTATACAATGGGCATATAGAGCAAAAGGCTTGGCTCCTCCAGAGGCGATTACGGCTCATTCTACCAGAAGCATTGCTACGTCCTGGGCAGTTTCTAAACACGTCGCGCCTGACGTGATCTGCAAAGCGGCCGCTTGGTCATCTGTGAATACCTTTCTTACACATTACTGTGTTGAACCTGCTGCTTTATCTTCAGTTAACTTTGGCGTTCAAGTTTTGTCAGTTGACAGTGCCAATTAAAGTTTTTTCTTTGTTCAGCATCTTCCCACCCGGGAGTGTATAGCGAGTTATTTCCCGAACGTATGCTGCCATGGAGTCTGTCAGGAAAACGGAAAATTTATATCAAATACTTACCGTAATTTTCCTTTCCTGATGGACTCCATGGCAGCAGGAATCCCCTCCCAATTCCTGAGTAGGCTAGTTACAGAACACTGATGCTGAAAGGGAGCAAAGATTTATGGGAGTGGGGTCCTATGAGGTAGGAGAGGAGGCGGGGCCTACCCGAACGTATGCTGCCATGGAGTCCATCAGGAAAGGAAAATTACGGTAAGTATTTGATATCAATTTTCCGTTATTTTCAAAATTTACTCACAGAAAATAAGAAAAACTTTTTTTTTTCAAAATTTTCTGTCTTTTTTCTTTTTTTTTTTTTTAAGAAATAAAAAACCCAGCAGTGATTAAATACCACCAAAAGAAATCTCTATTTGTGGGAAAAAATGATAAAAATTTCATATGGGTACAGTGTAGCATGACTGCGCAATTTGTCATTTAAAGTGTGAAAGCGCTGAAAGCTGAAAATTGGCCTGGGCATGAAGGGGGTGAAAGGTCCCTGTATTGAAGTGGTTAAAGGACTCCCACTTCAAGTTCCTCAAAATCTAGGAACCTTGGATTAAGTGTTTATTTCCATCACTGCACTGGACGTTTGTAACAGATGATTTAGGCTTCGTGTACACTGGTCTACATTTACCGCAGCAGCAGGAAAACACTGAATAATCGAGGCAAAAACACGGCAAACCATTCCTATCCCGAACGTGATTCTTTTGTGTTCAGGAGAGGGAGGTTGAAGCTCACCTAAACGCGGCAGCTCCTAAACTCTTCTTAAAGACTATGTGTACATTGACACATAGGCTTTTATGGAGATGACTTTAGGAGCTTTGGCAAAAAAACGCCAAAAGTTTCTAAACTCAAGTTTAGGAGTCTGCCAGTGTAGGCTAGTGTACATGAAGCCAGAGACAGTCCTGCGATTTTACCTGCCCCCATTACCCCTCTATTTTCTTCTTTTCCACTTTCTCTCTCTTCTTTAGGGTTTCCTATACCCTCCCCGGTTGCAAACTTTTAAGGGAACAATTTTCTGAGAATTTGCTGGCCCACATATCTGTGTATCAGTACTGGCCTTCCCGCTTGTCTGATTGAATGTTACAATGTTAGTGTTCTTTCTAGCGATAAGAAATATTTGCTATTCTGTGGAAATTTTTTCAGCCCGTGTGGTCGATTCTGGAGTTTTTTATGTTCTGTTTTGAAAATCTAAATAAGTACTTTACAAAGAAAAAAAATCACTAATATAATTGCCTAAATATTTATTTTTATTAGCTTTTTTTAGTCCCATTTACAGTTAGATTCTGATTGGGAGTAGAAAGGCCAGCCCTGTAAGCAAGCTGTGGTTCTGCCACATACAGTTTATGGGTGAATTTTACTATTATAGGACAGGGCCACAGTATTGAGAGCGAGAAGCTTCGTGCAAAAACACTGCAAATGTGACAACAGGGCAACAATATTGCCATATTGGGAGAAGACATGTCTTATTATGATTAAAGATATTTCTACTTTATAAAAAAAAGCACACAGTCTGTGATGTTCACCAGCAAATCTATTTTTTTCAGTACAAACTACAATAGAGCCAGTCAACTGATATGAGAAATGCCGATGTTTTTCAGCCCTTTTTTCTAATAGATGAATCCATATAGTCCTTAAAATAGATCAGGAAGGCCAATATTTTCAAGTGATGTGCCATTCAATCCTTTAAAGTACTGTACTATTATTTATAGCCTGAAGGTGTCACTGTGTTAGTGCTTTATATCTAGCTGTTGGCCATAGGCTTTCTACAGCAATAACAATAATGCAGGAAGACACTTATTTCTTTTTCATCAAAACAACACAAATTCCCCTTACTTCACTTTCAATGTTCCTGTTTGAAATAGAACAGAAAGAGCTATAAGTGGCAACATAAACAGTAAGCCATCATTTCAGAATGCACAGATATCCAGGTGGTAGATTTTCAAAATCTGATGAGACAATGCCCAGACACATTGCATAGCTCCCAACTGTCCCTGATTTCGAGGGACTGTCTCTGATTTGGAACAAAGTCCCTCTGTCCCTCTTTCCTCCTCATTTGTCCCTCATTTTAGTCTGATCTATAAAGCTGTATATATAATGCACTTTTTATCTTTCAAAAAGTGTTTCCTTTTGCTAAATCTTTCATCCAATTTCTAAATGTCTGCATTTGTAAATTCCAAAAGCCAGTGTAATGGAATTGTAGTGCTAAAAAAAATCACTTGTGGTTCAAATATTCTTTTTATTTATTTAGATTTCTGTTTTAAGGGGGCGTGACAGGGGGTGTGTCCAATGTCTACATACTTTTGCTAACAAGTGTCCCTTGTTCCCATCTCAAACAGTTGGGAGGTGTGAGATTGCAATATTATTTATCACATGCTACAAAACAACTGAGTGTATTGCCCACAGCAAGCAACACATTTCTGAATATTATTAAATCAAATTTTTGTAGGAAAGACAGTATACTAGCTATTCATTAACCAGTTCTGGACCGGAAGGATTTGCCCCCTTAATGACCAGGCAATTTTTTGCAAATTTGGCACTGCATTACTTTAGTTGAAAATTGCACAGTTGTTTGACACTACCAAAAAAAAAAAAAATTGATGTCCTTTTTTTCCCACAAATGGAGCTTTCTTTTGGTGGTATTTGATCACCTCTGCGATTTTAATTTTTTGTGTTATAGCGACAATTCTGGAAAAAAAACCAACAATATTTTTCACATTCTGCTATACAGTATAACATTCCCAAAAAAAAGAAATTTAAAAATCAAAATTTTTCATCCTTTCAGGCCAATTTGTATTCTGCTTCATATTTGTGGTAAAAAAAAATTGCAATAAGCGCATTTTGATTGGTTTGCGCAAAAGTTATTGCATCTACAAACTAGGGGAAAGATTTATGTCATTTTTATTTACTTATTTATTATTACTATATTTTTTTACTAGTAATGGCGGCGATCTGCGATTTTTAGCGTTGGACAGATCAGACACCTAACTGACATTTTTGACCCTTTTGCACCGTTACTGTAATATTGACACTGGCAGGGAAGGGGTTAACCTAGGGGTGATCAAAGGGTTAATTGTGAGCCTAGGAGAGTGCTTTCTAACTGTGGGGGGATGGACTTGTGAAATTATCATAGAGACCTGTGATCCTATATAGAAGGATCACAGGCGCTCTGTGATCATTTCAGAGAGAACAACGGTCATCTGTGTTTAAAACAGCTGACCGTCCTTCTCTCTCAGCGGGGAGCGACTGCGGGTGCCTGGCGGCAATCGCAGCCGCCAGTCCCATGTATCGGCATCCCCGCTGCCTAGTGGGGGCGGGAGCACGCCGGAACATACCCCTATGACGTGTCGCGCAGCCGAGCCAGCCTGCCACAGTAAAACTGCGCTGAGCTGTCGGCAACTGGTTATTAATGGCATCAGTTGGGACACCTGTCTAAATTGGCATGTCAATGTTGTGTTAGAACTGCAGTTCCACACCTGTCCCTCATGTATGTCATGACAAGACAGGTTTCTGCACCCACAGTGATATCCAGAAGTATAACAGAAGGTGGTCTGATAGGTGGAGAGGCTTATGCCTCAGGCACACAGATGTTTTACAACTTCTGTGTCCTGAGGTGTAAAATCCCTGGCACTTTCTTGCATCGGGGGATCCGCCAATACAAGTGAATGGCTGTAAGCCGTTGTACTTGGGTAATCGCTGATTGCTTCTGCATCAGCCTTTTCCTGTGTATGTGAAAGTTTGCGTTAAACACCACATGCACACGCGCAGGTGAATGTCAATGAAGAAGCAATCAGTGCTTATTCGAGTATGGGTCCGTAGAGCGGCATGTGCTTCTGCATCCAGGAATTTTACACTTCAGCACACAGGAGCTGCTAAATGTCTGTGTGCATGGGGCCAAATGCAAAAGTGGTGCGTTTGGGGAGAATTGCCATATCCGCATGTGTAGGGAGATGCTGATGGAGAAGCATGTAATTGAGATTGAGAGACATGGACATGTTTGTAGCCCAAATTAGGAGAGTAGCCCTAGAGTGACAACTATTGTTCCCTCCATAGATACAGCGAAAGAGTGACATAACCACCCAGGAACAGGAAGTGTGCAGGACCACTCGGTGAAAATAAAGCAAAAGAAACTTGAAAAAATTAAAACAAATACATCCACCAAACCATTGACTAGTAAGCTGCAATATATTACATTTTTGACCTTGGGTTTAAATACACTTTAAGTACTGCAAGCGTCAAAGTGGGAGGTCTCGGAAAGTGCATAATTGTTGGAATGTTTGAAGATCTTTTCTGACTTTAAGCACTGTAGCATAGTGAAACAATGACTATAGAGTGTGTGTTTTCTACTCTTCTTATAAACAAATGGTCATTTTTTAAAAATAAAAATGGAAGCAATGGAAAACTAGAGGTGTTGCCTAGGCCCTGCCATACAAAATAACAGCTGCCTCCATTTTAAAAGAGATCTGTATTCACAGCATACACTTTTATTTTTTAACATCAACTTTGCAAAATAAATGATAGTTATTTTTGACAACCCAATATACACTATATTGTCAAAAATATTGGGACACCTGCCTTTACACACACATGAACTTTAATGGCACCCCAGTCTTAGTCCGTCATGTTCAATATTGAGTTGGCCCAACTTTTGCAGCTATAAAAGCTTTAACTCTTCTGGGAAGGCTGTCCACAAGGTTTAGGAGTGTGTCTATGGGAAGTGCATTTGTGAGGTCATGCACTGATGTTGGACGAGAAGGCCTGGCTTGCAGTCTCCACTCTAATTCATCACAAAGGTGTAGGGTTGAGGTCAGGGCTCTGTGCAGGCCAGTCAAGTTCCTCTACCCCAAACTCGCTCATCAATGTCTTTATGGACCTTGCTTTGTGCACTGGTGCGCAGTCATGTTGGAACAGGAAGGGACCATCTCCAAACTGTTCCCACAAAGATTGAAGCATGACATTGTCCAAAATGTCTTGGTATGCTGACACCTTAACAGTTCCCTTCACTGGAACTAAGGGGCCAAGCCCAACCCCTAAAAAACGACCCCACACCATAATCCCCCCTCCACCAAATTCTTTAGACCAGTGCACAAAGCAAGGTCCATAAAGACATGGATGAGCAAGTTTGGGGTGGAGGAACTGATAGAACACTCTTGGGATGAATTTGAGTGGAAACTGCGAACCAGGCCTTCTTGTCCAACATCAGTGCCTGGCCTCACAAATGCGCTTCTGGAAGAATGGGCAAACATTCCCATAGACACACTCCTAAACCTTGTGGACAGCCTTCCCAGAAGAGTTGAAGCTGTTATAGCTGCAAAGGGTGGGCCAACTCAATATTGAACCCTACGGACTAAGAGTGGGATGCCACTAAAGTTCATGTGCATGTTAAGGTAGGCGTCCCAATACTTTTGACAATATAGTGTATGCTTACTTGGAAAATCTCCTTTTATGTTGGGAGTGCTGCCTTTTTGCTGGCAGTCTTTTTCCACAACTTCTTGAATTCCCTCTATGTTTTGTAGCTTCTCCTTTGCACATTCCTTTGGTTTACACTAGAAGTCTAAGGATGTGATACATTCCCTGTACTGACTCCTGACACTCCTCCTCTCACTGCCTCTGTAGTTCAGAAGGCAGGCACTGTGAAATGTGTCCAACAAAATAGAACAAACTCCTGTGCATGAGTGGATGGGCCATGTAGTGGTTATGATGTCAATGATACCCAGTTGTACAGTAGATAATGCTTAAGTGGCCTTGCTGCCCTCTAAGACTGGGGTTGTCCTGACCATACTGTAGAAACTAGTGCATTATCCAATGTATTTATTAGAGAAATGGTGATAAAAACGCAGCGATGTCTACTCACAAGCAGTGCAATAGTAACAGCTCATCAGGCCACCTATGTGGCTATTCACTCGTGAATGACCGCGATCTCTAACCGAGGGAAGGGCAATATCTAGGACCCAACTGGCTAACGCGTTTTGAAGGACCAAGCTTCTTCAGAGCCTCTAGGCCTTATGAGCTTTTACTATTTCACTGCTTGTGAGTAGACATCTATATGTTTTTATCACCATTTCTCTAATAAATACATTGGAAAATGCACTAGGCCAGTGCGTCCTCTCTTCTTTTTTTTCTACCCTGAAATTTGTGACACAGCAGTGCATATCAACAGGGCATAGTGTATATGTGTCACCGCATTCAAGGAATATGTGAAATTCTTCACAAAACAAGTTTACAAACTACCTATAGTAGTCTATAAATAATTAAAATTCAATGTAATAAGGAATATATGATTATACATTTTGATTATAGATATACTTTAATTTTAGTGCACCCAGAGTGTCCATTATTCTGTATTCCTGGAGCCAGGACAAACATATCCTGGAGACTGGAGACACTGGCAGAGGACACTGGAATGGGAATTGTCTGGGTATGCAAGGCAATACGAACTTTGATAGGGACTAAACTTCTTTTGCTAAATTTTATGATGGTGGTGATAGTAGTGGTGAAGGTGGGGTAATGCCAGTTTTTATTTCTGTAATCTCTCTTTAACACAGCGCAAGAGCAACTCCCATATTTATACATTAAACGTTTCTGGACAAAGTTAGGGTAGGAGTACTTAGATTTTATGTATTGGAAAGGTGGACAGAAAACTTCTGGTAAAAAACATGTAGGAAATGCTACAGTCACTCACCTGAATTAAAGGCAGCTCGTGTCAACCTCTGATGTAGTGTTTTGTTGGCCTTTCTTGCCAGAAGCAGTGCCAGATCTTCAAAGTTTAGTATAAACATAATGACGTCTCCCTCTTCGTTCTTCACTGGCACAACATCGACCAAGCAGCGCAGACAAGTCCCTGTGGGAGGTTGTTGGAGTTTATTAAAATCAAGTGTAAACTTGCACAAAAACACAATAGAAAACATATTAAGGCCTTCTTCACATGGGCAGGCCAATCAGGTACGCCTGCCAGTTTTTTAGGCGGATCCGATCAGACCATCCATTGCTCTCTATGGAGTTGCGGGTGTGAATGGACATGTGTCTGTTGACACCCGCCGGCATCAGATCTGATCCTATCTGCCAAAACCAGATGGATGGAGGATCCGTTCCCCCATCCGCCTATCGGATCAGATCGCAGTTGGGTGTAAACGGACAGGTGGTCCATTTACATCTGACCGCCCATAGAGGAGAGCAGGCTGTGTCTCTGTCTGCTCTGCATAAGCGGAGCAGACAAAGACAAGCCATCCACCTGCTCTGCAGGGATCAGTGGACAGATTCCCCGCAGAGCAGGCGGACTCCTGACTGAGTCTGCATCATGTAAAAAGGGCCTAAGACTTCAATCAAACATTAATAATTTGCATCTTGACATCCATCTTGTACAGCTGCCTGCCTCACTGACCACATTTCTATAGCTGCCATTTACTCAATGAGCCTATATCCAATCTTGAAAAAAATGTGGGCATGGTGATCTCTGGTTTCCAAACATGGCATTCCAAAACCTGTGGAATAATATCAGAATGTAATACCTAAAAGATGACATCCTAAAACATAAAGAACACTTTGTAGCTGTGTGATTATAATTGTATGCCAGCTGGAAAGACATTTTTTGGCCTTAAAATGTTGTATGGTCTACCATATGCAATTTATCTTATGCCAGCAATAAACTGAAATGTGGAATTTTTACAAGCATGCTCTAAACCTCCTAGACTACATGAAGACTAGTGTTTACAACCTGCCTGAGTTCCGTCTGTTACTAGCTCAGTTTGAAGCCAAAGGAACTATAATTCCTTTAACAGCCTGAAGGGTTCATTAAATCATGAGGCAGCACATTGGAATCTGTCAGAGGCTGATGCAAGTGAAAATTACTTGCCTACCCTTAGTGGTCTATCAGTCTTTCAGACAGTTGGGGCCTAAAGCAGACATATAATGCAGGTGGTGGTCAGGAGGGCTGTCAAGCAGTCATAAGATGAAAGTTACCCAATCCAGTCCATTTTAGCATGATCAGGTGGCATGTTACATCTACAGATGCCACCACAAACCACTAATTAATTTTTTTTGTGGGGGGAAATGTTTTTTTAAAGGTGATCTTTACTGCTTCTTCGAATGTAACACCAGCGCCATAAGATATTGTCGTCCATTGCTTGAACATTTAGATGATACAAATACAGATGCAGATGTTCATTTTGCAATCAACTGAATAAGTGATTGTTTAGTAGTTCACTCATGCATGCACATCTGACCATAAATTTACATTCATGGCTAGATTAATTGTATTAATTGAGGTGAGCCATGCAAGATCTCTTACAGGGACTCAGGCTGTCTAGCAAAGACTTTGTTTAATGATGAAAACAATTAACTTGTCAAAGATGTCTAACTTTTTTTTAAAGCCCATAGCAAGCCTAGCTATAATCTGAAGCTGTTATCGCATAGGTGCCGTTATTATTTTTATTACACTGCAACTTTTTGAAGCACAGCAACCATGATTAGCAGACTGCGGGTGCATTGCCAGCATCCTGCAGACTCTCAGTCAGCTGTGTGCCCGTAAATCCCATACGGCAGACAGTTAAGCCCCGTACACACGTACTGATTGTCGGCCGTCAATATTCGGCCGACGACCGATCGGCCGATTGTAGGCTTGTTAGTATGATGCTTCCGACAGCCGACAGCGCATTTTCGGCGGAACAGAATCTGTCGTGCAG
This sequence comes from Pelophylax lessonae, assembly GCF_965119305.1. Taxonomy (NCBI): domain Eukaryota; kingdom Metazoa; phylum Chordata; class Amphibia; order Anura; family Ranidae; genus Pelophylax; species Pelophylax lessonae. The sequence goes on from NC_138778.1 coordinate 180,686,982, forward strand.
GCATTAAAATTTTTGTTGGCCAACACCATAACGGCCGATTGTTCGCCAGTCAGTACAGATTTCGGCCGACAGACAGCAGATTTGCAAGACTGGGCATGCTCAGAAAAGAAAAAAGACAAGGAAAGTTAACCATCACATGACATCACTTCTGCAGTCAGCTGTTGTTGGCTGACAAAATTCGTGTGCAGTCTTTTGCAGTTTTCAACAGACACGACAGCCCTGGACAAAAGACGGCCGATCGTTCAGCCGACGATCAGTACGTGTGTACGGGGCTTTACTGAATTGCAGGAAGAATTATTAAACTATTAAAATGCTCACTAATCACTATTGCCAATGCAGTCCTAGTCCCATGCAAACCAGAAGCCGTCTGCCACGGTGGATGACAGTACTTGTAGTTCATGCATTCACCCACTGTCACAGAGCGGAGAGAGCTGGTGGTGGGAGGATAGTAGCATGTTACACGTAACACCCTAAATATGGGTGTAACATGCTTCTAAAGATGAATGTATCCGTTAAAAAGTGTTAATTAGACGTTTGGCATTAATTTGTTTGTCAAGTACATCTAAATTTGCTAGTGCATCTAAAACTACTTCTCCACAGGTTAACAATGCTGCTGTCCAGGGGTGGCTCCATTGCTCCTCCATAGAATGCAGCTACCCAACAAGCTGAAAATACATTTAAAAAAAAAAAGCCTAACAAAGAAAACAAATATAGCCACCATTGGTAAGCTTCAATATAATAGTTATATACTGTATAATATAACAATACAGCATGGTTTTTGGGTTTAGATACACTTTATTATAAAAGGAAAAGTCAAGCCCCTTGAAAAACTCACAGCTAATTTAAAATAATTCAAACACAAATTTTCAAAAAAAGTGGATCCCATGAATTGAGAATTATCTGCTTCCAAATTCATTCTAATATCTCTAACAATAGGTATGTTTAAACCTGGAATTATGATCCAGCCTAGAAGGAGCAGGCCTGGATCATATTTTCATAAATATTTTGAAAATCACAAAATGAAATACAGATATGATTCAGTCGGGACAGAGGAACTTCACCCTTCCCAGCTTAAAAAAAATTGTTTTTGTTCATTGGTAATTGTACCTGTATGTAAATAAATACTTACTAGTCAATGGAGTCTAATGCTTTGCTCTTTCAAAGTTCTTTTCAGAGCTTCCACCCTGTCATCTTGGATCCATAGTCCGTACATACAGACATGTCACAGGTCTATCGGACCTGGCAGAGACCCGTGTGCAAAATAAAAGTGAATCCCATGAATACCTCACACGCCGTTGGTCTCTGCCAGTCTCTGGGATCTAACATGCTTACTTTGCGTCTTCCCATGTTTAGCGTGAATTAGCACATGTGTGGACATACCGTGGGTCTCTGGCAGGCCCTGTAGATCCACAATGTGTCTGTTTCCATACATGGGGGAGGCGTGGAGCCGTCCCTGTTGGGAGAACACAGTAATTATAGCTAGCAGATGTAGCCTCTGGCAATAATCTCATGTAAAAAGCCGACATCCTAGTGGTACCCAAGTCGATCGATTGATCAAACTGGGTACAATCAGTCTGCCAATAGATGGTTCGAATCTTGCCCAGTCCCTGCTAAACCGGCTGAGATTTGAACCATCTATGGTCGGCTTAACAACCAAGAGGAAGCTGTCACATTTAGCAATGGTTGTAGTGGTAATAATACAACTGCTAAACGTTTAAATACACACTGCAGGTAGAGGTTTGTTTGTTCATCCGTTCACACAGAAATCTATAGACAGTACACAGTGCAGAAGTCTCCCTCATTATTTACCCTGCTCATCACATTTTCTTAGCCTATATTGTTAGGCTTTTTTCTCTATTGGTGAATGTTAACCCTTTTGGTAGAATGTTCTTTTAGCTATTACTCTCATAGGATTGAATGTTAAGGAATAATACATTTACCCACGGTTAAAGGCAACAAGGAAACTATTATAGCCATATATCAAACATTACAAGTATTTTTATTTACGCTTGCACAAATGTTGTGACATTTCCAGAGCAAATAGACCCCTAAGAGTTACATTATCCAGCACTAGAAATCTAACCAGATTAGAAAGACATACCTTGTAGTATGTTGCTGGAAAATGAGCCTGTAGGTCACTGTTGTAGGATCTGCATGCCTTATAAAATGATGTAAACTATTGCTCAGCAAGGCAACAAGTTTCTTGTGACTGTGGATACCTTTTAGCATTGGTTCTCAATGACTGATAAATTTAGGTGACTAGCGTTTCTTGTAAGTTATGTGTTACATCAGTGCTATGTTACATTCTATCATACACTATATTACCAAAAGTATTGGGACGCCTGCCTTTGCACAAACATGAACTTTAATAGCATCCTAGTCTTAGTCCGTAGGATTCAATATTGAGTTGGCAAACCCTTCGTAGCTATAACAGCTTCAACTCTTCTGGGAAGGCTGTCCGCAAGGTTTAGGAGTGTGTCTATGGGAATGTTTGAGCATTCTTCCAGAAGCAAATTTGTGAGGTTAGGCACTGATGTGGACGAGAAGGCCTGGCTCGCAGTCTCTGCTCTAATTCATCCCAAAGGTGTTCTATCGGGTTGAGGTCAGGACCAGTCAAGTTCCTCCACCCCAAACTCGCTCACCCATGTCTTTATGGACCTTGCTTTGTGCACTGGTTCCCAGTCATGTTGGAACAGGAAGGGGCCGTTCCCAAACTGTTCCCCAAAGTTGGGAGCATGAAATTGTCTAAAATGTCTTGGTACTCTGACGCCTTAAGAGTTCCCTTCACTGGAACTAAGAGGCAAAGCCCAACCCCTGAAAAACAACCCCAAACCATAATCCCCCCTCCACCAAATGATTTGGCCAGTGCACAAAGCAAGGTCCATAAAGACCTGGATGAGCAAGTTTGGGGTGGAGGAACTTGACAGGCCTGCACCTCAACCTGATAGAACACCTTTGGGATGAATTAGAGCGGAGAATGCGATCCAGGCCTTCTCATCCAACATTGGTGCCTGACCTCACAATGCGCTTCTGGAAGAATGGTCAAACATTCCCATAGACACATTCCTAAACCTTGTGGACAGCCTTCCCAGAAGAGTTGAGGCTGTTATAGCTGCAAAGGGTGGGCCAACTGAATATTGAACCCTACGGACTAAGACTGGGATGCCATTAAAGTTCATGTGTGTGTAAAGGCAGGCGTCCCAATACTTTTGGTAATATAGTGTGTATTAACAAACAAATCCAGAGTCCTTTCCCTGCGGACATTAATGTTTGCAGATCACGTTCTGTGCTTGTCATGCTAATATTTAAAAATGATCTTCATATCTCCCAGCAGTATAATGTGTTTATAACAGTTCTCACCTAAAATCTACCAATTAGAATGTATTAAATTAGGAATAAACATACACTTTGTATTCTTGGGATATGCACATTGTAATTTTGCACTGTACCACATCAATAATTATGCAGTTCAAACATTTACTTTCAGCCCTAACTGTTTGAGCACAGCTGATATAATTAATAGTTTGAAAGTGGCAGGAATTGCCGGAGGGCATTGCCCAGGCTCCCTAATGACCAGCCTGGAAAATACCAATTATATACTAGATCAAATAAATACACACAGGATCAGTACCGATTCATTCCACGAGAAGTCTGGTGTGTGTAGGAAAGCACTCCCCCCAATTTTGCAGTCTTTTATCTTACAATTACTAGAAGTCTTGTCATTGCTTTTTTTATGAAAAGCAGCATATACTTTTTGCAGTGGCATAACTATAGCAATAGCAGCCAAGGCAGCTAACATGGGGCCTGATGTGGGAGGGGGCCCCCACTAGGGAGTGTGTTAACGCAACCTAAATATGGAAAATCAGTGTGCTTGTAAGAATAACACAGATCATTACTGTTTCATTACCCTGATCCTGAGCTGTTACCACAGGGCTGGCCCTACCATCGGTCCCACTAGGTCCATTGGACCCAGGCGGCACTTAAAGAGGGGCAGCAATTTGACTCCCAAAATTTTTTTCCCAGCAGTTTTGTGTGTCATAAGTTTGCCGCCCATTACGGGTGGCGTTTTCCCATCTCATACTGCCACCCGTAGTGCAAACGGATGAGTACGAGGAGGCGAGGCGTCTCCTCCGGGGAACGTCCCTCACGTGATCGTGGTGTGCGCAGTGACGTCAGACATCAGCGCACTCTATCTCACGCAGGGTAGGCTGGATCTTCTAGGTGGGTGCGGCAGACATAGGACTGACGGGAGGACAGATAGCGGGTGTTTGGTTGACCGGGCCAGTGGTTAGTTATAGAAGAAGATAACAGTATATATAATATTTTTAAAATTGTTTATATTTATATAAAATGATGGATGTGGGGGCCTTTTGATGGGCGTGATTTTTTGGGTGGGGGGACAGCATTTTATTTGTGGATCCAGGCAGCACAATGCCTTGGGCCAGCCCTGTGTTACCAATCCCAGATACCCTTTGCTTCCCCCCCATCTGTGAGTAGATGTATTGCCTTCAGAGCTCCTGGTCATCCAGGCCATCACTCCTATAATAACCCTGCATGTCTAAGGCAGGCCATTTTTTGAATTTCACACTTATCTTTTAAAAGCCTTTACAGCTCACCAGTTTAGAGTCACCAGTGAATGATGGCCCTAGAATTATTGCTCGTGCTTTGGAGTGTTCAGCAATACTTAATATGTGCGATACAATTATTTTCATATATGTGCGCACCCAACAAGCATGTTTGTGTTCATATGTGTGTGTACATAGGGTAGGGGGCTTTTTGGGGTGTATTTTAATGTTTTTTTTTATAAGACTTCAATCTTCAGTGCACAGAAAACTGCATTTATTTTAGTAAATATAAACTGCTAAATACTTTTTCTCATCAGCGGTTAGAGCAGTCTTGTGACTTCTATTAGTGTCTGGTTAAAGCTTCTAGGAGGAGTTTTTTTATTCTCCTCTGGCTATCCTATGAGGCTGCAGAACCCCTGACCCTATGTCTGGACAGTGCTGATTGGCCCTGTGCTGATCACATGTGTCCTCCCAAGAAGAAAAAACTCTCTAGCAATACATACCAAACTAAGCATGAGCACAGTGACTCCAAAAGCTCTGTACTATCAGGAGATGGATGGGAACAGTGGAAGGAGGAGAGGATCAGAGAAGACAGGATCAAACAGCCTTTTTACACAATGCGGAGGATTAACCTCTTAGGTTCCACAGTCAGTATAACAAGCATGCTTTACTGCATAGACAGACTGATTTTACTTGTGAAAAAGGGACAGAGTGTTAAGAACCAGCTTATAACTCAATCACCCAGCGCTTACTAATAAATGCGTCAATATCTCATGTGCACATAGACCAAACAATCGATTAAACTTTAAAATCTTAAAAGCAGCTGCCTAAAAGAAACAAAACATAAAAAAGGTGCGTACCAATAAATTGATATACACAAGCAGCGCTATGTAACTATAAAATCAGAACATATAGCTCTACGTAAAATAAAGCTCTCCTTATACGTAATCCGTGCATATAAATAAGTGTTAAAGTCCAGTATGACAAAAGTCCATCACCAAAAATAGCTTCCAATGGGGTTGTGAGAAGGGAACAGACACTATATAGCAGATGCCGATAATATGCCTCCACCTCACCACGTGCTCATCCCCAAGGTTGTACTCTTACCAGATTTCTCTGTATAGTAAGCCCATAATCAGTGATGTTCTCCCATAGGTTGTCCCCGGACTCAGCTCACACTGTTAACACTCACAGCTGCGATATCCTCAAAAACTGAAAATACAATAGACGCTCCCTCCTAAGGCAGAATCATGGGAAGATCCTTTGTACTGGGGGAGTTTGAGAAGAGTTGGGTTGATGGGGCAGATTCCCAGAGTCCGGAAACACAGGAAAAGTCTCTCTCCTGGTGCCGTGTGTTTAACCTTCTCTCCTACATGTCATTCTCCGAGCTCTCCAGATGATGGAGGATGAAGGCGCTCATGCAGACTCACAGTGGCGCTGAGCGGGGATCCGCAGAACAAGTATGGCTGCCTGTTCCTGGCTCTGTCCAGAGTGCTGCATCCCGCATTTCATTCTCACATGCTGATCCCGGGATCCGGAGCTCACTCCTCGCCTCCCGATCACACCGATCACACCACCGATCACAGCCCGGGAGAAGAGGGGTTCCAAAACCCCGCCCCCCTCTTCTCCCGGGCTGTGATCGGTGGTGTGATTGGTGTGATCGGGAGGCGAGGAGTGAGCTCCGGATCCCTGGATCAGCATGTGAGAATGAAATGCGGGATGCAGCACTCTGGACAGAGCCAGAACCAGGCAGCCATACTTGTTCTGCGGATCCCCGCTCAGCGCCACTGTGAGTCTGCGTGAGCGCCTTCATCCTCCATCATCTGGAGAGCTCGGAGAATGACATGTAGGAGAGAAGGTTAAACACACGGCACCAGGAGAGAGACTTTTCCTGTGTTTCCGGACTCTAGGAATCTGCCCCATCAACCCAACTCTTCTCAAACTCCCCCAGTACAAAGGATCTTCCCATGATTCTGCCTTAGGAGGGAGCGTCTATTGTATTTTCAGTTTTTGAGGATATCGTAGCTGTGAGTGTTACCAGTGTGTGCTGAGTCCGGGGACAACCTATGGGAGAACATCACTGATTATGGGCTTACTATACAGAGAAATCTGGTAAGAGTACAACCTTGGGGATGAGCACGTGGTGAGGTGGAGGCATATTATCGGCATCTGCTATATAGTGTCTGTTCCCTTCTCACAACCCCATTGGAAGCTATTTTTGGTGATGGACTTTTGTCATACTGGACTTTAACACTTATTTATATGCACGGATTACGTATAAGGAGACTGATTTTACTGTTGGTGGTTTAGTAACACTTTAATGTACATGATAAGAACCTATGTGATAGCATAATGCAGGTGATAGGTTCTTTTGAGGCATAATGTCAAAGACTGTGCCAAATCAGCTTTCATCTCAGCGAGAGTAGTTAAACATTGACAGCTCTGAACCCAGAAGTGCTCAGAGCTGAGCACTTCTGGGTTTATTCTACCAGGGGAGATCAGCCAAGGAATGTTCGCTAATATCCCTCAGCACCCCATCCTGACACGTGCAATGGAGGAACAGGTGAGCCTTGGATACTTGGTGGGGGGAATCAGGTGGTGGTGGGGGTGGCAAGTTCCACAGCATGTAGAAGAAATCAACCCAAAGAAAAGGTAAACAAACTACTGGATGCTACAGGGGCAAGGAATATGTTTACATGCCCTTGCTGCCGCTGACATAATAGTTACATCGGTAGCAGCGTAAACTTCAGTAAGAAAAGAAATACCAATTCATGTAAATATCTGTTCCTTAAACAAAAAAAAAGATGTGTCTTTATAAAAGAAAATACTTTACTTGCGTCTAATTTGCATTGGCCTCCTGCAGTCTCCTGAAAAGTAAATCACAGACAGGGGAAAACAGCACAAATAGGCAGTCAGTTGTGCTGCAAGCCCCGTGCTAATGAGGAACATGCTGACTGACAGGAGGAATGAGCAGAATGACAGAGAGATCTGCTGCTTCTCATTCACTAACCAATTACAGCCTGGAGGAGGGACAAGACATGATAATTTACCTGAGATAGAGAAAAGTCAGATCTCCAGGCTGACTTTTATTGAAGGCAGGCCCACATATTGTTAATTCTAGTTCAAGAGAAACAAATCTAAAGGAGTGGTATGACCCAACATTTTACTCAACATCGCCCTAATTTAAATATTATTATTATCATTATACATGATTTATATAGCGCCAACAGTAATTTAAATATTATTATTATCATTATACATGATTTATATAGCGCCAACAGTTTGCGCAGCACTTTACAATGTGAGGGAAGACAATACAGTTACAATACAGTTCAAAACAGGAGGGCCCTGCTCGTTAGAGCTTACAATCTAGAAGTAAAAATATAGCATACATATGCCCCATACACACGTGCAGATTATCTGCAGACTTTTGTCTGCAGACTTACCTTTTCTATGTAGTGCAAGGGCCTGGCGGATTGCATACAAATTGAAAGTGTTTAGGTTTGACCTCATATTATATGGTTTTGGTAAGTCTGCAGACAAAAGTCTGCAGATAATCTGCACGTGTGTATGGGGCAATAGGTTTAATCCAGTCTCTGTGACCCACTGGTTTAAAAGACACTGGGTGGAATCCAATAGCTTCTGCACCACTTTTCTGGCATTAATCCCTCCAGGTAATGTATTGCATCAAATTCATTAAGCATTTGCTAAGCGTTTTGGTTCTAATAGCGACTTGTGAACCAAATTCAGGCAGTTCTAAAATGCACCACTTCTACATTGCGTCCCATTGTATGTGCCAGTTTACACTGAGTTGCATTGAATGCGCCAAAAGTGGAGCCAACTCCCTTTTGGCGTACAGAGGGAAAAACTGTCTCAGACAGATTTTGCAAAAGTTTCTCCCATTCATCCTAAAACGGGTGCAGCATGAGCTAAATTCAAGTATAAGTACTGGACAGGTACATGAATTTGGCGCATTCTTCACCACTTTTAGGATGCATGGGAGACACTTTCGCACATTTCTGTTTGTGTCAGTCTTTATGAATTCCAAGGACTGTATTTATACCTGTCCATCTGTTGCTTTAATGTTTCTGACTCATGTGTTGACGAAATCTCTTTATCCTTCTGCATATTCATTACCTGTATGTCTTTGATTTATTTACATATTTTTTGGAACAGTAAAGGCAGTTGGATATCTTAACTTTGCATTCAGATATTTATCAGATATATGGCAGCGTGTTTCCTGACTTAGGGTGCCTGCTGCATTTCTTATATAATTTGAAATATGGTCCTTCCCTCTCAGGCATTTCTCTATGTTTGATTTTAGACCAGAGGCGCTAGTCTGCAGAGCCTTTAGACTTTTTTTTTTTTGCCTGTTAAGTTTAGTATTCCTAAAGTGTGTATGCTTATTGTGTAATTTACAATACAATTTCAACGATTATAAAAGAAAAATGATAATTACACCCCCAGGGTCAAATATAGGTCAGCACATGAGAGCTTATTCTTTAAAAACCCAGTTCTGGACCAGAAGCATTTGCCCCCTTAATGACCAGGCCATTTTTTGCAATTCGGAACTGCATTACTTTAACAGAAAATTGCGCAGTCGTGCGACACTGTACTGAAATAAAATTGATGTCCTTTTTTCCCCACAAATACAGCTTTCGTTTGGTGGTATTTGATCACCTCTGTGATTTTTATTTTTTGCGCTATTATCTAAAAAAGAGCAACAATTCTGAAAACAAAAAAAAGATCTTTTCACTTTCTGCTATATAACGTTCCCAAAAAAAATTTAAAAATCAAATTTTTTCATCCTTTTCAGGCCTATTTTTATTCTGCTACATATTTTTGGTAAAAAAAATTGCAACAAGCGTATTTTGATTGGTTTTTCGCAAAAGTTATCACGTCTACAAACTAGGGAAAAGATGTATGTCATTTTTATTTATTTATTATTTTTTTTACTAGTAATGGCTGCGATCTGCAATTTTTTTAGCGGGACTGCAACATTGCGGCGAAAAGATCAGACCCCTAACTGAACTTTTTGACACCTTTGGGGGGACCAGTGACATTACTACAGTAATCGCTAAAAATATGCAATGTTACTGTACTAATGACACTGGCAGGGAAGGGGTTAACCTAGTGGGTGATCAAAGGGTTAAATATGAGCCTAGGTGAGTGTTTACTAACTGTGGGGGGAGGGGCTTGTGAAATGACCATAGAGACCCGCGATCCTATATAAAAGGTTCACAGGCGCTCTGTGATCATTTCAGAGAGAAGAACAGTCAGCTGTGTTTACAACAGCTGATCGTTCTTCTCTCTCAGCAGGGAGCAATCGCGGGTGGCCGGCAGAAATTGTGCCTAGTGGGAGCGTGGGTACGGTGGCGCCCCCAGCACCACGCGTGCGACCGTACTACGTTGGTTAGTGCAGCAGAGTCAGGCTGCCGCAGTAAAACTGCGGCGAGCGGTTGGCAAGTGGTTACATGCATACAGGTTATAGTTTTGCGGGCATCTAAATGCAGCACTATAAGAATTAGTAAGGCCAGCTGGGTCCGCAAATGAAATTGTGCTGCAGAGTTAGCTATCTCCAGGGCCATGCATATCTGCAGATTTTATACGTTTGCGCAATTTAACGTATATACATGTAACCTCATTACAGAACTGAACACCCCTAATCGCTGTATGCATCTAAACTTCTAAATGCAAGTACTTTAGATGAGACTGTTTACCAGTTTTATTGGTGCTGATATCGCTATGCCAGGAAATACCAGTGCTTAGCTGCTGGTGAAGGAAATCCGATGCCTGGGTACGCTGCCTGTGTGAAGGGGCACCAAAAACTCCATGGCTTTGTTTTTGTTTGTATAGACTATTGACTACATAAGGAGGACAAAATGCGGGCCAAAGGCAGGCAAATGTTTCCCTGAGAGCGATGACCTTGAGACACATTCCATCCTGCTAGAAATAGTTGAGATATTTTTCCCAACTCAAGTTGTGACAGCCTTGTTACCTATTCCACAGAGGTGGGGGACTTGAGTCACATGGCTTGACTTAAGTTAGACTTAAGTCACCAGTTTGAGGACTTGAGTCTTGCTTGACTAAAATTAATAAAAGACTCGACTTGACTTTGACTTGGTATTCATGACTTGAGACTTGACTTTGACTTGAGGCATATGACTCGAAATGACTTTACTTTTTTAAGTTATTAAATATTTGCATTTTCTCAAGATGTGTTAAAGCAAAATGAATGTGCCTGTTATGTTTCTGACACCACAGTCACTTAAAACCCCTCAGTGTGTTCTGATTTTTAGGACACTGACTGTTTAACAATGGAAATACTTAACATGTTTTTAGTGACTGTGGTGTTGAATCATGACCAGACGAAGGATTTTAAGCTGTTTGGGCATTAAAAGTGTTTCTTTAATATGCCAATAAAAAAGTACTAAGCAGTTTTGTTAATGTTGAAAATAAAACAAAACCTTTCCTGACCACTGACTTTTAACTGATTTAAAGGTGAAAATTGGGGTAGATCAGTATTTTGACTTGATTTGTGACTTGCCCAAAATAAATTACTTGACTTGCTTGACTTCTAGCAGGGACTCGACTTGACTTGCTTGCTTTTCGCCACAGTAACTTGGGACTTGCTTGAGACTTGAAGGTTAGGACTTGAGACTTGCACATGTGTGACTTACTCCCATGTCTGCTAATCCACATTGTAGAAATGCTAGACCTATATACATTATGAAACCGGCCAAAATGAAAACATTTAATCTCTATCTATCTCACGCTTTTTATTCATTTTGATAATTCAAGAGTATGCTGTGCATTTAACACAAAATACTGCCAAGGTTCATTTGACTGTGATAGGATTAATAGACAGTAAGCTTCTTCAGGGCCAAGACTCAATGTAAATGATTAGATATACTTGTACTATGTAAAGCAATGCAGGGTTTGTAGGCAGGATATACAATATATTAATTATTACCAAAATAAATAGGATTGCGCATTTACCTGGTAAGGTACAAGGAAAGCCTGTGGATATAATACTGCATAAAAATCACTATATGATCTGCACCACGTTTAGATCTGTTTAGGCCTGATACACAGGGCTATATGATTTTATGTAGGATCTTGCTGGCAGTAAAGAAATGCGTAAAAATCTGTGCTGTACGCATGTAATGTTTGTGTTAACAGTTACGTACATAGCATCCTTTGTTGAAAGAATGCTTCCTACTGTCCTAGGTTGCAAGAACGCAGGTGGCTCAAACCAGCCTAGCATCCTTGGTTGCTAGGACATAAGACAGACAATTTAGGTAGTAAATAAGATGTAGATATGCTATATATCTTTTAAGATGAGTCACATTATTCTCTGTATCTAAATGCCATGCAGCCATTTCTTTTTTCTCCATAAGCTCTTGATTGGTGAATTTTAGAACAGTCACTAGAATCAGGTCAGATACATAGCATTATTGCTCTAGTGGGACATTGTGATGTTAATATTGCTTCTAAATTTTCCACTGTAATTATATCAAATTCCATCTAATAGAGCTAATGTCTTGGTTATAAAAAAATAAAATAAAGTGTTACAAAACCTTCAACAGTAAATTCAGTCTTTATATGCAGTGAAGCATGCTTGTTATTCTCACTGTGGTCCTCTGCATTGTGTAAAAAAGGCTGTTTGATCCTATCTTCTCTTCCCCTTCTTTTACTATTCCTGTACCATCTCCTGATAGTACAGAGCCTTGGGGGCACTCTGCACATGCTCAGTTTGGTGTGTATTGCTAGAGAAATTTTTTTTCTTGGGAAGGTGCATGTCATCAGCACAGGGCCAATGAGCACTGTCCAGACAGAGGGTCGGGGGTCCGGCAGCCTCATAGGTCAGCCAGTGCAGTATGAAAAATCCTCCTGCAAGCTTTAACCAGACACTGATAGAAATCAAAAGACTGCTATATACTGCTGATGATAAAAGGTATTTAGCAGTTTATATTTACTAAAACAATTGCATTTTCATGCTCTGTGTACTGTGGGAGACCAAATATAGTGAATGCAGGCTCCTGGGTTTAGTAACACTTTAGGTTGCCATGATCAGGTACTATCACTCCCTTTATTCACTGTAACTGAACCTACTCCAGTCTTTACATTTTTCTGCTTGTATGTTAGTGGATGGGCAGGTCAGGTAACAAAACGCCTCTTGTGATTTTATTCCTGAGTTTAACAGCACAGACACTTCCCTGATCATTATTTCATCTCTCACATGCCAGTAATAAATCTGTTGTCTAGTCTAAAGGTAATTTATCTAGATTTTTTATTAAATCGAACCTTGCACTACAAGCAAGGTCTGCTTATTCACTGGAGGTCCCTATTCAATCCTAAAACACTGCACGAAAATTAAGAATAACTGTGGGTAAATATAGTTACTGTATTTAAAATACAGTATTTACATTACCTTCCCTTTCGGTGCTGCAGGGGGTGATCCCAGGGAATAATTCATAATCAAAATCTTATGGAGTTCAGTGGTGTCTTTTTGTGAAGGAGTTTGGGGTCTTCTCCTCTCCTAGAATCTAATGGCAAGCTGGGTGATATCACCCTTGTGTGGGCTCCATGGGCAAAAGCAATGGGTAAGTTAAGAGCAAAACTGTAGCGCTAAAAACCCTTGGTCATGACAGTCCCACTTGAAGATGTGAATAAAGCAATATGATGACAGTCCATATGAATCCAACTCCTCATTCAAAAAGTGATTTCTAGGATAGAAAACCGCCACCAGACAGCACTCCAACACCAGTAATTCTAACTTCTTACCAGAAGCTGTTGATCCCCATGACAGAGATCAAAAATTGCGCATAACCAGTGGTAGGTGAAGGCTTCTCCAGTGTGTTCCTGATATGCTCACAGTAGAATGCTGTATACAGGGGCATGATGGGTGTTCGGGGCGTAGTATCGGCTCGCGGGGCGCTCTCTCTCTCTCCCAGGTTCATTCAAACAGGGCCCCGCACAGCAGTGACGCTGCGAAATCACGTGATTTCGCAGCGTCACTGCTGTGCGGGGCCCTGTTTGAATGAACCTGGGAGAGAGAGAGCGCCCCGCGAGCCGATACTACGCCCCGAATACCCATCATGCCCCTGTATACAGCATTCTACTGTGAGCATATCAGGAACACACTGGAGAAGCCTTCACCTACCACTGGTTATGCGCAATTTTTGATCTCTGTCATGGGGATCAACAGCTTCTGGTAAGAAGTTAGAATTACTGGTGTTGGAGTGCTGTCTGGTGGCGGTTTTCTATCCTAGAAATCACTTTTTGAATGAGGAGTTGGATTCATATGGACTGTCATCATATTGCTTTATTCACATCTTCAAGTGGGACTGTCATGACCAAGGGTTTTTAGCGCTACAGTTTTGCTCTTATTTTATTTTAATCTGCTACAATGCGGATTAGTGTGGCTGCTGGACCCAACTATATTTGCTGTTTTTACAGTTATTTCATTTTTTCTTTAGCGCAGCAATTTTATTGTTTTAATGGGTAAGTTAAGTATGTGAGAAAAAATATACCGAGGCATATTCCTCGCGCCCAGGAGTATTCTAATATTAATGTATTTTATCTATTGTATGTTGTGGAATGAGCAGCTGCTGTAGAGAAATTGAGTATATAGATGGTAATGGTCTTTATAAAGGCCAACTACAGCACTTGCTAATAAACCCTATATAAATAGCAGTACAATTGACTAAAAAGGTGATATGTGATGAACATAAAAACTGTCAATAAATAAATAAATAGATGGTGATATTAATGGTGATTAAAGTGACTTGTGAACAACTTCAAATAAATAGCAATAGCAAGATGATTCAAATTAATTGCGTGCCACAATATACAGCAGTGAATAATAAATCAATAAATAAGTTCAATGGATCAATAATAAAGTCCAAAAAAGTGACTGTAGTGCTCAGAAATTTATTATCAACAAAAGTCCTCAGTGATTGTGAATTTCCCAGCGAATTCAAAAGTGCAAGTGCTCAAATGTGATTTCCCATGACATTGATTCCTTTCACCGTGTGTATGGATAGAATGAATCACTTACCGGATCTAGTGGGACCTATATGCCGACTGGCATTAGGACCACTTAAGCTTAATTGCCCCCTAGGCTGAGATGGCTTCCCCTTTAGGTTCAATGGGCTGGTGCCGGCTCCTTTAAGCTCCAGGACATACGGCCAGTAAATATGGGGAAGGAGAAAGAAGCTCCAAATAGTGTAGTAGTTCAAATGATAATAATGTTTATTACCCACAGTTTGGGTTTAAAAAGCAGTAAATACAAAAACGAATCACTGGTGGTTAGCGGTGTAGGCTGCGCGTCCTCCCTGCAGAGTGGCGAGCGGTACTTCCGGCTTGCGTTCCAGCGTCATTACGTCACTGAAGGTGGAACGCAAGTCAGAAGTACCGCTCGTCACTCCCATGCATGGGCACGATGCTCGGAAGAAGCAGCACCCATGGCCGTTCCTTCAGAGCGCATGCGTCGGTGATGTCACTGGCTGCCTGTCATGTAACTATCTCCTAAACGGTGCAAGTTTAGGAGATATTTACACTACCTATAATTATTATTATAGGCTTACCTATAGGTAAATGTTTGCAGAGGAAGTCTACGTCCTCTTTTACTAGAGACTCTCAGCTAAGCTGTCCACTGCCGTATTGATGTAAGGATCTTTCTGTTCTCATCAGAACACGTTAAAATGAAAAGTTGCTTTATTGTGTGTAATAAGAGGACCATAGCCGGCCAATATTCACATAACAAGCTCCCAGGAGGGGGGTGAGGAGCCCAGCATCACCTCCTGTCTCCGCTTCTAAGAGGTGATTTAACACTTCCAAATTCCTAACGTGTTCATCTTACAACATCAGATGAGGCAGTACGGCTTGTTGTTATCAGCATGAAGGCTAAAAGTCAAATTCTGCTATAGTGTTAACATTTAGCTTTATTAAATGGAATATCGATGAAAAATACATCTACCTTTTCACAGGACACTAATAAAGAGATGTATAACCACATAAGGACCGGCAGTTGTATAGCCCTTGAAGCCTAAATGCAACCACATTTTTGTTCAATTTAAAGACTTGGAGAAGCATTCGATTTCTGTCATGTTTTTTTTCTTGTTTGTGATATCACTGGAGAAAATTTCCCCCACCTCCTGTCACTGTGACACCCATACAAGAAATAGGGGTATGGCTGTCACTGGGACAAGAAGGCACAGATAGCAATTAAAACATTGTCAGAAGTTCTAACCCTCCATCATTCATTAAAAATGTGTTGTATTCCCTCCCGCTAGAGAATATGCCCATCATTTTGTGTTCTGACAGTAACAAAGGGGTAACATCCCAGAACCCCTCTCTGTTCTATGCAAACAAAATAAATTGTTTTGGCTGAAACTGGGACCAGGACAACATTTGGTTGATTAACTGTGTCACTGCTTACGATACGAAAATGTTACATACTGTATATCAGGGTCTTTTTGGACAAATATAGCTTTTGTATGGTGGTACTGTATTTCAATAAGTTTTAATATATTTTAAACCAAAAAACAAAGATGATGAAAAACATTTTCCAGTGTGATCCATTTTTAATTGTCATTACAGGCAGTCCCTGAGTTACAAACATCCGACCTATACTTACAAATGGAGGAAGACAACAGGAAATCTACCCCTGAAAGGGAAATTCTGTAAGAGTTATCATGGGAAAAAGATGTCTCCACGGAATTTTATCACCAATCCTTGTTTCCATGACAACCCAAAATTGTCAAAATCCAGTTGTCACAGGGACAGAATGTGAGGTAAAATCTTCTAAACAGGGGCACAAACAGCAAAACAAATGTCACAGGGGTGTTAACCGTTTTCTATGCTACCAAAAAAACTGGAGTTACACTTAAAAAATGTACCTGTTCCAAAAAATTCAACTTAGCAACAAACTTGGGAACAAACTTACAGAACCTATCTTCATTGTAATCTGGGGACTGCCTGTATAAAAATAAATTGCCCAATAATGTTTAAATAACAAAACTTTTACTGCGATATTCAGCTTATTCAAGAGATTTTTACTTATTATTTTGCTGGATGTCCTCTGTCTGATGGCCATCATCATTCAGCCTACTTCCTCTTAACACAGGTCTTCCTGGACCCATCCCATCCTGTAACGGGACAGTGAAAGGAGAAGCAGCACAGTGATGAGCTCATTTTCTGTCACTCTGCTTTCTCCTCCTATCAGCATCAGCACATGAACTGATTAACTCCTTGTGCTGCTCCTTCCTACAAAACAACAATGCAAAAATCCCCAGCTCACTTACCAGCCAGCCTGTAGCAAACTGAATTGTCCTGTCTAACACTTCATATTAAAACCAGGGGTTTAGTTTTCACACCTTCGCAAATTTATGTGTAAGCTGCAGGGCGTCGCCCTTCCATGTGTTCCTTGCTGCAAAAGCCAGTTATAGGTTGGGTGGTTTCTATTTGTTTGTATTGTTGGAATACTGGTGAGGGGACGCACTGGACACCTTCGCTGCCATTGTGCTATTGCTAGGTGTACACTGAGTCCCTATACCTTTAAGGAGGGGTGGGCTCCATCCAAGCATACTTAGCCTTAATCTATCCATTATTATATATGTGCTCTTACTTTCCAAATTTAAAGAGTTAGGACTGCAGTACACTGGGGTGCTGTGAAGTGCCCCTTCAGCTTACGCATATACTGTATTTGCAAATGTGTGCAAACTAAATCCATGGTTGTAACGTGAACTGTTAAGAAAGGACAATTCGGTTTGTTGCAGGCTGGCTGATGTGAGCTAAGAATTTTTTTTTTTGTTGTTTTTTGACATGCGTCGCCCCTCCATGTGCCTCTTCCTGCAAAGGCCAGTTATAGGTTGGGGTGGTTGCCATTTGTTTGTGCTTTCTCTCACACTCTATCTCTACTGTACAAGGGCTATAAGAGGCTGATACCAGATTAAATACAGGTACTTACACTGCTTGCATTTAAAAATACATTTAATGATTACAGATTTGCATGAATTTAGGTCTTTAAAAAGGAACTTCAGGTCCCCTGTGCATTGGCTTCACCCAACCACTTCCTGGCGGAGCCCTTTAACACATCTGCTGACATGCAAGATATTTCCCATGTATGTGTAAAGATGGCAAAGGTTTAAGACTTTCATAATTGCCTTTTTTGTGCATGCATGGGGAAACCTGCACAAGAACAGATGTGTCACTGGACTCACTTAACTACTTACCGCCCGCCCACCATCAAATGACGGCGGAGCGGTGCGGCTCTCGTTCTGGGACAACGTCATATGAACAGCCTCTCTCGCACGCCCGCGGGGGCGCGCAGTGCGGCAATCGTGGCCGCACCATGTTGCTAGAACATGGCGTGCCCCTGATCTTGGTAAAGAGCCAATGACTTGTCTCTTTACCCATGTGATCAGCTGTGTCCAATCACAGCCGGTCACATGTAAATGAGGAACGGAAGTGCCGTTTATCGGCTCTCCTCGCCTCACACTGTCAGAGTGTGTGGCGAGGAGAGCCAATCAGCAGCTCCTCCTCAAAGGGGACACTAGGACAGGTAATCAGGGCACTGATCATCAATGCCCTGATTACAGAAAGTTAAAAAACACTGCCTACAATCAGTGCCCACCATCAGTGCCCATAGTGCTGCCAGTCAGTGCCCATCAGTGCCTGCTCCTCTGTGCTGCCCATTAGTGTCCACTAGTGCCGCCCGTCAGTGCTTATCAGTGTCACCTGTCATTGCCCATCAGTGCTGCCCATCAGTGCCACCTCTCAGTGCTCATCAGTGCCGCCTATCAGTGCTCATCAGTGCTGCCTATCAGTGCCCATCAGTGAGGCATATTAGTACCTCCTCATAAGTGCCACCTCATCAGTGCCCATAAGTGCACCTCATCACTGCCCATCAGTGCCGCCTCATCAGTGCACATCAGTGAAGGAGGAAAAATTACTTATTTTCAAAATTTACTGACAGAAAATAAGAAAAACTTCTTTTTTTTTTTCAACATTTTCTGTCTTTTTTCTTTTTTTTTTGTAGTAAGAAAAAAACACCCAGCAGTGATTAACCCCCCTGGCGGTAATCCCGAGCGTGACTCGGGGTGGATTTTTTAGGTTAGGATCGGTAACCCCGAGTCACGCTCGGGGGGGATGTGCAGAGAGCGCAGCGGTGTTCTCTTACCTCCTCCTGGCGATCCAGCGATGATCTCTCATTGCTGTGACCGCCAGCCGAGAGTCCTGCCGCTCCTCCGTCCTCCGTCGGTGTGATGACTTCCTAGTTCCGTTCCCTGCAGCAGCAATGCTGCATGGGAGCGGAACTAGGGAGGGAAATTAAAAAAAAAAAAAACGTTGCACAAAACACAAACACATAACACATTTAATATTATATATATATATATATATATATATATATATATATATATATATATATATATATATATATGTATATATGTGTATATATATATACACACACACACACACACACACACATATATATATATATATATAATATATAGTGCATGAATTATAATCTTATCAATAATATAATTTTATTATATATTAAATAATAAAATTATATTATTGATTTGATTATAATTCATGTGTTTCAAATTTATCACATCTGGGATGTCTACTAGAGTCTTGTTTTGGTCAGGTTTAAGTCAGTAATTACTAAGAATTGTAGGCCTATAATACATAACGCCAAATTTCCATGAAAACAATTGTACCGCTTTTGGTATGTAATTCCTGACATAATCATACCGCCAGGGAGGTTAAATACCACCAAAAGAAAGCTCTATTTGTGTGAAAAAAATGATAAAAATGTCATATGGGTACAGTGTAGCATGACCATGCAATTGTCATTCAAAGTGTGACAGCGCTGAAAGCTGAAAATTGGCCTGGGCAGTAAGGGGGTGAAAGTGCACTGTATTGAAATGGTTAAAACTAGTGATCGACCGATATCGTTTTTTTGTTGCCAATAGCGATATTTTGGCCAATGCATATCGGTATCGGCTGATTTGCCCTGATATTTTTGTACATTTAAAAAAAAAATGTATTTTATTTTTTGACAGGTACTTTTGTGGAAGGATCTGGGACCCCAAACCCCTCCTCTACACATAAAAGCATTCAAAATGCCAAGTTTGGCTGTTTTGAATGATGTTATTTTTTTTAATCTGACGCCAGAAAGTACCTGGAAGTGATGTCACTCATGACATTACTTCCGGGCTTTTGCATGGAGACCCGATCAGAGCCGAATGCGGCTTTGATCAGGTCTTCAGCGGCCCTGCAGGCTGGTTGCCCAGGTCTCCCGGTGGGACGAGAGACCCAGGCGAGCAACGGAAGGCGGCGGGAGGGGGGGGACGTCCCCTCCAGCTTCTTGTAATGACAGCCGAGCGGTTTCTCAGCCGCAACAGTTGTCATTACAAGACACCCGACCGTCGGCTATGGACACCAGTACCGGGGTGATTCCTCTAGCTGCAGGCATCACTCCGGTACAGCACTTTCCTGAAATATTGGCAATATCGGTAATCTCCGGGGCCGATTCTGATATATCGGGAAAAGTGCATATCAGCCCTCGATATATCGGCTTTGCCGATAAACGGTCGATCCCTAGTTAAAACCCGAAGCCCTATGGCACACCTGTGCATGCACAAGAAGAGAGACATACAAATGTTATTCTCACCTAGGTGAGAAATGAGGAAGTGCAAATAAATGTAAAAAATTAAATACATTTTCACTACTGTGCAAAAGTTTTGGGCAGGTGTGAAAAAATGCTGTAAATTAAGACTACTTTCAAAAGTTTTATTGTTTATTTTTTATCAATTAACAAAATGAAAAGTAAATGAAAAAAAGAGAAATCCAAATCAAATCATTATTTGGTGTGACCACCTTTTGACTTCAAAATAACATGAATTCTTCTAGGTACACTTGCACACAGTTTATTAAATACCTTCACAGTTTATTAAATACCTTGGCAGGTAGGTTATTCCAAACATCTTGGAGAACTAACCACAGATCTTCTGTGGATGTAGGCTGCCCCCCCCCCCCCCAGTCCTTCTGTCTCTTCATGTCATCCCAGACAGACTTGATGATGTTGAGATCAGGGTTCTGTGGGGCCAAACCATTACTTCTAGGACTCCTTGTTCTTCTTTACACTGAAGTAGTTATTAATGCCATTGGCTGCATGCTTGGGGTTGTTGTCCTTTTGCAGAATAAATTTGGAACCAATCACACACCTCCCTGATGGTATGGTGTAATGGATAAGTATCTGCCTGTATTTCTCAGCATTGAAGACACCTTTGATCCTGACCAAATCTCCAACTTAATTTGCATTAATGCAGCCCTAAACTTGCAAGGAACTTCCACCATGCTTCACAGTTGTCTGCAAACACTCAATAATAGACCGCTCTCCAGCCCTTCAGTGAACATACTACCTCTTGCTACAGCCAATAATTTCAAAAGTTGAATCATCAGTCCAGAGCACCTGCTGCCATTTTGCTACACCCCAGTTCCTATGTTTTCTATGTTAAGTTGACTCACTTAGCCTTGTTTGCACGTCGGAGGTATGGCTTTTTGGCTGCAGTTCTTCCATGAAGACCACTTCTGGCCAGACTTCTCTGGACAGTAGATGGGTGTACCTGGGTCCCACTGGTTTATGCCAGTTCTGTGCTAATGGTACAGCTGTACATCTTCCAATGAGGTAGGGAATTAAGCATGATGTGTCTTTCATCTGCTGCAGTGTTTCCTTCGCCAACCACTGCGTCTATGGTCTTTTCCATAGTTTTCCATTACTTTGTGCTTCTTCAAAAGAGCTTGAACAGCACATCCTCAAAACCCCAGTCTGCTTTGAAATATTTGCCTGGGAGAGACCTTGCTGATTCAGTATAACTACCTTGTGTCTTGTTGCTGTGCTCAGTCTTGGTGTATGACCTGTGACATGAAACGGTCTTCAACAACCTCACCTTAGTAGCAGAGTTTTGCTGTTCCTCGCCCAGTTTTAAAGCGGAGTTCCAGTCTGGGAATAAAAAAATTAAAAGACAGCAGCTACAAATCCTGTAGCTGTTAACTGTTACTATAAGAACACTTACCTGTCCAGGGATCCCACGATGTCGGCACCCCAAGCCAATTTGTTCATCTGCTTTGGGTGCAGGCCCCGGCATTGCAAGTAAGGGAAATTGACAGAGAAGCCTTCAGGTTTAACATTAGAAAACGCTTCTATTTATTATGAAAACTGAAATTCTGCTTGCAAAAAGGTGAACGTATCCTTAAAGAACATGTTACATGATCCACCTGGTTTTAGGGTGGAACATGTAACACGTTCCCAGTGCTGAAGCTATAATCCCCCCCCCCCTCCCCAGCAGCAGTATGGGGAGAACTTTCCCATACTAGCTTTTACTGTTTGAAAAACAGCAAAGCTGTGCGGGGCTCCGCCCACGCAGCCGCATCATTTTCAGACACACAGCTCCGTGTGTCTGAATAAACTACAAGCCCTGACGTCCTTTGCAGCTGTCGGCTTATAGTTCTCAATGAACTACCACAGCACTGTGGTAGCTCTTTGAGTCTTCTTGTCAAAAAGCACGTCTATGGGATGTACGGCAAGCACTGACAGTGTGCAGGAGACCTGCATGGTACCAAAGATCTGCTGATCGTGAGTGCAGTGCTTTCCCGACTTCTGCAATATCTCATCTGTCAGTATCTACTTCTAGGACTGAGAAAGTGGCTCAGAGATGACATGACCATGTACATCACAGTGCCTCCTACGTGCAGGAGATCATTTACAACAGGGTTACATCATTTTGGCCTATGTAAATTTACTTTACTGGAGTTCAAGGACTGCTTTTCAATATATATATATATATATATATATATTTTTTTTTTTTATATTATACTGTTGCTTTATATGGTAAAATGTCAGGAAGTTTTTCCTACAGTTACCTTAATAAAGGTAAAGTCTGCCTTAATAAAATTTATAAAAAGCCCTAAAATCTAATATAGGTGACCTTACCAAATGTATAACCTGGTATTCTGAAAATGAAAGTATCACAAGAGTAGAGAGTATAGAAACTTGTACTATACACTTTATACAACCCAACGACATACAGCTTGTTGTCAAATGACAAAACAGTGGTAAAATTTACAAACCAGCACAATGAGAGACAAGGGTACGGTACCTCAGAGTCTGTTACATTATGGAGAGCTGGGATGTTAGTTACAGAAGCAAAACTTTAGAAGCCTCTCTTAAACAATTTTTACCTGTCACCATTAACTCTGTCTGTGACAGGATTGGTAGACTTGTGCATGTCTCATCAGTTACATTATAGTTTTATCCCTATAACTTGCTAAGAGTGCCTCACCCTGCCCAGGATTGTAAGCCATCTTGATGCCAATGTAGGCATATTTGTCTATTACAGTTTTGCATAATATCTGAAGGCTACAAAAACAAAAAAAAGTACTGTTTTAAAATCGCTCATTAAACATGGATTTCAGTCAGATAACGGCAGAAAACAAGAATATGTGTTTGGTGTGACATGTTTTTGTCTATTATTATGATATTTTTGGTATATGGATTAAACTTCCATACAAATTTTCCTTACACTGTTACACTTCCATTGGTAGATGGCGCAGTTGTGCAGAATGTACGGAGTACACATAAATAACTTCTTGGTCTTCCTGATGGGTGGAGTCCATACATCCGGCCGGGACTCTATGTTATTATTGTTCCGGGTCATGAAGTCCATACATCCGGCCGGGAATCCGTGCTATTATTGTTCCGGGTCATATGTTAACTAAGGAGGAAGTTCAGCTGATTGGGCGTAAAGCTCAATCACTATGATTGGTCAGAGCACGATCGTCACTACCAATGGAAAGTGATGTGATTTACAGCGTTTTTATTATGTATATACACTTTGGATTTTGTATGTATACCATCGGCCCATTGGTGGTTGAGTGGTTGGTGTTTTTTTTTTTGCTTTCAGCATAAGGGTGCAATTAACTTCCGGTGTGTTATACTTCCGGGTCGTAGGACGGCCCATTGCAGTGAATAGCGGCGAGATAGAGGGTTACTGTGCTGTCTTAGCCCGCTATTGGCCAGTATTCTACAGGCATCCACCAATAACCGATGGTGTGGACCTCGGCTCCACCCTACTTCCGGGTTATAGGGTAATGTACCATAGAAATTAGTCAATTGAGAGGAAGTGATCCTATAAATCTAGTCTGTGATTGGTCGACACACCTGAGCAACCACCAATGGCCGATGATGTCAACCCTGGCCCCGCCCTGCGGGTTGATGGGCATGGGTATTTAAGGTTACCGCCAAGCCGCCGCGGTCACGCTCCCGGGGAAGAAGTGGAAATCACGAAACGCATCGGGGCGTGACCAGGCGGTGTAACCAGGCTGTGTAAGAGGAGTTTGGATTACCCAGAAGGCGCGGCGTCCACGGCGTGGAGCCTGGACATCATCTCCCGAAGGGCATCCCTCTCCTATTTGTGACTGTTTTTTGCATTTGATGACATACAAGACATGTGAGTGTGCTACCTTATGTTTTATTTTTTTATTTAATAAAACCCTTTTAAACGGTATCACGCTATTGGGAATATGTTCTCTCGTCCCCATATGCTGCTGAGCTTTTTCTGACTGTGCTGGTGTGATTCCCGTTGTGGATACTCTGGACCAGTTACCATCATTATAAGCCTGAATGCTCAAACATGAAAGTGGGTTGGGCCACAGCATCTGGTGAGTGGGCAATTTTCCTCCCCCCTTGGAGCACGGTGGTGGTGGTGATCCTTTTGAGAAACACGTCTTTGTACATTATCATCCCAGGAGATAGAGTGAAGGAATATGGACTGTTTGAGTCATTTCTGAACTTTTCCTGCTGCCTATGTGACTTTTATTGCATTTCGGACTTTTGTGCAGTGGGCACAGTATTTTTTGGCACTTGCTTCTTGACAAGTTTGCGCTACTATATATATATAGGGATATTGTTGAGTATCTATCTATTATATATCTTTTTCCAAGAATATGCAAACGTTTCCCTTTCAAGGAACGAAATGCTTATGAAGACTAAAATTACACTCCGGCCTGATTAATTCTAATACTATTAAAACACTACATCAATTTCAGACAATTGCATGTTGCCTTTTATCTAATTTCAGTAGTCACAGCGGTCAAAGGCAAGGCTGGTTTAAATGCATAACTTTAGTCAAAGCAGACAGCTGCTTACACCCATGGTTTGCCTATAGTTGTCTCTCTATAAAATGATTAGTTCAGGTAGTAATAGCTTTCAAGGGAGCCTAAGAACTATTTTGCTGTGGGGCCCAGTCATGTATATTTATGCCTCCAACTTGTAAATAATTTTTTTTTTTTATAAAAATGTAAATCTATCTATCTATCTATCTATCTATCTATCTATCTATCTATCTATCTATCTATCTATCTATCTATCTATCTATCTATCTATCTATCTATCTATCTATCTATCTATCTATCTATCTATCCATTCAGAAGATTGAGCAGATTTCAACTTTTTATTTAAAACAAACTGTAAGGGATAGTAGCACATTCTGCACATCACTGGATAGAAGAAGGTTCAAAGTTTTATGGTCCTTGAGGTTGTATGCACTCAACATAAGTTCTGGTGATTTGGTAGGCCACAGATGAAGAACAAGATCTTGTTGTCCACCTCTTCTAATCTATCGTCCCAAAATAGCGTTGTTCAGATAGGACCAGACCTCCAAGTGGAAGTGAGGCAGGGCACCATCTTGAATGAAAATAAAGTCATTTAAATCTTGAAGCTGGGGAAACAACGAGTTTTGTAGCATGTCAAGGTATGAAAATCCTGTCATAGTTTGCTGGGCAAAAAAGAAAGCTCCATAAACGTGTACAATAGATTCACACTTCACAAACTGCCGCACACAAAAATAATTCTCCTGTGGCCTCAACATTTTCCTATAAACAAGAAACAGCACTGCTGTGTGGCATTGAATGAAACTTCTAGACAGGCTTTTAACTTTAAATCTTCCTCTAGCCAGTGATGTACGGAATGTGCTTTACAGTTTGTTTGAAATAAAAAGTTGAAATCTGCTCCATCTTTTGGATTAACCCTGTATGTATGTATGTATTATATATATATCACCGCAAACAATATGTATGTGTCTGTGATTAAATGTCAAATATAACATTCTTCAGTGTAAATCTCCGCCTGCAATAAAACAATTACCACTATGTTGCAATATTCCAAAGTGTGCAAAAGGAAAGTGCTCTCCCAACTAGGGACCTCCACTAGACCACAAAAGGTGTCTTCTCACCACAATAATTGACCCCAATTACAAAGGTCAGTAGTGCATGATCACATTCAGGACCCTGGTAATTATAAAACGCCTCCAGGCAGCATGGATCTTCAGCCCATTTCCATCATGCCCCTTAATTTGTGAATCCTCTGCTCTTACTCAAGAAGGCCACAGCTAGAAATGCTAAGGGAGTGTTTTTTAAAGTTATTTCTAAACCAAATGAAGCATGGAAACATGGATAGATGGGGGAGTTTGTTTTGAATACTAAAAATGTATTAAATAGAGTTTTCAATTTTTGGTGCTCAGATAAAGTTTAGTTCCACTGATAACTGCAGTGTTTATTGCAGCTTTATATTTCCCATTGTTAACTGTACTATTTAACTCTTCCCTGTTTAGTGTTTATGGATAACCTGGTATTTGTTGGTTATTTTCAGCAGTAACCTGTGTCTTCTGGTGCATCATGGAAAGATGGGGTCATACTGCACCACAGACAGGGAATGCCACTTGTGAACCAAGGCCCACCTCCTGGCCAATCTGGTCTTGATGTTGGCAGGGTCTTTCCCTCTCTCTACCTCTTCATCTGATTAATTTTTCATATTAAACCAAAACAGATGGGACTGAGATTAAAAGGAAGGTAGGATTTAGCAGAACACAGACTCACATTCCCGTCATTGTGGCAGAGTTAAACCTAGGGGTGGGGGAATTCTTGACGTGCACCAGCTTTAACTATTTACCTGCCAAACAGCAAACAATCAAGCCCCTTTTTACAGTTGGTTATGTGTGGTTAACTATGCCACTTGTGTCTAAGGAGTGCAATTAAGACAGAAAATAGAGCTGTATTTTTTATTAAAGGTAAAACCCAAACAGATGAACACACAGATCTCTGAAGCAGTGTTGTGTTATCATACACTCTATCTAGGATTGTGAGTGAGAAAGGTGCTGACAATGAAAGGGTTAATGTACCCAAATCTAAAGAACCTTATTAATTCAGAGTATTTGGTGACGTGCTGAGGCTTAAAATCCTATAATGAGTTCCCAAGAGTAAACGGAGGCTTTATACCCACACTGATGGACTTAGATCTTGTGGCAAAAAAAAAAAACATAAAGAGAACTGCGTCAGAAACAAGCTGCTCACCTGTAAAACCTCCTCAGTAACCCCCAATCAGCAAGCAGTATGTTTTTCTCAGTCGCATAACACTTTTGAAATATGGTATTTCTACGGACGCACAGCAAGCCCGTGATACTACTGGAGATATCACTTCCCTCTAAATACCTAACATCATTTTACCTGACAATCTTATTGCTGGAGATATAACTTACCTCCATACTCCCAACATCGCCTTACTGCCCACCACACTCTTGAAGATCTTTGTACAGGCCAATATCCCCTTCCTGCCCACCATACTCCTGGAAATTTCACTTCTTGGTATAAACCAGTGATGGCAAACCTTGGCACCCCAGATGTTTTGGAACTACATTTCCCATGATGCTCAGCTACACTGCAGAGTGCATAAGCATCATGGGAAATGTAGTTCCAAAACATCTGGGGTGCCAAGGTTCGCCATCACTGGCATAAACATAACCATACTGCCCATATTACTTCTTTTTATAATCTGATTAGGTGATATTATTTATTGGTATAACCCAACACTCTCTTACTACCCAAAGAGGACAGAGACAGCACTAAATCCTGACAGAGGTTGTCTCGGCTGTGGGCACTTTCCCAAGACAATCAACGGCAAGAGGAATGCAGAGGGAGGGGAGATATGTCAGCCTTTGCGTTCCTCTTGTCTTTCCTTGTCTCAGGAATGTGCTCACAGCTGAGCAAGCTGCAGCTATGAATTGCCAGACTCCTTCATAAGAGATGTTGGATTAGCCGCAGCAGGAGGGGAGGGGGCAGGTCAGTCCTCATAACTAGAGTTGGAAAGCACTTCGAAAAACAGGACAAAGTACTACATGTATTTTTCACATAGGGCAAAGCACTGTAAATTGTGTAATGATACATCTTCTTTAATTCATTCTGATCTCCATATATTTAATTAGGTATAGGGTGCTATTAAATGGGATATAACCACCTGATATACAGTTTATAGAAACCATTCCCATCCAGGTGAGAGGAGAGCACTGCTTAGGCTCAGCTGACAAAATATCGAATTAGAGACAAGGCTGGATCATATGATAATACTTCTTAAATACATTCGTGTTTCTTTTTTCTCTGAGTAAAAATGAAATGTAACAGTTTTTGAATCATATGTGCTGCTTTGGGATACCATAATGATAATATAACCCATGCATTTTTCATATTCCCATTTATAAGCTGTCCTTTCCCTGGCTAAATCAGGAGCAGGTTTCCTTCCCACAGGCAAAACTGTGTTAATGGCTTAAAAATAAAATGGAAAGATTAATGGATAGATATATTTAACCCTACAATAGAGAATCTTTTTTTCAAGAACTTTCTTCTTTCTTGTACAATGGGGTGCTTTTACAGTGAAAAAAAGGATACTTAAGTGGAGGAAGTACCCAGCAGAACAAACTATGCCAAGCTGAAACTTTTTTCAGTGAGCATTGGATGCAGTGTGCAGAATAGCCACATTTTGTAATGGTGGACAAATACTAGTAGATCTTCCAAGAATGATAGCTGATAGCAGATCTACATATTGTTTCTTGAATTATGCAGCCACAGGAACCTATGCTTGCAATCCTTTTTGATTTGTCTGATGGCAATATGGCACATGGGCAATGACAAATGCGTTCTCTTTTCTTCATGCTTTCCCCTTGTCCATTCATAGCACACTATTTATGTTTACAGAAAACAAGGTCTTCAGTGAATTGAAAGGATTCGCTCGCTGTATGAGAGTCTCAGCAATCACTTCCACAGTGCTATAAATACAGAGCTGGCTGTATTATCCAGTGGGTGCAGATCAACGAATTCTACCCTAAACAGGACTGAGGTGAGCATTTTACATACCTCACACATAATAATTTGTATAGTTGGTTTTGAGCTTTAATATCCCCTTCTAAAATATTGTGAACTTTAATTTAAGAAAAAAACTTGGGGTTGACATACTAAAGGAAAATAGACTGCACTCTACAAGAGCAGTTGCTCCAGAGCTTAGCTAATGAAGGAAAGCTCTGACGATTTCCATCATCCAATCATGTGCAAGTAAAAATGCAGCTTTGTTTTATTATTCCTGCTTGTGATTGAGTACTCTTTGCAAGTTAAGCTTAACCTCATTTACCAAGCTTTGGAGCAACTGCACTTGCAAAATGCAAAATCTTTTTGCCTTTAGTAAACCAACCTCTTTGTGTCATACATTCCTATCTCAATTTTTGCAGTATACCATTTGATCCAAAACTACAGGTGCACTTTAATAACATACATTTATCAAATGCCAAAAGCACCAAACAAGAAGGATCACAGCATTGTTTAAAATAAAATAATGGCTCCCTCCAGAGATTTTAGGACAAGGCAGTGTTTTTATCAAGTTCCATTCAACTGTCTGCCTTAGTGTAGCCTTGTTGCACTTTCTCTCAGTCTCCAGCTGAGATATAGCAAAGCTAAAAGCAACGTGGTACATGCTACAAAGGAGTTTGATCAATCTGCAGTATCTCCGGAGCACAATCTAAAGCCTGGAGAGATCTTTTTGCATTCTGGTATTGGCACTGTAGTATCATACAAGAGACGTCTGCTTATATTATTCAATATAGCAGCTTTAAATGATTCATGTAGAAATGTGTGTAAACATGCAAAACACGCTATGTATAAATAGTATTGCCAGCTAGCAAAGGGGACCTAATTTAAAACCTGCATTTAAATTACACTTAAAAACAGAGGTCTCAGCTGCATACATTTGCTGATACTCAGTATGTGGGCACCATACCTTTATCAAAGAGCTGTTCAAATGTGGTACCACAGTAATCTATTGGAGTACCAACATTAAACATAAATATGGTCATGACTTCATTTAAAGCAAATCCTACCTGAAGATTAAACCAACCCTTCCTAAATTGAAATCTGTTATGGAAGGAAAGGGGAAAGACTCAATCCTCTTTTGAAAGTTTGAATGCTGCCTGCAGCACTTCAGTTTTTTCGGATGAATTGGGTAAAGCTTAATACCCTTTTGGGTTTCCAGTGGTGTCAGTGTCTCTACCAAAGATATCACCCTCCCTCAGCACAGCTTTGCTTGTGAGAACTTGGCAAACTAATTTTGTCAACAGCCTAAATGAATACGTCATAATTCTTATTCCTTTATATTCCTGTGAAGAATCACCTGGTCCATGCATAGTGCAATATATCTGCCCTTTAGTAGGTTCTCTATTGGAATATATGAGATCAGCTGCAAAATATTCTGTTTCAAATGCTGCTTTATGCACTGAAATACCTCCATAGACCCTAAACAGTATTGCCACCTGCACCATCCACAGGCAGTTTAACTCTTTAATAAGACATGGAGGATGAATCCAACATAATTTAACTACACCTAATTGCAATACAGAGGATATTTCCCCAGTCTTTTGAAGTGGAAAAAGACAATCACTTTCCTAAACCTTGTCTCTGCAAGAAACTAACACTGAATTATTTTCATGGCTGAACAGTCTTCCTGCTGGGGCTGTTGTAATAGACTGTAGTAGCATTCGTTACATACAGCTGAGTCTTTTTCAAGACCTCTGCAATTCACCCTGGCATTCTGTCAATCAACTTCTTGGCCACATCCTGACTGATGGCAGCCCATTCTTGCATAATCAATGATTGGAGTTTGTCAGAATTTGTGGGGTTTCTTTTGTTTACCCGCCTCTTAAGGATTAACCACAAGTTCTCAATGGGATAAGGGTCTGGGGAGGTTCCTGGCCATGGACCCAAAATTTCGATGTTTTGTTCTGCAAGCCATTTAGTTATCACTTGTGCCTTATGGAAAGGTGCTCTATCATGCTGGAAAAGGCATTGTTCCTTGCCAAACTGTTCTTGGGAGAAGTTGCTCTCTGAGGATTTTTTTGTACTATTCTTTATTCATGGCTGTGTTCTTAGGCAAAATTGTGAGTGAGCCCACTCCCTTGGCTGAGAAGCAACCCCGCACATGAATGGTTTCTTCTCTGGACAAGGTTTTCTCCGGATGCCCCAAACAATCAGAAAGGGGATTTATCAGAGAAAATAACTTTACCCCAGTCCTCAGCAGTCCAATCCATGTATCTTTTTCAGAAGATCAGTCTGTTCCTGATGTTTTTCCTGGAGAGAAGTGGCTTCTTTGCTGCCCTTCTTAAAACCAGGCCATCCTCCAAAAGTCTTCCCCACACTGTGCGTGCAGATGCCTCACACCTGCCTGCTGCCATTCCTGAGCAAGCTCTGCACTGGTGGTGCCCCGATATGGCAGCTGAATCAACTGTAGGAGACGGTCCTGGCACTTGCTGGACTTTCTTGGGCGCCCTGAAGCCTTCTTCACAAATGCAATGGAAATATTTTTTTTTGGGATAAAGTTTATTTTCATGGCAAAGAGGGACTTTGCAATTAATTGCAATCCATCTGATCACTCTTCATAACACTCTGGAGTATATGCAAATTGCCATCATAAAAACAGAGGCAGCAGACTTTGTGAAAATGAATATTTGTGCCATTCTCAACACTATTGGCCACAGCTGTACAGCAAGTGGCATTGTTTTCTGGTATGAGAACACTTCCTCTCTGCTGCTGGTTATAGGTCGAGTAAGGCTCCTTTCACACACTATGTCCTTCAAACGGACTCCGTTTTTCTCAGCGGGGGATCAAGCCGCCGATCCCCCGCTGAGCAGAAGGATGACAGCTGTGTCTCCGCGCTGTGTGCAGAGACACAGCTGTCAGTCCCCATGCATCTCTATGGGGGAAATCGGATGGGAACGGACCGTCGGTCCGTTCTCATCCAATCCGATCCGCTGGATGGAAAATACGGTTTCAATCTGTCCAGATTTGACGGATAGGATCGGGTGTCAGCGGACATGTCTCCGCTGACATCCGATGCCCCATAGGAATGCATGGGGGGACTGTTCAGATCCGCCAAAAAAACGAACAGGCGGATCTGAACAGTCCGCCTGTGTGAAAGGGGCCCAAGTCTTAGTGCATCTCTGCCATTCAGGAAAAGCCTTGTATTTTTATCAATGAATACAAGACTTCCTCTAATTGGCCATAGGGAAGAGGTGGGCAGATAATGTCATGCATCAGTCTCAGAACGAAGATTGATCATGTTTAATTAGTAAGCTATGCCCTCAAAAAGCCCTCAGAAGGAGCATAAATTCCTTTGGGCATTGTCAGATCTAGGATTAAAATACTTTTTACAGGTGGCCCCCAACATATTCAACTATAATGTTGTTACGCAAATTGCTCCATTACTCCATGTGCAGACAGAATTCTTACTCTGCCCCTTGTTGGTTACCACAGAATGACATCCAGTTTACATATCAAGCTTTTTTCAGTTACTGTTTTGAAGCCATTAGGTAAAGAAACTATTAATACCTTTTAGGTCTAGATCTCTTCTAGAAACTCTAATAAACATCATGTCTCATTATCCAACTTTAGCCAGTATTATAAACGGCTCTCTATTTTTTTCTCCATTGCATAGACTAGTTTATTTTAAAGGTGGCTTTCTCAGATATTCAAGTGTATTTTCTTACTTCAGATGAATCAAAACATTTTTTATTATTAAATAGTGATTTGTGCTATCCAAATGAAGAATTTCAAAAAACATACCCTCAATAATATCTTTGCATAGTTTTGTACATGTTATATTGGGCTGCACTAATCTTTTTAATTCCTTGTTGTACTTTGCTACCTTGTTACCAGCTCTACTGAATGTTTCATTTGTTGTAAATTATAGAGATTGATACTGATGGAGTGGAAACATCCAAAGCTGGGTGGGAGTACCCACCTCTCCAGGTTAGGTGGACACATATCTAGGAACTGTGGCAGGGAGGTTTTGCTTGTGGGGTTCTAGGGTGATCTAGGGGATCTAGGGTGACTCAACCAACTATACTTTACCTATAAATGAAACATTGCTTTTGGATTGACTGATCATTTTATATCTGAGTTACAGTGAACTCACATAGGGGTTGATTTACTAAAGGCAAATAGACTGTGCACTTGCACTCACAAGAGCAGTTGCTCCTGATATTGGTAAATGAGCAGAAGCTCTGCTGTTTACCATCATTCAATCATGTGCAAGCAGGGACTCCTCCTGTGTCAGAATACACTTATCAGCGCTGCAACGTTGATCGAACAATCATTTTCCAACAAGCCTGTTCAAGAGAAGTCAATTGTTAGATCAACTTCCCACTGATGGAAATAGCCATAGATTAATCAAAATTTGCCTAGATTTGGGCAAATTTGGCCAAATTTCGATCCATCTATGGCCAGCTTTAGAGTCAAGCTCTCTAGATACACAGTAGAGGGTATCATGATTATTAGATAAAAGCATTCTCCTATTTGTGCTTGCTCTTATGCTGGCCATACATGGCTTACATTTTAGCCAATTCCTTCAGAATAGGGTGAAATTTGAGCCATGGGTGGCCCTGTTGGTACCACCTGCCTGAACAAACTTCAATTTGAAAATGGAAGGTGCTGGGCTGAAATGCAGTCACTGTTTGGGTATTATGATGGGTGCTGTGGCTGTCAGAATACAATAGCCAGCAGATGAGATTCCACCATCCAATACTGTTTAATGTAGATGAAGGAATCTATTGATTACTCTCATTCAACCTGCAGGGCTGAATAAGAGAAGTCTTGTATAGCTAGCCTTATTCAGGACATTTATGGAAAAAGATATACAGATTCAGAAGCAGAACAGTGTCTATTCCCTATTTCTTCATTTATTGTAAATAAGCAGATATGACTCACCAATCATAAAGATGCCTCAATGTGTAAAGTCGGTAACTTACAGCCTATAGCATTTCTATTGCTTTGATGGTGAAACAGACTTATCTCTATAGGTAACTGTATTCTGCACATCTTTACTGCTAGTTACACTGCTTTGATTTTTACTGTTTGTTGAAGGGTCTATAATTGTTATCATAGGTGTATTTTAAATGATCGAGACAGAATATCAACCAAAAATCCAGAAAAACACATGATACAAATGTTATAAATTGAGTTGCAGTTCAGTAAGTAAAATAGGTATTTGATCTCCTCCCAACCAACAATAATTCTGGCTCTCACAGACTGGCTACAGTATGTGCTCATGTGGTACACAGATTAGTCATGTCCATTTAGGAAGGTGCTCCGTTCAAACTTCACCATCATGGGCAAGTCCAAAGGGCTGTCAAAGGACATCAGGGACAATATTGTAGACCTGCACAAGGCTGGAATGGGCTACAAGACCATCAGCAAGAAGCTTTGTGAGTAGGAGACTGTTGGAACGATTATTCACAAATGGAAGAAATACAAAATAACCATCAATCGCCCTTGGTCTGGATCTCCATGCAAGATTTCACCTCATGGGGTAAGGATGATCATGAGAAAAGTGAGGGATCAGCCCAGACCATAGGCAGTTGGGACAACAGTCACCAAACAAACCATTGGTAATACAATATGCCGCCATGGATTGAAATCCTGCAGTGCCTCCAAGGTCCCCCTCCTCAAGAGGGCACATGTATAGGCCCGTCTGAAGTTTGCTAATGAACATCTAAATGATTCAGAAAAGGAGTAGGAGAAAGTGCCATATTTAGATGAGACCAAAATTTAGCTCTTTAGCATTAACTCAACTCGCCATGCTTGGAGAAAGAAAAATGTTGGCTATGACTCATCCCTACAGTCAAACACGGAGGTGGAAACATTATGCTTTGGGGCTGTTTCTCTGCTAAAGGTACAGGCACTGCTGTATTTTGGCCTAGGCCAACTAGGCCTAGGCCTAGGGCGGCACTTTGCGGGGGGGGGCGGCAAAAAAGCCGCCGTCCTCGCATAAAAAAAAAAAAAAAAAACGATCCGCTCTGTGAGGCTCGCCTGCAGTGCTCCTGTCACTTTGCGTGCCGAGTCCCGCCTCATTGTCTGCTCCCCTGGTCCTTGCCTGCCTGTCGCCGCCTCTTCCCACACACACAGTCTCCACTCTCCAGCTTTTAGTGAAGGGGCGTCGCCGCGTCAGGGCTCGTACAAGGGGTGGGCGGGAGGGAGGGCGCAGCGGAGGTGAAGTGCTGATAATGTGAGCACCACCTGCAAGGCTTTTGTATGCTTAGTGCTCGGGTTTAGTCTCAGCATCTTCTGTCTGCTTCTGTCCCCGACTGTCAGCCCGCCCACCACCTGCATTGCTTTAGAATTCTTAGTTCTGTGTCCGGGTTGAGTCCCGGCGTTTTCTGCATCTTCTGTCCCCGCCCACCTCCTATCAGACCTGTAGTTAATGGTCTAGGGAAGTGCTATACGTGGTGGGCGGGCCAGTGTGCGGGGATAGAGGCCGGCAGAAGATGAAGAAAATGTCGGGACTCATGGCAGAGCTAAGGATACTAAAGCAATGCAGGTGGAGGGCAGGCTGACACTCAGATGGGGACAGAAGCAGACAGAAGATGCCCAGATTAAACCCAAGAACTCTGAAAATTACAGGTACAATGCAGTGATGTTCTGCTCTTTTTATCTGAGCACTGTGTATATTATTGATAATTAGGGAAGTACTCAGCAGAAGTATTTTATAAAGTGACTTTGTGCTATTAAGTACAATATGTTGGAGGCACCTTGCTGTATGTATTTTCCTTTTAGGTGACTTTTATGTCATGTTCACATTTGCACAGGCACAGCAGCCAGTTCATTTAAATGGACTACTGTACCTGCAGGAAACAGGTCCCTGCACCTTTATGAAAATGCAGCCGAAGGGAAATCACATGGTGCAAAAGAACCATGCAATGTCCCGCACCAAAAAAGGTGCTGCATTTTCAGATGTGTGGGGGTGCCAATAAGAATAAATGGCAGCCTTGTGCATCTGTAAAAGAGCAGGGAATTTTTCCTGCAGGTGGTTGTGGGTGTGGAAATTGGTGCCATTTACACGCTGTCCCGCACATGCAACCACCTGTAACAGTGTGAACCTAGCCATGGGCTCATTTACACTTGCGGTTGGCAGGCAATAAAACATGCTGCTGAGCCTCATAATACAGCTCCCTATCACTCCTGTCATTTAAGCTGCAGAGGCAGCAGCTAGAGGTTTACAGATGCCACTGCTGTAATATTTTGATTTGCAGCAGTGGCAGGAATTATACCGCCCGTCACTTTCAGCATGCACTACCATCTGCTGAAGGCAACCTGTTCCAAGTGAATGGGGCCACACTGCAAACTCCCCGGAACTGCGTGCAATGCCTCAGTCTCAGAGCAGTGCCACTATAGAGTGAGGGCAGACTGTCTTATCATGTGACATATCACATGACTGGAAACTAGAGAAGCTGCCTTCACTCCCAGCGGGTGTCACACTAACACCGAGATGTGAACTGTGAATACACATGGGGGGGGGGGGGCGCAGTTTGCCATCTTTGCCCAGGGCGCTGGAATCTGGATGGCCTTGTCCCAGCACTGAGGGGCGTACATACTTGCCAGGCAGGGAGGGACTGTTGCCCGCATAGAGCGGCAGTGAGTGGCCAGACGGGATGCACTTCAATGAGTGGGTGGGGGCGGATACCACCTACCCACCCTCCGCGCGGCATGTAAGAGGGACTAACCTCTCCACGGGGCAGGGTCTATCTATGTCGAGGAGGAGGAGAGAGAGAGGAGGAAAAGGGAACCCCCAACCAGGTCAGGACATCCGACAGCAGGTAGGAATCACGATTTTAGGTTACCACCAGTGTTGGGGGTAACTAGTTACAAAGTAACTAATTACAGTAACTACATTACTTTTTTTGGTAACTAAGTAAAGTAACTAGTTACAATACTAATATTGGTAACTACACTACTTTACTAGGCTATAGGAAGTAACTACACTACTTTACTAGGCTATAGGAACACGCTTTCCTGCGTTACCCAAGCCGTGCGATACAATCGTTATTTCGAAGAATAGAGAGGGAAGAAGTTTATGAATTTTTGTTGCACTTTATGTTTTATTCTGTTTTTTCAGGTTTTGTTCTCATGTTTCCCAAAGCCTGTGTTTATACAATAAACTCTATGCAGAAAGAGTGTCATGTATCTTCTTCTACACGGTCAATTAAGAAAGAGGAAAGTAAAGTAATAAGTAGTGAAGTTACTTTTCAAATGCAGTAACTAGTAAAGTAATCTCATTACAATTTACAGAAGTAACTAGTAACTAGTTAAATTTTTTGAGTAACTACCCCAACACTGGTTACCACCCACTGCTATTGCTACAATTATAAATTAATAATTCCATTACATTTTTGCAGTAAATATATTTTTAACAAATATGGAGCAGTTTGCAGTACATGAACTTTCACTGCATGTGAACTGGTAAAAGAGTTTGCATTGGTTTCAGCGTGTACAAAGTGCTCCATGCATGCTGAAATCAATGCAAACGCATTTAACAGTTCACAGGCAGTAAAAGTTCATGTACTGCAAAGTGCTCCAAGCTTTAACCACTTCTGGACTGGAAGATTTTCCCCCTTATTGACCAGGCCATTTTTTGCAATTCAGGACTGCATTACTTTAATGGACAATTGCGTGGTCGTGCGACGCTGTACCCTAAAAAAATTGATGTACTTTTTTCCCACAAATAGAGCTTTCTTTTGGTGATATTTGATCACCTCTGCAATTTCTATTAATTTTGTTATTAAAATTAAAAAAAGCAAATTTTTTTTATCCTTTTAGGCCAATTTGTTTTCTGCTACATATTTTTGTTAA
This sequence comes from Pelophylax lessonae, assembly GCF_965119305.1. Classification (NCBI taxonomy): domain Eukaryota; kingdom Metazoa; phylum Chordata; class Amphibia; order Anura; family Ranidae; genus Pelophylax; species Pelophylax lessonae. The sequence continues at coordinate 180,724,613 of NC_138778.1, forward strand.
AAAAAAAATATCCCAATAAGCGTATTTTGATTGGTTTGCGCAAAAGTTATCACGTCTACAAAGTAGGAGAAATGTCATTTTCATTTATTTCATTTTTTTTTTTTTACTAGTAATGGCGGCAATTGCGATTTTTAGCGGGACTGCAGCGGACAGATCGGACCTCTAACTGACATTTTTGACACTTTTGGGGGGACCAGTGACATTACTACAGTAATCAGTGCAAAAAATATGCACTGTTAGGGTCCTTTCACACGGCCGCTCCGTGTGAAAGGTCCGCTGCGGGACTTTTTTTTTTTTCCACGGAGCGGAGACATTTCTGTCATCCGCTCCGTGTGCCCGCATATCATCCCATCCGTTTGCGGATGATATGCGGACATAATGTAAGTATATGGCACTGCGGATGTCAGCGGATGACACCGCTGACATCCGATTTTCCTTCCTTTCCGTTTTTTACATGGAAGAAAAAATAGGGTTCTGTTCCATTCGAAAAAACGGAACAGAACTGAAAGGAGGAAAATCGGATGTCAGCGGATGGTATTCCGCCGACATCCGCAATGCCATTCACTTACATTATGTCCGCAAATCATCCGCAAATGGATGGGATGATTTGCGGACAAGCGGAGCGGCCGTGTGAAAGGACCCTTACTATAATAATGACACTGGCAGGGAAGGGGTTAACCCAGGGGTGATCAAGGGGCTAAATGTGAGCCTAGGGGGTGTTTTCTAACTGTATGGGGGGGGGACTTGTGAAATGACCACAGATACATGTGATCCTAAATAGGAGGATCACAGGCGCTCTGTGATCATTTCAGAGAGAACAACAGTCTGCCGCGTGTACAACAGCGGACCGCTCTTCTCTCTCAGTGTGGAGCAATCACGGGGGCCCGGCGGCAATTGCAGCCACCGGCCCTGTGGATTGGCATCCCCGCTGCCTAGCGGGGGCCCCCAGGAACGCTCCCCAAAATGACGTACCCATACAAAACCACAAAATATACAAGTAGGCACTTTGTACCCACTTTTAAGGTACAGAGAGGAAGAGATGGTGCTCTAAGAGGAAAAGGTGGAGCCTAATGAGGAAGGGGTGGGGTTTACAGATGACAGGGCGGGTCTGAAACATAAAAGGGTGTGGCCTTCACAGGAAGGGGTGGGTCGTAGTTAAATTAGGGGGTGCACGAGTTTAGTCCGGCCTAGGGCAGCACAAAACCTAAATACACCACTGGGTACAGGCTGACTTTGCCGCACTGTGGGGGCAGATGGACAGGGCCATGTATTATAAAATCTTGGATGAGAACCTTCTTCCCTCAGCCAGAACACTGAGGATGGGTCATGGATGGGTCTTGCAGCATGACAATGACCCAAAACATACCACCAAGGCAACAAAGGAGCGGTTCAAAAAGAAGTCATGGAGTGGCCTAGCAAGTCTCCAGACCTTAATCCTATAGAAAATTTATGGAGGGAGCTGAAACTTTAAGTTGCCAAATGACAGCCAAGAAACCTTAAGGATTTAGAGAAGATCTGTAAAGAAGAGTGGACCAAAATCCCTCCTGAGATGTGTGCAAACCTGGTCACCAACTACAAGAAACGTCTTACCTATGTGCTTGCCAACAAGGATTTCTCCACCAAGTACTAAGTCATGTTTTGCTTAGGGATTAAATACTTATTTTACTCACTAAACTTCAACTCAATTTATAACATTAGTATCATGTGTTTTTCTAGACACTTGTTGATTTAACCGGTTGCCGACCGCCGCACGACTATATACTGCGGCGGTCAGCCCCGGCCAGGCAGAGTGACGTATCGGTACGTCACTCGCCTGTCACTGACTTGCGAGCCAATTGCGGGCGGGCGTGCGCCCGCCGCGGCTCGTTCACAGACAAGTCAGTGCGTGTGACCGGCGGACTCGATGTCCGCTGGTGTAACGCTCCTGCGTTTTCTGAACAATGTTGATTTGCAGCTGCAGAAATACTCCACTCAGTAGTCATGTAGAGAAACGCTGAGATACCAATCCCAACTCCCAAGACTCATCACTGTGGATAGTCTCTGATTCAGCATACAAATATACACACTCAATAAGATGTTCCTGGAGTGATCTATGTATATAGTAGTATAGTGGTGATAGGCTGAAGAGACAGGTTTAAGTAGAGACAATAGTTGACAGACACTTGAGAGGAATGTTCTTGAGAATGAGATGGTAACAGGAAGGATGCAGATAGGTTAGCAATCATGTATGGTACTAGATGATAGGATAGCAGATGACATACAGGAGAGACTAACCCAGTGCAAAGATAGATGTTAGTAGGCTCAAGAGCTAGCAATCTAGATAGTGCAGATGATAGTAACAGTCCTTAGTATGCAGAGCTAGATAGTGTAAGCTTTAGTATGAAGGTTTATGGAGGATTCCCCTGCGGGGTACTTATCACTAGTAGCAAGCAGTAGTAGAGAGGTTCGGTATGAGCGGGTGATCCGGTAGCGGGATACAGGGATCAGCAGCGAGGTTCCGACAGCGAGGTATGCTTGCAAGCATGTGAGCTTCAAGGCAGGTTATGCGGCGTTGAACGAACAATGTTTGTGAGACTGCCGGCGGTTGAAATAGCCGCTCCTGCGGCGCTCAATGATGACAGCATCGGTCTTAAAGGTGTATGCGCACCTTACCAAAAGAGAATGGTGGGGCGCATACACTAAGGAAAGTGGAATTAGGGTACCAAAGGTACCAGAACATTACAGTACCCCCCCCTTAAGGCCGGCTCCTGAAGGCCTCTGGAGCTGGTTTTTCCGGGTATTTCGCGTGAAAATTGCGAATTAGTCTAGGGGCATGTATGTCAGAGGTATTTAGCCAGGTGTCGTCTTGGGGCCCATAGTTCTTCCATCAGACTAGATATTGGAGTCTTCTTCTGTGGATACGAGAATCCAGAACCTCTTTTATTTCATATTCTTCTCCACCTTCAACTTGTACAGGAGGTGGAGGTGGGATAGTAGGCCTTATTCCTTGGTCAGGAACATGGGGCTTCAGTAGCGACACATGGAAGATGGGATGTATTTTGAGGTCTGTTGGTAATGTGAGCTGTACTGCAGCTTTTCCAATAAGTTTCCTGATTGGGAAAGGTCCCAAGAACAGAGGCCCAAGCTTTTTGCTAGGGATCTTTAATCTTAAGTTTTTTGTTGAGAGCCAAACGAGGTCCCCAATAGCATACTGAGGAGAAGGTCTTCTACGAAGATCATAGTACTTCTTTTGTTGACTATGAGCGTGTGAGATGGTAGTATTAAGTAAACCCAGAGAGTCCTTTATTTGGGTAAGATAGTCTGAGGCTACTGGGTTATTTGAAGGAAGGATGCGTGGTGGAAGAATAGTGGGATGAAACCCATAGTTCAAGTAGAACGGACTCTGTTTGGTCGTACTGTGGGTTGCGTTGTTGTAGGCAAATTCTGCCAGAGGGAGGAGATCCACCCAATCATCCTGTTGGTATGATGTGTAACAACGTAAATATTGCTCGATGCACTGGTTGACTCTTTCAGTCTGTCCGTTGGTCTGAGGATGGTAGGGAGAAGTGAGCTTCCGCTCAATTCGTAGTATGTGACATAGTTCTTGCCAGAACTTGGAGATGAATTGCGATCCACGGTCAGACAAAAGAGTTTTCGGAATACCATGTAACTTAAAGACATGTTTCATCAGTAGTTCCGCTGTTTGTTTGGACGAAGGTAGTCTGCGAATAGCAACGAAATGTGCCATTTTTGTCAGATGGTCCACTGACACCAAGATGGTATTAAATCCTTTGGAAGGAGGTAGTTCTACTATAAAGTCCAAGGACACAACTTCCCATGGAGTCTGGGGTATTGGTAGACTGCATAGTAGACCGGATGGTTTTGTAGTGTCTATTTTGGACCTGGCACAGACGTTGCATGAAGAGACGAATTTCTGTATAGATGTCTTCATGTCAGGCCACCAGAACTGCCTGGTAAGCAAATTAAGAGTCTTTGTCATACCCATATGTCCTGCCATAGGCACATCATGCGACAATTCCAAGATCTTGGTGCGCATGGTAGGGGGTATGTAAAGTTTGTCGTTGTAGTAGAGGAAGCCTTCTGCATCAGTACTTAGTTGTGGTGGGGGTGAATCCAAACTTATACTGATCAGAACCTCATCCTTCAAGGAACGGACAACCCCAATAATACGCTTGTAGGGTATTATAGGAACGGAAGGGATTTCGAAGTAATTATCTTCAGTTAGTCGTGATAGCGCATCCGCTTTTTTATTCTTGTCTGCAGGTGTATAGGTCACTAGAAAGTTAAACCTTAGGAAGAATAGTGACCATCGTACCTGCCGGTGGGAGAGGGTTTTGTTAGTCTGAAGATATTGAAGATTTTTATGATCTGTATATATGAGTATTGGTAATCGGGTGCCTTCAAGTAGATGTCGCCAATTCTCCAGAGCCAGTTTTATAGCAAGCAGTTCCTTTTCACCCACTGGGTAATTTACCTCTGGACTGCTTAAAGATTTAGAGAAGAAGGCGACTGGATGGAGTGGTGAAGTATTAGTTGGTCGTTGGGAGAGTATTGCTCCTACTGCCATGTTTGACGCATCTACTTCCAGAATGTATTGGAGGGATGGGTCTGGATGGCGTAGTATGGGAGCAGAGGTAAAACTTGCCTTTAACAAGTGAAAAGCTTCATTTGCTTCATCTGACCATTTGAATGGTCTCTTAATACTCGTGAGTTGTGTGAGGGGTCCCACAATGGCAGAGAAGTTCTTGATGAACTTCCTATAGAAGTTTGAAAATCCAAGGAATCGCTGTAGTGCTTTGCGGGTGGTTGGTATAGGCCAATCCTGAATGCAGGATATCTTACTCATATCCATCTTGATTCCTGTTTTGGATATGATGTATCCTAGGAATAGTACTTCTTCTTTATGAAATAAGCATTTTTTTAGTTTCACGTATAGGTTGTGTGCAAGCAATCTGGATAACACAAGTCTTACATGTTTTATATGTTCAGACAAGGATCGTGAATAAATAAGTATATCGTCCAGATATACCACAACACAGACATCAAGTAAGTCTCTAAAGATATCGTTTATAAATCGTTGGAAGGCTGCGGGAGCGTTACATAGCCCCAATGGCATTACAAGATATTCGAACAATCCGTATCTGGTTCTGAATGCTGTCTTCCACTCATCTCCATCACGGATTCGGATTAGATTGTATGCCCCTTTCAGGTCCAATTTTGAAAAATAGGTAGCTCCACGCACTTGCTCAATGAGCTCAGGGATAAGCGGTAGAGGATAGCGATCTTTTATTGTAATGGCGTTCAATTGCCTATAGTCGATAATAGGCCTGAGACTTGAGTCCTTATTGCGGACAAAAAAGAGTCCTGCTGCTGTGGAAGAAGTGGAAGGTCTAATAAAACCTTTTGTCAAATTCTCATCCAAGTATTCCTTGAGATGGGAAAGTTCATCCTGCGAAAGAGGATAAACATGACCAAACGGCAATTTGCTATTTGGGAGTAGATCAATAGTACAATCATAATCCCTATGGGGAGGCAGTACTTGAGCATTTTTCTCAAGAAAAACCTCGGACAGATCCTGATAGCATAGTGGTGCAATCTCATCTGACACCACAGACAGGATCTTTCCATAAGACGGGAGGTTACACGTACCCTCGCAATAGCAAGAGAGGAAGGCCAGGGTCCGTTTCTTCCAATCTATGGTTGGTTGATGTGTGTGTAACCAGGGAAGTCCCAAAACAATGGGAAAGTGGGGTGAAGGTATTAGGTCGAAGGTGGTGGTCTCCATATGAGACTCGTTAGTGGTGACTAGGAGTGCTTGTGTCTGATCAGTGATTGGGCCAGAAGATAAAGGAATACCGTCAATAAGACTCACTGAGACAGGTTTAGGTTTAGAAATAATAGGGACTTTATTTAAAACAGCAAAACGTATGTCGATATAATTTCCACAAGATCCTGTGTCGATCATGGCCTTAGTAGTAATCCTGGTCTGGTCCCACTGCAATGTCAAGCGAACAAAAAGGTAAGGGTTAGTAATTGAAGTTGTCAATCCCCCTAGGAGGACATATGAACACTCACCCTTTTTTTGTAGACAAGGGGACAGACGTTTATCATGTGATCCGGGGATGCACAGTGCAAGCAGAGATTACTAGATCGTCTCCTGGCTCTTTCAGTAGTTGATAGAGGTGGGCGTTTGGTTCCTACCTCCATAGGAGTAGGGTCAACGGCCGAAATCCGAGAAGAACTGGATAATGGCATTCCCATTTTTTCAGCCTTTCTTTCTCGTAGCCTTCTATCTATGGTGATACTGAGTTGTATCAAAGCATCCAGGGTTTTCGGCAAATCCGCTCGGGCGAGCTCGTCTTTAACGGCCTCTGATAGGCCAAGTCTAAATTGAGTTCTCAGAGATGCATCATTCCACCCTGAATCAAGGGTCCATCTCTTGAACTCCGCCACAAAGTCTTCCACAGGTCTCCTACCTTGTTTTAAGGACCTCAATCGAAGATCGGCAGTACTCTGCCTATTGGGGTCATCATATAGACTAGCAAGTTCCGCTAGAAATAAAGCGTAGGAGTTGAGAAGTTGATCGTTTTTCTCAAAGAGAGAGTCTGCCCAGGCCCGTGGATCGCCTGTTAGGTAAGAAATAATAGTGCAAACCTTGATATGATCAGTAAGGTAGGTACGAGGTTTTAGCAAGAAAAGTAACATGCGTTTTTGAATTCACGAAATTTTTTGCGATCGCCTGTAAATACTAAAGGAGGATTTATTTTGGGTTCAGGGTGCTGAGCAGCGGCAAGTTGTGACAGCCTGGTTACCTGCTGCGTCAGAGCCTGATTGTCTTCTTTTAATTCAGTAAGTGCGTGTATTAACACAGTTACTTGTTGTTTTAATTGTGTCACCTGAGTGGTTAATTCTGCTGAATCCATTTTAAGGTTCGTTCAATCTGTAACGCTCCTGCGTTTTCTGAACAATGTGGATTTGCAGCTGCAGAAATACTCCACTCAGTAGTCATGTAGAGAAACGCTGAGATACCAATCCCAACTCCCAAGACTCATCACTGTGGATAGTCTCTGATTCAGCATACAAATATACACACTCAATAAGATGTTCCTGGAGTGATCTATGTATATAGTAGTATAGTGGTGATAGGCTGAAGAGACAGGTTTAAGTAGAGACAATAGTTGACAGACACTTGAGAGGAATGTTCTTGAGAATGAGATGGTAACAGGAAGGATGCAGATAGGTTAGCAATCATGTATGGTAGTAGATGATAGGATAGCAGATGACATACAGGAGAGACTAACCCAGTGCAAGGATAGATGTTAGTAGGCTCAAGAGCTAGCAATCTAGATAGTGCAGATGATAGTAACAGTCCTTAGTATGCAGAGCTAGATAGTGTAAGCTTTAGTATGAAGGTTTATGGAGGATTCCCCTGCGGGGTACTTATCACTAGTAGCAAGCAGTAGTAGAGAGGTTTGCTATGTGCGGGTGATCCGGTAGCGGGATACAGGGATCAGCAGCGAGGTTCCGACAGCGAGGTATGCTTGCAAGCATGTGAGCTTCAAGGCAGGTTATGCGGCGTTGAACGAACAATGTTTGTGAGACCGCCGGCGGTTGAAATAGCCGCTCCTGCGGCGCTCAATGATGACAGCATCGGTCTTAAAGGTGTATCTTACCAAAAGAGAATGGTGGGGCGCATACACTAAGGAAAGTGGAATTAGGGTACCAAAGGTACCAGAACATTACAGCTGGTCACACTACGATCACTCCTGTGAAGGGAGAAAGGCGGAGCGGCTTATGTAAACAAGCCGCCCGTCATTCTCCCCTGTGTAAAAATGAAGATCAGACGGTTCTACTATGTAGGACCGTTGATCTTTGTTTTTACACCAATAGCAATGTCCCTGCACAGTTAGAATCACGCCCCTAGGACACACTTAACCCCTCCCTGTCCAATAAAGTTAACCCCTTCCCTGCCAGTGTCATTTTTGCAGTAACAGTGCATATGTATAGCATTGATTACTGCAGTAATGTCACTGGCACCCCCAAAAGTGTCACAAATTTCAGTCAAGGGTCCGATCTGTCCGCCGCAATGTCGCAGTACCGAAAAAAAAAATCGCAGATCGCCGCCATTACGCGTTAAAAAAAAACACCAAAAATGACAAAAATCTTTCCCTTTGTTAGTGAACGCGATAACTTTTGCGCAAACCAATCAAAATACGCTTTTTGCGATTTTTTTTACCAAACATAGGTAGCATAAAACAAATTGGCCGAAAATTTTAAAAAATTTTGATTTTTACATTTTTTTGGGGGGAATTTCATATAAAAAAATGTAAAAAATATTGTTATTTTTGCAAAATTTACGCTCTTTTTTTGTTTATAACGCATGATCAAAAAATCGCACAGGTGATCAAATACCACCAAAAGAAAGCTCTGTTTGTGGGAAAAAAAGGACGTCAAATTTGTTTAGGTACAGCGTCGCACGACCGCGCAATTGTCCGTTAAAGTCACGCAGTAAAAAATCGCAAAAAACCCCCTGGTCTTTTAGCAGCCAAATCCTCCGGGGCTTAAGTGGTTAAAATACACCTATAATAACAATTATAGACCCTTCATCTTTGTAAATGGGCAAACTTACAAAATCTGCGGGGATCAAAAAAATATTTTCCCCACTGTATTTCGAGCACACACTGTTGCATGTTTTTATGGATTTTCATATGTTCATTCCATAAAAATCTGCACCAATTCGCTTGGTGCATAAATGCACCTCAGCCCCATTGTTCCTTCCACAAAATAGGTAGGCTCTACTGTATGTACCATAGGCAGAGAAAACACTTGTTAGCAGCCGTGCACAACATATGAACAGTACTTGAGGGAAATCTAAATGAGTTAAAATAATTCTGATTCACAGTGTTCACTGCCTAATTACTGCTGCGCATATTAATGAGCTCAGGCAGGGAGCGCTGTACAGACATGGGAAAATATGCATTGACGGGCAGAAGGTAACTCTTTCAGCAGCAAAGAACAAGAAATAAATTGCTTTCTTCTGTTTGTATATATTACTAGGCAATGCAATCCATTCATGTACTCCACCCAGTCCCTCCCCCATCCTGCATGACAGCTCCCAGCAGATTTAATCCTTAGGATTCACAGTAACTGACTCTGTACCAGTGTTATATAACAGACAAGCGGAGGACAGGAGATGATGTTGGACACAGAGAGCAGTCTAAAAGGTCATCCTCAAGTGTTTATCCAGGGGAGAGAGGGAGCGATAGATGAGGGAACAAGGTAAAGTCAACTGGGAAATGAAGAGATGTGACAGCTATCTTACGAAGAAAAAAAATAAATCTATGACTTTATGCCCACAAGCATCTGTGTTGCACTTCAATGTGGTGCACATGGTTCTTGGTTAGGCACAGCCATATATCACTGGTTCAACTTGGCATCATTGCCAAGGTGGAGATGGATGGAATGCTATACGCACACCTGTCATGAGAAAATTATGGAAGCTGCCATCGTTGCCTCCTGGAAATGTAAAATGACTGGCTGTGTCTGGATTTAATACTTCTATAGGTCACAAACCTATAAGAAGCATGCAGCAAAGAGAGCTGGAGAAACATCAAAATTCCTTCTCTCTTAGACTGTTATGTATTGAAGTCAATACATTAATACAACAGCTTGCATACTGATGTACCTTCATGGTAAAAAAACAAAACAAAAAAAACGTTTACTATAAAGGTATGGGCTTTGAGGCACTCCTTTATTAGATAATTAGTCAAGATATTCCTTTACATCACTATGATTGGTATTATCTTAGATTGGAACTGAGGATCATACTGGGGTTAGAAGTTCTCCAACGATTAAAGAACTCAGGTTGTCTGCTGATGATAGAGAGTACTCTATGGTCACTAATCAATCAAAAGAAATAATACTTCAAAAATAACACACATCGTGGCCTTGGAGAGGGGCACAAGGGAGCGTTTTCTTGAACGTTGGCATTACTGGCATGAGTTTGTCTACTCAGAGGACTACAAAAAGATCATGACGTGACTTGGCCTAGCTCGTAGCTCGCAGTTGGCTAACCCCTGTCCGTACTCACTTCTTGAAGGCTTGGTAGGTTAGCCTCTTCTGCCTCCTGCTGTCCGGAGGTCATGTCTCCTCTCCTCTACTTACACCACACCCGAACCAGGCCCCCCGCCTTTTTTTCTTCTCTTTCTCCCCCCCCCCTCCCATATTACCTCTCTCCCCCTTCCTGCTTTTTTCTGCGTGTCTTAGCCTCTCTCCTTTCTCTACTGAAAACACTTGGAAAATGTTAAGGGTATGCCTTGTCTCTTGGCGTATCCACTTCATGTGTATCCATGCAGTCCCTGTTACTTGGGGACTCGTGATCTCCGGTTGCTGGCCAGCACATCGTTGCCGGCGGGGGTCGCGACCCTAATTGGGAACCTCTGGAGCTACATTCTCGCCTCGCCTGTACTTAGCACTTGTTTGAAAATGCTGACATGATTGCCTGATATTTTGTCTATGCAACCTCTAATTTGTCGCTACTTACATTACTTGGACCCGCGAGGGTTGCCTCTAGCCAACTGAGACGGGCACCCCTTTAGGTTCTCTGTTGCACTATCTATATTGCATGTTCTGATCCTATGTTGTGTCACACCTGTTGTACTTGTTTTTGGCATACCTGTAAATAAAGAATTTATAAAAAAAATAACACACATCACTTCCTGCCCCACAAATAAGCTTGTGTAAAATAAGAATAGACAGTTTCTCAGAAAAATTGTATTGTTTACTGTAAGTATCTTGTGGCATGGGGTGGGCGAGAGACACCACCTACTGTGACTCCAAGGAGGAAAATACACCAACATATCTCACTACTTTCTGTGTCACATTTAATTCCCATCTGTCTGCATGTTACCATGTTACAGTAATCGTTATGAACATGGAATTATCTAGTGTGTGTGACATAACAGATGTCACTGAAATAGCAACCATGAGCCACAATGTGAAAGTCGCTAGGCACAACCCTGTCGCTCACATCACAACACACAAGTTGCTGGCAATGATACTGACCTCAGAGATAATACATTTCACACTGATAACCCTACCCTTATCTACCCAGTTTAGCAACTGGCAGAGAGGCACAATGACTGATTTGAGATCAGGAAGCAGGAATGTTACAGGTTAAATGTGAAGAGGACAAAGGACAGACATCTGTGTCAAATGTCTCTACAGTTTCTTTTGTATTCAGGAACTGGCACTTCTTATATCCATATAATGTCTCTAAAAGTCTTTGAAGTTCTCGCAAAGAAATTCTTCTTAATCAAAACTGCCCTATCTCCCTACTTTGTCCTTGTGGCGTGCCGCTATTGATAATGCCCCTTGCCAATGTAACTATCAACCTATCCAAGCAAAAACTGTCCTAAAATATTTGATAATATTTGGTCCGTCTGGATTAATTCTTGCAGCCCTAATAAACTTCCTCTGTGGAGTGTGATTGGCTGACTGATTTTCCCAGAAGTCTGTACTAAGATACAAGTCAGATTTCTGGCATCCTCTGCCACAAAAATGTAATTTTTGGTGAGATACTCTCAATAGGAACATGTCGAAAGGGATGCAGGCCCAGCAGCTTTTTCTCTTTAGAGCCCTGCAGGTGCAGCAGCTGATTGATAAATATGAAACCACTCCCATTAGACTCACTTTCCCACATGGGCACAGAGGAACACACAGGGATTTCTTCAGAATAACAAAAGGTAGGAATCTGCAATAAAGTTTGTTAAAATCCTTGTAATGTACAGAGATCACACAGGGGGAAATGTTTTTTTCTCAACAAAAGTGGAGTTACGGTTTAAATACTTACCTAAAACTGTTGTTCTGGCTGATTGTACTGTAGTCCCCCTACCCCTCCCCACTGGGAGAATATAATAGTTCCATGGGAGAGATTCCCTCATCAACAATGACTGTGCAACCCGTGATCACAGGAAAGAATATTGCATCATATATGGCCTGCCTTGGTAGCCCTTCCACTCCTTATTTTGAGGCTATAGAATGATTAGCCTTTATTTTGTGAAGATGGGTGGGTAAAGTTGGCCATACATCGCTGGAATTATGAACGATTCCTGTGAACCAGGCAAAATTTGAGCGTAGGTGGCCCTACAGACACCACCCAGCTTGATAAACTTTGATTGCGCAAAGGAACCTGACACAAAAATGTCAGCTGAACAGTACCTGTTGCCAGTCAGCTGCAGTCATTGTTCCAGTATTCTGACAAGTAGTTGAAGATTCGTCCATCTACACAGTTTAGTGTTAAGCCCCGTACACACGTAGCGATTGTCGGCCGTAAATATTCGGCCACCGACCGATCGGCCGATTGTCGGCTTGTTAGTATGATGCTTCCGACAACCGACTGCGATTTTTCGGCCGAACAGAATCTGGTGTGCAGGCATTAAAATTTTTGTTGGTCAACACCAGAATGGCCGATTGTTCGCCAGTCAGTACAGATTTCGGCCGACAAACAGCAGATGAGCAAGACTGGGCATGCTCAGAGAAGAAAAAACACACGGAAAGTTAACCATCACATGACATCACTTCTGCAGTCGGCTGTTGTTGGCCGACAAAATTCGTGTGCAGTCTTTAGCACTTTTCAACTGACAGGACAGCACCGGACAAAAGACGGCCGATCATTCGGCCGACATTCGGTACGTGTGTACGGGCCTTTAATGTAGGAACCTATGGATTTTTCTCATTCAATCCAACTTTATGTGTTGTGCGAACTTAGGTGAATGTGAGTGGTGTGACTAGATAACACTAGGCAGGGATGACAACACTTATGCCGGCCATAGGGAATGCATGTATTGTAAGATATACTGCATTTTTTTGTCCTGACATAGACTTTAAATTGACCATGGAATTTGGGGATGGGGAGATGGGAATTCTGGTGGGACTGGCCTCTGAAGTCCCTAGGAGATATTGCATTTCAGTTTGTGATCAACAATACTACACTAAAATGTTACTTGTTGATCAGCACACCATAGTTTTCATAGAATTTTACAATAAAGAGCCAATTTCTTGGCTGGAAATGTAACCTATGTACTTTCTACATTTAGAGGTACAGTTAAAGGTCTGTGGACACCTGACAATCGAACCTATCTTGGTAGACATCTCACCCCAAAACCATCCCCATTCTAATGCTTGCAGAAGGTTTTTTTTTTAACCTTAATGCAGAGAATGCAGTCAGGTCAGGGAGGAGATTGTCTGTTTGTCTGCTAAAGTATACTTTACACCAACTCTCAGAACAAGTCAATCATGTCTTCCTTAGTGTTTGAGGGTTATGTAACAAGTCTCTTTAAAATACTTTTTTTCAACAGCAACAAATACCTGCCATGTTTGCATTAAATAGGGTGCAAGTTACCAAGCATTTTGTTTTTGACATGTGAAGTATATGTTTGTCAGAAACTGTATCTTGAATAGTTATCAATTCCAAGGGGTGACCCTGGTGTGGACTTTGTGTCTCATGTGTCCTGTGTTCTGCTTTATTCATATGTAGCTGTCTGTTTCACTCACTCTTCTCACAACCTTCCCGTACCCCTGTGTTATTTCTCAATGCCCACTTCTGTATCCTGATGTGACAGTATACTTGCTGGCTGCTGTGTCTGCAGTTTCTACAACTGAAATTAACTCCCTGTCACAATACCTTTCCATCACAGCCTTGTTGCCTGATAAAATGTATGTGCATCCGCTGTTTTCTTATCTCTCTGCTTTACCCTTTATATTGCAATTACAAAACAGAAGCTGATATAGAAACCCAGAATAGTAGTGTGGTTTACTGTCAGCTATCTTTTCCCACCTGTGACAAATAGCTGTTTTGTACATTTTTATTTTAATTCAGACCATCTAATGTCTCTCACATATCTACTGTTGAAAAAAAAAAGGATCAGTTTGAGGGGTTGATTTACTAAAGGTAAATAGACTGTGCACTTTGCAAAGTGAAGTTGCACTCTGCAAGAGAAGTTGCTCCAGAGCTTAGTAAATGAGGTAAAGTTTCATTTTTGCTTGCACGTGATTGGATGATGGAAGTCAGCAGAGCTTCTGCTAATTAACTAAGCTCTGGAGCAACTGCACTTTGCAAACTGCACAGTCTATTTGTCTTTAGTAAATCAACCCCAAAGAGTCTTACTTCTAGCTTTCCAGAGCTTGACTGCCTCCACTGTGTGCAGTAGCCCATGTTGGGGCTTTGTAGCTATATTACTTGAATTCATTATAGAGAAACAAGTAAAGTAGTCTGCAAACTGCTTGTGCTATCCAGAAATATTGCATCTGTTCTGATTAGAATGGTCACCCAAAGCCCAATATCAGCTAAAACATGTTTTGGCATAATTTTTGACACATTAAGCCCCCGTTCACATCGGGCCCATTTGACATGCCAAATTCCATGCCAAATCGGAGCCTATTGCCCACAATGGCACCGTCTGAATCATTGTGACGCCGACTCTACAGCCCGCCGATTCCCAAAAGTAGTTTCTTCATTTTTTTATTTGGCGACTTCAGGGGCTATTTTAACCACTTGCCGACCGCCCCACGCAGATTTACTGTGGCAGGGCGGATCAGCTGCGCATAATAACGTAGATCTACGTGATTATGTGCACGCAGTCTTGCTGTGATTAGACACAGCGGGAACCAGACCGTGGGTGGAGCAGGCTCAATCGTAGGCGGCCTCCCGCAACTTTCGGGGGAAACTGACAGGAGAGCCACCTGCCCATGTAAACAAAGCAGGCGGCTCTCCTGTCAGACAGGCACAGTGAAATCGTGTGTCTCAGCTAAGCTAAAACACAGATCTCTGTGTGCCTGTCACAGAGTCTTCCCCCCCCCCCCCACAGTTAGTAAGCACAATTAGGCTCACACTTGATAACCCCTTGATCACCCCCAGTATTACCCCTTCCCTGCCAGTGTCATCTATACAGTAAAAGTGTATATTATTTAGCACTGATCTCTGTATTGGTGTCACTGGTCCCCAAAATGTGTCACTTAGTGTCAGATTTGTCCGCCGCAATATCGCAGTGCCGCTAAAAATCACTGATCGCCGCCATTACTAATAAAAACAAAAAAATAAATAAAAAGTCCAAAAATCTATCCCATAGTTTGTAAGCGCTATAACTTTTGTGCAAACCTATTAATATATACGCTTTTTGGGATTTTTTTACCAAAAATATGTAGCAGAATACAAATTGGCCTAAACTGATAAACAAATTAGATTTTTAAAACATTTTTATAGGGAATGTTTTATAGCAGAAAGTAAAAAATATAGTGTTTTTTTTTTTTTCAAAATTGTCGCTCTCTTTTTGTTTATAGCGCAAAATCTAAAAACCGCAGAGGTGATCAAATACCACCAAAAGAAAGTTTTATTTGTGGGAAAAAAAGGACATCAGTTGTATTTGGGTACAGCGTCGCACGACCGCACATTTGTTAAAGTAATTCAATGCAGAATTGCAAAAAATGGCCTGGTCATTAAGGGGGTAAAACCTTCTAGGGCTTAAGGAACCCGCACAGTTGTCTGTCAAATCGCCCCGAACTCGCACTGTTATGCAGGTTTGAAATTGTGCGAGTTCAGCTGAACTCACACGATTTCAAACCCACCCTCAGTGTGAACGAGGACTAAGGAATAATATAAAGCTGAACTATACTCATATTCAGAGCTGCAGTGTCCTGGAGCTCCCTGCTGGTCCCTGACATATTTGGCTAGTCAGCTTCTGGGTACCAATTGTTTGCCAATTTCATTGGCCAGGCTAAGATGATGCCACTCCCGCCCATGAGTGAAAGTTAATTTATCTCGGCATTGTAGAAATTGTACGTTGAGCTGAGCGTGCGCAGGCAGGTAAGGAATTTTTATACAGAAGAGATATAGAATGTCTTCTAGGACAGGAAATCCCCACAGTGGGGACAGAGAGAGCACTAAAAACCCCTTTCACTTGGCAGCAGAAAAGCTGCATAAAAATGAAGTAAAACTTTGCACATGCGTTTATGCGCGTTCATGCGTTTGGTGTTAATGTATTCTGTTGGACAGAATATGAATTTATTCTTTCTGAAAGAATGCATTAACGTGCAAATGCACCTAAATGCATCTGGCAATAATGCACACTTATGCATGTTTTTTGTGTGTTCACACTTTTTTTCTGCTCCTCTCCTGATCACGCCGGTGTTATTTTTTTTCAGCCTTTAAAATCTCCTTTTCTAAAATGCCTGTGAAGGCCTATGTGTGCATGGACAACCTGAAAATATAAATGCAGAATGCCTGTAAAAACATTATTTCTGCCCAGTGTGCATAAGGCCCTAATGTGCTTGTTATCTATGTTTAACATAATCCTTTGCAGCCAAGCCTAATAGGATTTCATTACAGTTTCGAAAAAATTGTGCATATTTGTTATTTAAATTTGTGCTGGACAGCCTTTCTCTTATGCCACAATTTGTGTGGGGTAAAGTATTGTTCAGTACCTGGGGACAATTTCCAAAACTTCTTTGGGGTAAGCTATGATACCACTTAAACTGAAGATATATATATATTGAAGGATTTTATATGTATAAATTAAAATATCAATAGCCATATAATTACATTGGAACATATACTAGTGTATGTACAGTATCTCACAAAAGTGAGTACACCCCTCACATTTTTTAAAAATTTTATTATATCTTTTCATGTGACAACACTGAAGAAATTACACTTTGCTACAATGTAAAGTGGTGAGTGTACAGCCTGTATAACAGTGTAAATTTGCTGTCCCCTCAAAATAACTCAACACACAGCCATTAATGTCTAAACTGCTGGCAACAAAAGTGAGTACACCCCTAAGCGAAAATGTCACAATTGGGCCCAATTAGCCATTTTCCCTCCCCGGTGTCACGTGACTCGTTAGTGTTACAAGGTCTCCGGTATGAATGGGGAGCAGATGTGTTAAATTTGGTGTTATCGCTCTCACTCTCTCATACTGGTCACTGGAAGTTCAACATGGCAACTCATGGCAAAGAACTCTCTGAGGAGCTGAAAAAAGAATTGTAGCTCTACATAAAGATGGCCTAGGCTATAAGAAGATTGCCAAGACCCTGAAACTGAGCTGCAGCACAGTGGCCAAGACCATACAGAGATTTAACAGAACAGGCCTCGTCATGGTCGATCAAAGAGGTTGAGTGCACGTGCTCAGCGTCATATCCAGAGATTGTCTTTGAGAAATAGACGTATGAGTGCTGCCAGCATTGCTGCAGAGGTTGAAGGGGTGGGGGGTCAGCCTGTCAGTGCTCAGACCATACACTGCATCAAATTGGTCTGCATGGCTGTCATCCCAGAAGGAAGCCTCTTTTAAAGATGATGCACAAGAAAGCCAGTAAACAGTTCCCTGAAGACAAGCAGAGTAAGGACATGGATTACTGGAACCATGTCCTGTAGTCTGATGAGGCCAGGATAAACTTATTTGGTTCAGAGGGTGTCAAGCGTGTGTTAGCGGAAACCAGATGAGGAGTTACAAAGACAAGTGTGTCTTGCCTACAGTCAAGACAGGGAGTGTCATGGTCTGTGGCTGCATGAGTGCTGCCAGCACTGAGGAGCTACAGTTCATTGAGGGAACCATGAATGCCAACATGTACTGTGACATACTGAAACAGAGCATGATTCCCTCTCTTCGGAGACTGGGCCGCAGGGCAGTATTCCAACATGATAACAACCCTAAACACCTCCAAGACGACCACTACCTTGCTAAAGAAGCTGAGGTTAAAGGTGATGGACTGGCCAAGCATGTCTCCAGACCTAAACCCTATTGAGCATCTGTGGGGCATCCTCAAACAGAAGGTGCACAAGGTCCCTGATATCCACCAGCTCTGTGATGTCATCATGGAGGAGTGGAAGAGGACTCCAGTAGCAACCTGTAAAGCTCTGGTGAACTCCATGCCCAAGAGGGTTAAGGCAGTGCTGAAAAATAATGGTGGCCACGCAAAATATTGACACTTTGGGCCCAATTTGGACATTTTCACTTAGGGGTGTTCTCACTTTTTTTGCCAGCGGTTTAGACAGTAATGGCTGTATGTTGAGTTATTTTGAGGGAACAGCAAATTTACACTGTTATACAAGCTGTACACTCACTACTTGTAACAACGTGTCATTTCTTCAGTGTTGTCACATGAAAAGATATAATAAAATATTTACAAAAATGTGAGGGGTGTACTCACTTTTGTGAGATACTGTAAGTCTCTGAATTTGTCTTGTAGTTCTGTACATCAGAGATACCAAGAGTGGGAAGCCTCTTGAATGTCAGCATGAGAGGAACTTTAAGAAAAACTATACCTAAATACTTTTTACTATTCCATATGTAGCATCAGATAACTGGAAGAGCAGTACTGAAAATGTAAAAACAAAAAATAAAAAATTGTCAGGGGGGAAAATGCTGGAACATATTTTGAATGGTCTCAGACACCAGTGTGAAAGAGCCCTAATACTGACATACATTTTTGGAGCTATAATATTAGAAACATTTATTTGCAGGGGCCAACATAAGCCAAAGAAACATTTAAAATGTAAAAGCACATATCCTTCAGCCTTCCCCCCTCCTCCCCACAATCACTGCCTAATAGCCGATACCATGGAGCAGGGGTTTCCAAACTTTCTTAACAAAGTGTCAGTTTATTGTCCTACAGACTTTAGGGGGGCCAAACTGTGGCCAGTGGAAGTAGAAATGTTTCCTGGCATCAGTGGGACTAAACATTGCCACATTTGGTATTAGGGGGAGGAATAGTACTCTATCATTGGTATCATTGGGAGGAATAGTGGCCCATAGTGTTAGTTGGCAGAATAGCATCTCATTATCTCGTATCACTTGGAAGGAATAGTGAGTGCCCCAAGGGCTAGATAAAGGCAAGCAAAAGGCCACATCTGGCCCCGACTATAGTTTGGAGACCCCTGCCACGTATATCCACCTATTTTCACTTTCTCCCCTTTCGGTGCCAAACAGCCATTATTATATCTATTCAGTGGACTAGGGCACCCCCTGTATGCAAATATTGACCAGCTTTTTATTGTGACAGAAGAGGAGGCACACTGGTTGGTCAAGAAAACACTGTACAGCCACCCATTGCTGAAGATCACTGTAGCCTCACAGATCAGATAAGTATATTTTCTGTGAGATCCGTTCACTCTGGTAAGGAAGGCCTTGAAGGATAAGTGCAGTAAAACTAAACAATTATGCAAATAGCAACTTAAGCACTGTGATCCCACCTCCGCTCTTACCTTCTGTGTCTCAGTGTTGGTCCCTCAGTAGTGAGGTGTGGGAGGCAGGAGGAAGATGTATCACAGATCTGACTTCATAGCTGAAGTCACTATTTGCATCTAACTGGCTGATGTTTGGGGGGTCTGAATCTGAGCTTGTAGAAGAATGCACCTATTCAAATAGCAACTTTATATCCAAAACTGGAGCTCCCTCTTCTATTTTGAGCATCTCAATATTATTCTTTCAATGTAATCCATGGTCCTAATGAGTGAGGTGCAGGAGTCTGAAAGGAACAGGTCAAAGCTCTTAATAGGAATTTAAGTTGTCTAGGAACCCAGCCCTAAGCAGGAATGCCCCTATCTTAAATTTAGTGCTGCTGATTGGCTGTAGTCAGTCTAAGCTTAAAGAGGTTGTAAACCTCCGATTTTTTTTTTTTTTTTTAAAACGAACACCTGAAAGAAAAACACATAATGAGCTAGTATGCATCGCATACTAGCTCATTATGAAATACTTACCTAAGAACGAAGCCTCCGCAGTGCCGACCGCTTACCTGTCCATGGGCGACATGTTCTGTCACTCTTCTTCCGGGTTTGCGGCATCCGGCCATCTGATTGGCTGGAGCCGCGATGACGTCATTCTCGCGCATGCGTGCGGGAGACGACGGTAACGGCACGGGGCTCTGAAGGAACGGCACAAGCGGCCTTTCCTTCAGAGCGCATGCGCCAGTGATGTCACTGGCTGCATGCAAAATAAATATCTCCTAAACGGTGCATGTTTAGGAGATATTTACAGTACCTATAGGTAAGCCTTAATATAGGCTTTCCTATAAGTACAAGTTGTAGAGGAGGGTTTACTTCCTCTTTAAATTGTTAGTTTTGCTTTCATTGAGTTTCCCCAAAGCTTAGTTTATTGATTGATTCTGCCAGCTGTTGAGGAGTGTCCCTGGCAAGTGAGCCAGAATATATAGTAATTCTTTGTCATGAATATGTATGTTTCTCTGACCAGCCACTAGGAGTTTTATTGCCAGTGGTGCATGCTGGGGCTGGATTCAAATATTTGGGGTGACCTTCCAGAAAGGCCTTTTGTCCTAGCTCCTGGGGCTTTTGCCAAGAAAGGAGGCTGTTTTGGAAGCCTCTGCTGCCTAGTGAAGGTGAGGCCAAGAGTGGGCCTTCGGGACTTGTACTGCCTGCTTGAGGGTATTCCAAGAGGAGTGAATTTGGAGCCTTTCTGGGGCACCAGGGAAAGAAAATGTACTGGTAAACGGTGTTTTGGAGAGGGTGGAAGTTGCTGCCAGTGAACATTGTAGAAAGTCTGGTTACTAAACAGCAAAGGTAATTGTGTGGCCTAAAACTGGTCAACAGTCTGAAGGCATCAGGGAATAATGCTATGGGCCTAATTCACTAAGAATAAACAGAAGAAATAGTCATTCTACATTTTAATACTTCTAATTAAAACAATTGAGACCTCAACCAGGTGAACATACGAACCAAAAAGTAAGTACAAATATGCGAATATGCATTAGTGAATTCCAAATTGGCATAGTTGCGGTTCCCTAACTGGCAATTTCCAACAGCTTTCCTATATGGAACTGCCCTGCAGTATTTCGCTATGATCATGTGTGTACATGTATACCAATAAATATGGGGTGTGCTCTACCTCGTGTGTGGTTATTTATTTATGTTACAATTATTGTGCATAGTTTGTTTTCTTCTTTTGCTAACGAATGCTGTTCTGAATGATTATTACAGAGTAATGTCTGCTATTCCCTGAGGTTACATGTATTTATCATTTAAAGTTACATATCTGTAATTTTTTTCCATGTTACTTTTATTTTTATCTATGTTCATTCTTTAATCATACTAAACTATTATGCAAGTCTAGTTGTACTTAGCACTTTGGCTTAGTGGTTTGCACTCATGAGCAAAATGCACTTTGGTCATAAGTTCAAATCCCAGCCATGCTAACACCCTGTGTGTTCACTAATGTTTAATTATTTTATTTCCACACAAAATTATTTTTGCTAAATAATATACCATTGCATGCAAATTATGGAAACACCCACGCTGGTTTTTTTTCCAATCAAATTCGTGTTGTTACACCCACTTACGGCAGGCAGCACAACTCCACTCCACAAAGCTACAAATAGTTCCCTGGACACAATTAGGAGCTACCCCTACTTTCTAAATGTCACTGAAGTGGATTTGTATTTTTTGAAAATGTTGTTGCAAAGCAAGCAAGTATTAGAAGTACAAACACAAAAAAAAAGATCTCTGCCCACCCCAACAGCAAAAAAAAAAAAGATATAAAATATTCAAAAAGGTTTATTTGTCCAGACCAACAATATAA
This sequence comes from Pelophylax lessonae, assembly GCF_965119305.1. Lineage (NCBI taxonomy): Eukaryota > Metazoa > Chordata > Amphibia > Anura > Ranidae > Pelophylax > Pelophylax lessonae. Next base: position 180,746,197 of record NC_138778.1, read on the forward strand.
CATACATTTAAAAACATGGTCATATACAGTGCCTTGCAAAAGTATTCGGCCCCCCTTGAACTTTGCGACCTTTTGCCACATTTCAGGCTTCAAACATAAAGATATAAAACTGTATTTTTTTATGAAGAATAAACAAGTGGGACACAATCCATGAAGTGGAACGAAATTTATTGGATATTTCAAACTTTGTTAACAAATAAAAAACTGAAAAATTGGACGTGCAAAATTATTCAGCCCCTTTACTTTCAGTGCAGCAAACTCTCTCCAGAAGTTCAGTGAGGATCTCTGAATGATCCAATGTTGACCTAAATGACTAATGATGATAAATAGAATCCACCTGTGTGTAATCAAGTCTCCGTATAAATGCACCTGCACTGTGATAGTCTCAGAGGTCCGTTTAAAGCGCAGAGAGCATCATGAAGAACAAGGAACACACCAGGCAGGTCCGAGATACTGTTGTGGAGAAGTTTAAAGCCAGATTTGGATACAAAAAGATTTCCCAAGCTTTAAACATCCCAAGGAGCACTGTGCAAGCGATAATATTGAAATGGAAGGAGTATCAATCACTGCAAATCTATGAAGACCTGGCTGTCCCTCTAAACATTCAGCTTATACAAGGAGAAGACTGATCAGAGATGCAGCCAAGATGCCCATGATCACTCTGGATGAACTGCAGAGATCTACAGCTGAGGTGGGAGACTCTGTCCATAGGACAACAATCAGTCGTATACTGCACAAATCTGGCCTTTATGGAAGAGTGGCAAGAAGAAAGCCATTTCTTAAAGATATCCATAAAAAGTGTTGTTTAAAGTTTGCCACAAGCCACCTGGGAGACACACCAAACATGTGGAAGAAGGTGCTCTGGTCAGATGAAACCAAATTCAAACTTTTTGGCAACAATGCAAAACGTTATGTTTGGCGAAAAAGCAACACAGCTCATCACCCTGAACACACCATCCCCACTGTCAAACATGGTGGTGGCAGCATCATGGTTTTGGCCTGCTTTTCTTCAGCAGGGACAGGGAAGATGGTTAAAATTGATGGGAAGATGGATGGAGCCAAATACAGGACCATTCTGGAAGAAAACCTGATGGAGTCTGCAAAAGACCTGAGACTGGGAGGGAGATTTGTCTTTCAACAAGACAATGATCCAAAACATAAAGCAAAATCTACAATGCAATGGTTCACAAATAAACATATCCAGGTGTTAGAATGGCCAAGTCCAGACCTGAATCCAATCTATAATCTGTGGAAAGAACTGAAAACTGCTGCTCACAAACGCTCTCCATCCAACCTCACTTAGCTCGAGCTGTTTTGCAAGGAGGAATGGGCAAAAATTTCAGTCTCTCAATGTGCAAAACTGATAGAGACATACCCCAAGCGACTTACAGCTGTAATCGCAGCAAAAGGTGGCGCTACAAAGTATTAACTTAAGGGGGCTGAATAATTTTGCACGCCCAATTTTTCAGTTTTTTATTTGTTAAAAAAGTTTGAAATATCCAATTAATTTTGTTCCACTTCATGATTGTGTCCCACTTGTTGTTGATTCTTCACAAAAAAATTACAGTTTTATATCTTTATGTTTGAAAGCCTGAAATGTGGCAAAAGGTCGAAAAGTTCAAGGGGGCCGAATACTTTCGAAAGGCACTGTATATAACATAGGTTGGATTGATAGCACACCTACACCCACCCAGTAAAGGACACACCCACCATTGTAACTAATTCTGTTTTTTCATATATGCCTCAAGTACTCACACCTGTTGATCAGGAACACACACTCTTGGTAAATGAAAGAATGCATCTGCTATATAAGCATATGTATCTGTGCAGTGTATAATGACAAAGATCAAATGTCCAAGTCTCTGGCCATGATCAGTGATACCAAAAACAAAACAAAAAGTTTTAAGTTGTTGGGCATGTGGAGGGTACAAGCATCCAGTATTAGCATCAAACATTTAAATATGGGTGCAGGATCACACCATACTTCTAAATCCCTATCTGACCAAAAAAGAACTTCTATAGATTTGGTGTAAAATCCACATTCGCTTTATTTACAATGTCATTTCTTTTGTTTCCATTATGTGAAACCCATCAGAAATATAATAGAGTGTGAAAAAGAAGCTACAACACCATAACAATTTAGAACATAGAAACCTATAACCCGATAGTGGCTTGCATGGGATTCGAACCAACAACCCTGGTGCTGCAAGACAGAAGTGCTAACCAGTTAGCCACTGTGCTGCCACATGCCATCAATGTAGACCCTGAAAGTCCTTAGTGCCAATGACCAACCTGCTTCTGTGATATGCCATCTGGTTCCAAGGCTGGTTATGGCTGATTACTGTCAGCATGCTCCTATAGGACCATCTCTAATTTTTTTGCTTTGTAAGAGGCTGCAATTGGTGCTGGTATAGACTTCTAAAGGCTGCTTCTTTTCCTTCCCCATGGAACACATATGGCAGGATTTACAATGGTGGTAGGACCCTCCTACACCTAAGTACTACATTTCTTAAGGCATTTACCTATAGGTGGTGGAATTACATCAGGCATGAGTTCTGTTTCTTGATATTATTCTGTGATATTTGGTGTTTATTGGTGAGTGTAGAATAGTGGTGTTACCATCTGAATTTGGGTAATGACATTTTGATTTGGATTTATGATGTTGGTACACATATTACATTTTTTTGTGGTGAAAATGATGATCATTTGGAAATACTAAACAAAACACAAAATTGTTACTCATTTTAAATTTGTATTAGCAATGGTATTGTGTGTGGTTTGTGAAGACAGCTGTGAGAGTTTTAGGTTAGAGTTATGTGATATGGAGAGCAACAAATGCATTATCTACCATTTACTTATCAGATGTCAAACAGCTAAGTCTCTGAACATGCTCAGTGTAACCAGACATATGGATCAAATGGTAAAGTGGCTGAGCATGCTCAGTGTAGCAAAATATATTTCACAAACGGCAAAGTCCCTGGGCATACACAATACACATGGCAGTATATACACAAATATATATACTGCAGAGAATGCATCTATCTATCTATCTATCTATCTATCTATCTATCTATCTATCTATCTATCTATCTATCTATCTATCTATCTATCTATCTATCTATCTATCTATCTATCTATCTATCTATCTATCTATCTATCTATCTATCTATCTATCTGTCTATCTGTCTGTCTGTCTGTCTGACAGACAATCTATCTATCTAGCTACCTATCTATCTATCTGTCTGAAATGTGTTAACAAAATATATATTGATAAATATATATATATATATAAAAAATTACACATCACTAGCATTTTTTAAAAAGAACATACTAAATAAGGGTATTGACCAGTGCGTTCCAACGGGAAATAAGTTTAAAAGAGCTAAAATAAACCCTGGGTGGAGAAACCCCAACAGAAAAATGCATATGAAAACTAAAGAAAAGGCCTTCAAAAAATACAAGGCTGCGGGGTCATTGGTAGCTTTTTTCAACTTTACAAAGAGTGCAATAAGAATTGCAAAGGTGCAGTCAAAGTGGCTAAAATAGAACATGAAAGGCGCATAGCGGAAGAGAGTAAAAAAAAAAAAAATTCTTTAGGTATATAAACAGTAAGAAAGTGAGGCCAGAACACATTTGCCCCATAAAAGTTGACAACGAAAATCTGGCTACAAAGGACAGAGTGAAGGCGAAGCTGCTAAATAAATTCTTCTCCCCAGTCTTCACAAAAGAACTGGGGGGCTACACTAACCCAGCTTGTAATGTTAAAATTAATAATACACCACAGGAAGAACCCTCATGGTTAACAGAAGACAGACTCAGAACTAGACTTGAAAAACTTAACATAAATAAGGATCCGGGACCAGATGGCTTATACCCGAGCGTCCTTAAAGAACTCAACCAGGTGATAGCCAGACCATTGTTCCTAATTTCTATAGATAGTCTACTGATGGGAATGGTGCCAGCTGATTGGAAAAAAGCCAACGTGGTACCAATATTGAAAAAGGGGCCGAGATATATCCCGGGTAACTATAGGCTGGTTAGCCTAACATCGGCAGTCTGCAAAATACTGGAGGGGATGATAAGGGACTACATACAAGATTTTAGTAGTGAAAACTGTAATATTAGTAGAAATCAGCATGGATTCTTAAGAATCGTTCTTGCCAATCTATTAACCTTCTGCCATCTAGATAAAGGAAGGCCTGTGGATGAGGTGTAACAAAGAAAATGGCCTCTGCCCCCACCTATAACTGGCCTTCATAGCAAAGAACACATGGAAGGGCAACGCACATGAAGCAAACAAAGATAAAATTCCCAGTTCAATTTGCCAACCAGTCTGCTTACCAACCAAATTGGCCTGTCTAACAGTTTGCGTCAATACAGGGGTTTAGTTAGCACACATTTGCAAACGCATGTGAAAGCTGCAGGGCCACGTCAAGGCTCCCTGTTACCTGCAGTCCTAACTCTAATGAATTTTAAAGAGTCTCCACAGTGGGAGCACATGCAAGCTAATGGATAGATAGGGGGCAGGTTGGTAAGCAGACTGGTTGGCAAATTGAACTGGGAATTTTATCTTTGTTTGTTTCTGTGGATGAGGTGTATCTGATCTTTGCAAAGGCATTTAATACAGTTCCCCACAAACTCTTACTGTAAAAACGAAGGTACGTAGGTATGGTTCATGAGTCCAGAGGGTGGTGATAAATGGTGGAGTACTCGCATTGGTCAGGTGTGGAAAGTGGGGTCCCCCAAGGATCTGTCCGGGGACCAATCCTGTTTAATTTATTCATAAACGACCTAGAGGATGGGATAACCAGCACAATCTCAGTATTTGCGAACGATACTAAGCTAAGCATGCCAATATCTTCTATACATGATGTGGTAACTTACAAGCAGACCTGAACAAAATAATGGGTTGGGCAACTGCATAGCAGATCATGTTTAATGTTGAAAAATGTAAGGTAATGCACTTGGGTGTCAGAAATATGAACCCAAGTTATTTGTTAGGGGGTAAACCTCTCGGTGATACTAAGATAGAAAAGGACCTAGGGGTCCTAGTAGACAACAGGCTTGGCAATGGCAATGGCATGCAATGCCAAGCTGCTGCAAGCAAAGACAACAGAATACTGGGGATTCACCCAAGAGATAAAATGATTATTCTCCCACTCTACAAGACTCTGGTCCGGCCACATCTTGAGTATGCTGTCCAGTTCTGGGTGCCGGTCCACAGAAAGGATGTGCTGGAACTAGAGAGAGTCCAGAGAAGGGCAACAAAGATAATTAGGGGAATGGTGGACATCAGCTATGAGGAAAGACTACAAGTATTGAACTTATTCTCTCTGGAGAAGAGATGCTTGAGAGAGAATAGAATATCAATGTACAAATACCAAACTGGTTACCCTAGCATAGGGAACAAACTTTTCAGAGAAAGGGAATTCAATAGGACACGGGGCCACTCACTAAAACTAGAAGAAAAGCGGTTTAACCTTAACCACTTGCCGACCGCTCACATTGAGGATACTGCGGCAAAGTGGCTCGTTATCGTCCAGCGACGTAGACCTATGTCGCTGGACAATGCCCCCTCTCAGCGGCACGCGCGCACCGCCGGAGGCTCGCTCCCGCTGTATTCAGACACAGCGGGAGTTGGGCCAGGGGAGGAGAGGCGGTGATCACCGCCGCTCTTCCCTGATCGCCGGGGATCGAGTGAGGAAATCCGCCCGCTTGTATAAACAAAGCGGGCGGATCTCCTCTGTGACAGTCACAGATTACATGATTCACTATATCTGAACCTGTGATCTGTGCCTGTGTCCCACAATCCCCTCCCTCCACACACGTCAGTAAGCATGAGGCATACATTTAACCCCTTGATATATAAAGTTAACCCCTTCCCTGCCAGTGTCATTATTACAGTAACAGTGCATATTTATAGCACTGATTACTGTAGTAATGTCACTGGTACCCCCAAAAGTGTCAAAAATGTCAGTTAGGGGTCCGATCTGTCCGCCGCAATGTTACAGTCCCGCAAAAAAAAACGCAGATCGCCGCCATTACTATTAAAAAAAATGACAAATCTTTCCCGTAGTTAGTAAACGCGATAACTTTTGCGCAAACCAATCAAAATACGCTTATCATGATTTTTATGTAGCAGAAAACAAATTGCCCTAAAATGTTAAAAATTTTGATTTTTTTTTTTTTTTTTTTTGGGAATGTTATATATCAGAATGTAAAAAATATTGTTTTTTTTTTTTCAAAATTGTCACTCTTTTTTTCAAAAATTAAAAATCGCACAGGTGATCAAATACCACCAAAAGAAAGCTCTATTTGTGGGGAAAAAAAGGACATAATTTTAATTTGGGTACAACATCGCATGACCGCGCAATTGTCTGTTAAATTAATGCAGTGCCGAATCACAAAATATAGCCTGGTCAGGAATGGGGTAAAATCTTCCGGTCTTAAAGCGGTTAAAAATACGCTCATTGAGGATTTTTTTGTCAAAGACATGTAGCTAAATACATTTTGGCCTACATATATGACAAAAATTGAATATATTGGATATTTTTTAGTAGAAAATGTAAATTTTTTCGCCAAATTTTCGCACTTTTTTTATTAATATCGCAAAAAATGAAAAGCGCAGAGGTGATCAAATACCACCAAAAGGAAGCTCTGTTTGTGGGAAAAAAAGGACGTAAATTTTGTTTGGGTACAGGGTTGCATGACCGCGCAATTGGCAGTTAAATTCGCGCAGTGCCAAGTTGCAAAAAGTGGCCTGGACGTAAAGCAGGAAAATCCTCCGGTGGTAAAGTGGTTAAACAGTGTAAATGGCTCTTTACGTCCACGCACCCCTTCTCTGACCCGGCTACTGTTCATGCTGATGAGTTACTTGCAGGACGCCGCAATTGAATCTCCAGCTACCGTGTTATATGTGCTTATATGTGCTACATCCATGTGAGTAGTTTTCTCTAATACACTTCGTTATTATCATTTGTGGGATTACGCTATGGTCTTTTGTACAATGCTCTTCTATATATCCATCTGACTACTATGGAGCTTCCTTGATGAATTAACTATTCTACAGCACCACTTATAATTTTTTGCAATTTCCTGAGATCTATGCGATATGCTTTATCTGGCGAGGCTTTCTCATTAAGTTGAGTAGCCACGGCTTTCTGGTAAGCTGCTATCTTTATTAGTGCACTGTGGTGTCCCCACCTTACACATTCCCTGGGTGTCACAGGAAGGAAGGATTGTCATCACAACTACTTTCTTGGACTTGCCTTATTTTGGACTTTCTCTTGGGATTTTTAGACACTTTATATTTCCTTTATATGTTACTTTCACAATGTCATTTGTATGATATTTTTTTCACTAAAAATGTCGTTTTTATAATGTCATTTATATGATATTTTTTCTGTCACTGCATTCATGACCAATTTTCTAGCTCAGCGCTGCACTTTTTGTGTTTATTTTTTTTTTAACACTGTCTGTGGATCTTGTGCTAGCTGCTTCTCTAATATTTTTTTCAATATTTCTCTACAATTTATCTATCATTAGCACAGAAATTCCTCCTTATTTTTTCCAAATGGTTCTTTACTGTCAGAGCGGTAAGGATGTGGAATTCTCTTCCACAAGCAGTGGTATCAGCAGGGAGCATCGATAGTTTAAAAAAATGATTACATGGGTACCTTAAAGACCACAACATACAGGGGTATGCAATTAACGGTTAACAGCAAACTCACACACACATCATAGGTTGAACTGGATGGACTGATGTCTTTTTTCAACCTTACTTTGTAACTATGTAACATTCAGGAGAGGTTTTCAAACATCCTGTGTACACGAAGCCTAAGGCTCCATGCACACAGGGCGTCAAAAAAAGGGGCTCCAAAGCTGTTTACATAACGCCGGGAAACAGCAGCTGTAAAAACGTGCTTTCAGTAGCTTTTTCTACTAACGTTATTACACGTTTGGCCACAGTAGCTGTTAGCAGCGTTTTTTCTGCCTCCATTCAAAATCAATGGCTCCCTACGGGAGCCTATTGATTTGAATGGAAGTCACACCGCAGGTCGGATCAGGGTGATCCGACTTGCGGTGCGACCTGCACTGTGAGAATCTTGAGGGGGAACTCCACGCCAAAATGGGGAAAAAGACGACGTGGGGTTCCCCCCCCAGGGTTCCAAACCAGGCCCTTCGGGTCTGGTATGGAATTTGAGGGTAGCCCCACGCCGAAAAAACGGCGTGGGGTCCCCCCCAAAATCCATACCAGACCCTTATCCGAGCATGCAGTCCGGCATGCCAGGAAAGGGGAGGGGACGAGCGAGCGGCCCCACCCCCCCTGGATCATACCAGGCCACACGCCCTCAACATGGGGAGGGGGTGTGGGTGCTTTGGGGCAGGGGGGGCTCTGCACCCCGCACCTCAAAGCACCGTGCCCCCATGTTGATGAGGACAAGGGCCTCATCCCCACAACCCTGGCCGGTGGCTGTGGGGGTCTGCGGGCAGGGGGCTCATCGGAATCTGGAAGCCCCCTTTAATAAGGGGGCCCCCCCAGATCCCGGACCCCCTCCCTATGTGAATGGGTATGGGGTACACTGTACCCCTACTCATTCACCCCATAAAATGCAGTGTATGGAAATAGCGACAGGAGACGTTTTGGAAAATTTATTAAAAATCTTCATCCGGCTCTTGTCCTCTCCGGGGCTCTTCTCCTCTCCGAGGGTCTTCTGCTCTTTTGCTGTCCGCCCTTCTTGTCTTCTCCTCTCCGGGGGTCTTCTGCTGTCTTCTCTCCGAGGATCTTCTGCTCTTTTGCTGTCCGCCCTTCTTGTCTTCTCCTCTCCGGGGGTCTTCTGCTGTCTTCTCCTCTCCGAGGGTCTTCTGCTGTCCGCCCTTCTGCTGTCCAATCTTCTTGTCTTCTCCTCTCCGGTCTTCTGCTCTTTTGCTGTCGGCTGTCGGCTGTCCTTCTTCCTCCGGGAGAAGACAGCAGAAGACCCCCGGAGAGGAGAAGACAAGAAGGGCGGACAGCAAAAGAGCAGAAGATCCTCGGAGAGAAGACAGCAGAAGACCCCCGGAGAGGAGAAGACAAGAAGGGTGGACAGCAAAAGAGCAGAAGACCCTCGGAGAGGAGAAGACCCCCGGAGAGGACAAGAGCCGGATGAAGATTTTTAATAAATTTTCCAAAACGTCTCCTGTCGTTATTTCCATACACTGCATTTTATGGGGTGAATGAGTAGGGGTACAGTGTACCCCATACCCATTCACATAGGGAGGGGGTCCGGGATCTGGGGGGGCCCCCTTATTAAAGGGGGCTTCCAGATTCCGATGAGCCCCCTGCCCGCAGACCCCCACAACCACCGGCCAGGGTTGTGGGGATGAGGCCCTTGTCCTCATCAACATGGGGGCAAGGTGCTTTGAGGTGCGGGGTGCAGAGCCCCCCCTGCCCCAAAGCACCCACACCCCCCCCCCATGTTGAGGGCGTGTGGCCTGGTATGATCCAGGGGGGGTGGGGCCGCTCGCTCGTCCCCTCCCCTTTCCTGGCATGCCGGACTGCATGCTCGGATAAGGGTCTGGTATGGATTTTGGGGGGGACCCCACGCCGTTTTTTCGGCGTGGGGCTACTCTCAAATTCCATACCAGACCCGAAGGGCCTGGTTTGGAACCCTGGGGGAGAACCCCACGCCGTCTTTTTCCCCATTTTGGCGTGGAGTTCCCCCTCAAGATTCTCGCAGTGCAGGTCGCACCGCAAGTCGGATCACCCTGATCCGACCTGCGGTGTGACTTCCATTCAAATCAATAGGCTCCCGTAGGGAGCCATTGATTTTGAATGGAAGAAAAAAAACGTATAACGTGGCTTAACGCACGTTAAGCAACGTTATGGAGCCTTTAGCAGCGTCAGACGTTTTTTGCAGCTTGACGCTGGAGCTCCTGAACCCACAGTTCCTGGGTTTTTTTTGGAGCTGTAAAACGCCTATGCCACTTGGAGCTCCTAAAAGCTCTATGTGTGCATGAGGCCATAGAATAACATGGATGGGCGTTCTTCACACTTGGGCGATCCGACTTGCCGGGGCGACCTCACAGGTCGCTGCGCACAGCTCGCACCGCGACCTCGGAGCGGCCGGCACGGACTTCATAACATTGAAGTCAATGCAGGTCGCTCCAAGTCGCCCCAAAGAAGCTCCGGACCCTTTTTCTAAGTCGGAGAAACTTGTGTCGCTCCTATTAGAACGGGTCCACAGCTTCTCTATGGCAGGCGACCTACGGCGACCTGTCAGGCGACCAGGTCGCCTGACAGGTCGCCCCAGTGTGAACGGGGTCTAAATGTTCTACAGTGACTGGGGCCTAATTTCTTTCACCCCATAATGAGTCAAGAATGCTGCCTTGTGGTTTGAAATGCTACCTGACTTAGCTATATGTTGTTTCAGCTTCACTGCATAGGGATAAGGGGGTGCTACAGCTGACTTCCTGTGTTCCCAAGTGTTCCCTGGGTTTCAACACTTCTCCCTTTCTCAGCCCACCATAGCCTTACCTAAGAACATTGGAACATGACAGAGACTGCACAGGACAAAGTTATGTGAAAAGAGATCAGAAACACAGTAAAATGACTTCTTCCTGAGAGGAATATATAAAGGGTTAAATAAATTATCAAACCTTAGCACAGTTGCAGTGGATATCAGTAGCAGTCACTACCTGACCTCACTTGTTGCTGAGAGTTTCTCTTTAAATTACGCTTATTACCGTGCCTAAAGCTGTTTAATTTACATGGAACATTTTTATGAACAGATGCTTTAGCCAACTGCATTATTAAAATGAAAGAACATGCTAGGAATGATTAAAGAGTTAAAATTATATATTTTTCATGCCCTATATAAAATAACACTCTGGGCATCTGCTGTCTGGAATAATAACTCCTTTAAGTCCATTGTCTTCTGAATTCTTGATTATGGATTCCCCTAGCAATTCCATTCTTTCTATAGATCACAGAGCTAAAGTCTCATTAAGCATGGGGAATAAAATGCATCTTTGGCGTTTTTTCTTGTAAAATTAAAGGGAAGTTTTAAGTGAGATCATTTAAACTATAATAAGGCTTTTGCCTATTAATCTGCTTATGTGAATCTTGTACAGAATGTATCAATCATTTCCCATTAGATCACCACAGTTGTAGTGCAAACAACCCCTTGTTACTAAAACAGGTCAACAAGTAAAATCCAGAAAACATTGTATAGTCAGAATGTCTCAAGGTCCTATACTATACAGGAGCTCAAAACCTTTGCCCATTCCATTTTTATGGTTTCCATATATATTAATAAATAAGGCTACCAGCAAACACATATACAGTACATCCTTTGACAATTACATGAGCTCCAAATCTCAGCTTTATTGTGGTGGCCTCTGGTCCATAGCTGCTGAATAACTAAAGAAAAACAAACAGTGTTGCGCCAAATCTATACAATAACACAATCAAATCAAAGTGAAAAAATAATGTGCTTCAAAGTGAAAAATAAAGAGTCCAAACAATCAGGTGAAAAAAGTCTTCGGTACTTCACACCACAGTGACTGTGCTCACCACCCCTTCACCAGTAAAATTGGCCTCTCACCTCACTTTTAGACCCCCGCATCACCAAGGGTCTAAATAAGCTTTTTCCCTCTAATGGGGTATACACGAGATGGTAACATCAATGGGTATGTATGGAAGATTACTCTGATCCAGATCGGTCCAATACATGCATAGAGAGATAAATGGACAAATCTAGTGCTCTCCATATGGTTAAATAATACAGTTATTTATTAAATGGCACTTACATGAATGAATGATCAAAACAGCATAAAGGAATCGGTTACAAACAATCCAGGATACTCGTCTCGAGGGGATGTGACGTCAGGCATGCAGGCTCCGCCCCTATACACGTTACGTCAGCCCGTAAGCTTTGACTTCCTCGGTAGGGGAAGTACAAGACCTGTCATCATGATATACGTGAATAGCCAATGCAGATCTTTTGTCATCTATTTGCATATGTGTTTGTTTACTTACTGACCTGGGGATAGTATTTGTTTATAGTGTATATTATTTTATAAAGATAACATTTTGCAAAAAGGGAACCAAATTACAGTGGGAATCGAAAGTTTGGGAACCCCAGGTAAACATTTGTATTATTGTGCATAAAGAAGCCAAGGAAAGATGGAAAAATCTCCAAAAGGCATCAAATTACAGATTAGACATTCTTATATGTCAACAAAAGTTAGATTTCCATCATTTACAATTTTAAAATAACAGAAAACAAATAAATGGTGTCTGCAAAAGTTTGGGCACCCTGCAGAGTTAATATCTTGTACTGCTCCCTTTGGCAAGTATCACAGCTTGTAAACGCTTTTTGTAGCCAGCCAAGAGTCTTTCAATTCTTGTTTGAGGTATCTTTGCCCATTCTTCCTTACAAAAGTCTTCCAGTTCTTTGAGATTTCTGTGCTGTCTGTCACACACTGCTCTTTTAAAGTCTATCCATAGATTTTCAATTATGTTCAGGTCAGGAGATTGTGATGGCCATGGCAAAACTTTCAGTTTACTCATCTTGATGTAATCCCTAGTGGATTTCGAGGTGTGTTTAGGATCATTATCCATTTGTAGAAGCTATCCTCTCTTTAACTTCAGCTTTTTCACAGATGGCATCAAGTTACCATCCAAAATTTGCTGAAATTTTATTGAATCAATTTTTCCTTCTACTCGTGAGATGTTCCCTGTGCTACTGGCTGTAATACAACCCCAAAGCATGATTGATCCACCCCCATGCTTAACAGTTGGACAGAGGTTCTTTTCATTCAATTCTGTGCCCCTTCTTCTCCAAACATACCTTTGCTCATTCCGGCCAAAAAGTTACATTTTAACCTCATCGGTCCACAGAACTTGTTACCAAAATGCATCAGGCTTGTCTATATGTTCATTTGCAAAGTTCAAAAGCTGATTTTTGTGGTGAGGACGTAGAAGAGGTTTTCTTCTGATGACTCTTCCACGAAGACCATATTTGTACAAGTATCTCTTTATAGTGGAATAGTGTACCACAACTCCAGTGTCTGCCAGATGTTTCTGGAGGGATCGTGCAGTCAAACGTGGGTTTTGAATTGTTTTTCTCACAATCCTGCAAACTGTTCTGTCTGATATTTTTCTTGGTCTTCCAGATCTTGCTTTAACTTTCACTGTTCCTGATGACTGTCATTTCTTAATTACATTCCGAACAGAGGATATTGACATCTGAAAACGCTTTGCTATCTTCTTATAGCCTTCTCCAGCTTTGTGAGCGTCAACTATTTTCAGTTTCAGTTTTCTAGACAACTGCTTAGAAGATCCCATGGTGCTGATTGTTGGGGCAAGGTCAGATGAGTCTGGGCATTTAAAACCTTTGAGATTGACATCATCTGGTCTTCCCAGACGATGATTGAGAACAATCCATGACACTGGCAGGTCTCAGCCTTGCAGAAGGGGCAGTGCATGCTATAAATTCTGCAGGGTGCCCGTACTTTTGCAGATGCCATTTTTTTGTTTTCTGTAATTTTGAAAGTGTCAATGATGGAAATGAAATCTAATTTTTGTTGACATATTATAAGAATGTCTAATCTGTAATTTGATGCCTTTTTGGAGATTTTTCCATCTTTCCTTGGCTTTTTTATGCACATTAATACAAATTTTTACCTGGGGTGCCCAAACTTTCGATCCCCACTGTACATTTGGTGAGGTTGCGAATAACTAAGATGTATGGTAGAAACAACCTTCTAAATGTGCGCGTGTAGAGAATACTTCTGTCTCCAGGTAGGGATCTCAGTCCTAGGTCCTCATGGGGGACATCAGGGGGGTGGTGAACTGGTTCATAAAGGAGAAAAAAATCTTGTTGACTACCCGAACAGCAGAGGCACCTGTAGTAATGTGTGTTGTTTAGGAATGTGTTGAAGTTATTGTTTTAAATTCTGACATGGAATTTATCTATTAACAGAAATAAATAAAGTCCATGTCTAAAATAAAAACAATGACTTCAACCCAATTCCTAAAAGACGCACTCTACTGTGGGCTCCTCTGCTGTTTGAATAGTTTACATAGTATTTTGTTTCCTCTACAAAATGGACATATCGGAATGAATAAATCCAATCACAACATTTTTTTAAAACACATTTTCCAGCTGTGCAGTGTTGGTGGGTCCTGCAGTGACCACTGGCTGGGAACCATAGACATTTCATTTAAAAAAATATGTCACTAGCACACCAGCGATTCCTCCAACCAGTCCAAAGCTTCATTTAGTGATCACATGATATTTACAAAGGCAACGTTTCGGAGCCAGGTAGAGTCCCTTCATCAGGCAAGTAATGATCGTAACTTGCCTGATGAAGGGGCCCTGCATGGCTCTGAAACATTACCTTTCTAAATATCATATGACTACTGAATAAAGCATTGAATCCATTGAAGGAATCCTTGGTGTGCTGGTGACATATTTTTTGATTTGAATATCGGTATGGATGTCACACAGATTCCCTTCAGCCCCAAAATTACTCACTGTCCAAATCTTCCATTCAAGGACTAAAAATGTGTCAAAATGACTCACTGTCCAAATCTTCCATTCATGGACTAAAAATGTGTCTGCTGAACCGGCCAAATTTCGAACCATGTATAGCCACCCTTAGTGTGCACCTGAGATTTTACCAAACCCTAAAGCAACAAAGGGAGCAAGAGTAAGAAGCTAAAAAGAGTATCAAAGTATAATTTGGGTTAACACACATGTTTATGTTGATACACAGATATACTGTATGTCTTACTGCTGCCATTACAAGTGAACATGTGTGAACTGGTCCAACTGTTTTGTTGGTATGGTATTTTTCTGGTATTGGTAGGGTAGTTGTAGCTGGTGATCGGTTAGGGAATTGGGGAGGGGGAGGGGATGTATGTAGGGAGGAAGTAGGGGGGAGGAAGATTATGTGACACAATGCTGTATTACTGTTTTTCTTTATCTTCAGATATTACTTAGTATATATGCATTTTTTATATTTGGTGGTTATATTTTGTGATCTAGTAGTTGGTGTCGCCTCATACTTTAATTCTTTTGATTTTGTCACAGTATCAAAATCACCAGGTAAGTCTCCATTGCCAATACATTTCACACTTAGCACTTTGGAAGCGACTTCATCAGGGAAGAGATTTATTATTATTATACAGGATTTATATAACGCCAACAGTTTATACAGCGCTTTACAATATAAAGTGAGACAGTACGATTACAATACAGTTCAATACAGAAGGAATATTTACATGTAAATACTCTGACGCTAGCTACTGTTTCTTTTCTATTGATCATTTTCCACCATGTTATAGAGCTTTGCTTTTTATCCTGTTTGTCAAAGTCTTGTTATTTTATTTGCTTTTATTAGTGACATTATAAAAAAAGTACATATTTCATCATATCTGGACCTAATTCTAATTCTGTGCAATCCCTGCAGCTCAGCTCCTGGACCTGATTATTTTTCACCTTTCTATTCAGCATGAAAATTGGTAGACTGTCATATTTGTACAAATTTACGTCACCCTTATTTATGCATTCATTTTAATACATTTATCTGTTAAATTCATGATTAGTTTTCATCTACTTATATGGATTTAGGGCCGCAATTGTTAAATCTTATGCCTGATTGACGACCTAAAACTGTATTCAAAAGCTCAAACCAAAGTAATTTTGTGCACACATTTTGGGTAGACGTGACTTGCACAAAATCCAAATTTCCTATATGGCACAGAACCTTTTCAACACAATGGGGGGGCCTAATTCCAAAAGAGAATGTGCAGCTTGAATACCTGCAAACAGCAAACCTATAAACCTGACCTAAGCTTGTGTCAGCTGTATTAGGTTTCTTTGTTCGTTCAGCTTGTGGCCCAGTCTGATGCCTCACTGTCTTTACCCCTGAGATAGCCCTGGTGTGGCTATTACTTGTTCACAAAAGAAGAAGCTGAGGTACAGTATAAAAGAAAACACTTCTCTTCCCTATAAACAAAAATGAAGATTCAACCATTTTCCTTTTCAGGCATAGAAAGCTTGGTGGCAGAAAAGGCTTTAGAACACAGCCGAAGGTTGTTAAATTATAAAGATAGCAAGGAGGGCTTTTGCATCTTCACTTTAAGAGTTTGCCAGCTAAGCAAGCTTTTCTTTGCCTCAGTGAAGATGAGAATACAAAGGCAGACAAAGGAGGGAGGCCTCTGCATGTATTTGTTATCTGACAGATTCTGGGACAGTGGAAGGAGGTAAAAATTCTGGAACTGTATTATCTCCTGCACTAAAGGCAATTATCATATGCTAATGGATTGCAAATGCACACAGGCCCTATGGCGAAAAAGGAGAGAAATTCTGATATTATGGAGTTCATACAACACATTGGGTCCTATTAACAAATATGAGAAAAGTAATTTTCAATTACTTACAGCAACCAATCAGATTTTATGCTTCATTTAAACAGAAAAACACGTATCATTTTTAATTGCAGCATGCTGGACTTTTGGAAAACACCCTGCACCAAAACAGGTGGGGATGAACTGCATAGTTAAAATGCTGTTTAGCAATTAAGCCGGCCATACATTATACAATTCACTTGTACAATTTTCCTTTAGATCTACCAAAACCATATATAATGAGGCCAAAACGAAACACTTTCAATTTGTATGCAAACAGGCAGGCCCTTACATAGTTGAAGGTAAATCTAAAAGAAATTGAATAAGAAAATTGTATAATGTATGGCCAGCCTTAGTTTACCTGCTTGATCCTCTCCTACACATATTGTTGATGAAACTGGATGTTGTTCTTGTTGAATAAACATCTCTGCATTTTTATTTGCCCTCTGGGAGTTCACCTGTGTTGGTATCCAAGCTTATGGATCTACTGTGTATACTGTAATGTACACTCTTATCCCAGCTACTGTTTATTGTGCTACACTGCTAACCTGCTCAAGAATTGTTACATGTATTGCTGCTATTTTGTATGTTTTATTTTGATGTTGATTTTTCTTTTTGTTTTGTAAAACCATACTAAAAAGCATAAAAAATACTACCTGATCGAAAAATGCTAATTAGGTGCATTTAGCAAAACTGTGGTTATTGGTTGAACAGGCTGAAAATGGAAGGGGCGTCACACAAATCTGATTAGGTCAAGTTTGAAGCTCAAGCTGGCCTCCCTCTCCCCATAGACCTGCTTTTGTGGATCCCCTCCAAGGACCGCAATACTTTGCCTGACATTGTTGCATTCCCTCCATCTCTGGGACTCTGTAAAACACACACGCTCCAGTCTTTTCAGGATATTTTATTGATTGTATGGGAATAAAACCTCTAACATATTTTCTTCAAACCCTCAAGATGCTCTCAACAGAAATGTTTTGCCTTCGCCAAATACTTCATTTTTTAAACACCCTTTAGCAACTTACTGATGATATCTCATCAAGGACACTTTTTGAGAACAGATGTCTATGGGATACTGGTTCAAGAGGTGGTATATCACTGCTGTACTTTTTCCTTTCTGAGCCCGCAACAAAGCTACCATACCAGTTGGATTGGGAACAGGACCAAGGAATGGACATAGAAGTGAAAGACTGGTTTAAATGGTCTTCCATAGTGCACAGAGGTATCCTCAACACCATTTTCGTTGAGGCGAACTATTAGGTCCTATCTTGCTGGCACATGGTGCCTGCAAGACTTGCTAAAATTTACCCTGACACCTCTCCTTTGTGTTTCAGAGTAAGTGGAAAGGAGGAGTCTATGTACCATATTTGGTGGACCTGCTCGAAAATGAAGTGCTTTTGGATATGATTTATTCCGTGACCTCTGTCACCTTTACCAAGAATGCCAAAACTGCGCTCTTTAACGATTTGGCAGATGACATTCCTACACATACCCAATCCTTCATATTCTTCATTCTACTTGCAGCAAAAATGCCCATTGCCAAAGCCTGGAAATCCCCTGTAGCGGATATAGCAACAAGTTATCCTGGATCATGCTGCATGAAAACTGAGCTAGCTATCTTCACAATAGGTAAGCTAGATTTGATAAAAACTGGAATCCCGAATTACATATTTACAGTAACCCATCTGACTGGGTGGCCTATCAGGAGACCAGGGTCTATCGTCTCAGGTCTGTTCTTATCTTTTGTTTCTTAACCCCCCCCCCCCCCCATTTTGTCTTTTCCCCCCTTTTTATTTTTTTCCCCTTTTTGGTATTGAGCTTTATACAGTGCCTTGCAAAAGTATTCGGCCCCCTTGAACTTTTAGACCTTTTGCCACATTTCAGGCTTTAAACATAAAGATATAAAACTGTAATTTTTTGTGAATAATCAACAACAAGTGGGACATAATCATGAAGTGGAATGAAATTTATTGGATATTTCAAACTTTTTTAACAAATAAAAAACTGAAAAATTGGGCATGCAAAATTATTCAGCCCCCTTTAGTTAATACTTTGTAGCACCACCTTTTGCTGTGATTACAGCTGTAAGTCGCTTGGGGTATGTCTCTATCAGTTTTGCACATCGAGAGACTGAAATTTTTGCCCATTCCTCCTTGCAAAACAGCTCGAGCTCGGTGAGGTCGGATGGAGAGCGTTTGTGAACAGCAGTTTTCAGTTCTTTCCACAGATTCTCGATTGGATTCAGGTCTGGACTTTGACTTGGCTATTCTAACACTTGGATATGTTTATTTGTGAACCATTCCATTGTAGATTTTGCTTTATGTTTTGGATCATTGTCTTGTTGGAAGACAAATCTCCGTCCCAGTCTCAGGTCTTTTGCAGACTCCATCAGGTTTTCTTCCAGAATGGTCCTGTATTTGGCTCCATCCATCTTCCCATCACTTTTAACCATCTTCCCTGTCCCTGCTGAAGAAAAGCACCACCATGTTTGACAGTGGGGATGGTGTGTTCAGGGTGATGAGCTGTGTTGCTTTTACGCCAAACATAACGTTTTGCATTGTTGCCAAAAAGTTCGATTTTGGTTTCTTCTGACCAGAGCACCTTCTTCCACATGTTTGGTGTGTCTCCCAGGCGGCTTGTGGCAAACTTTAAACGACACTTTTTATGGATATCTTTAAGAAATGGCTTTCTTCTTGCCAATCATAAAGGCCAGATTTGTGCAGTATACGACTGATTGTTGTCCTATGGACAGAGTCTCCCACCTCAGCTGTCGATCTCTGCAGTTCACCCAGAGTGATCATGGGCCTCTTGGCTGCATCTCTGATCAGTTTTCTCCTTGTATGAGCTGAAAGTTTAGAGGGAAGGCCAGCTCTTCCTAGATTTGCAGTGGTCTGATACTCCTTCCATTTCAATATTATCGTTTGCACAGTGCTCCTTGGGATGTTTAAAGCTTGGGAAATCTTTTTGTATCCAAATCCGGCTTTAAACTTCTCCACAACAGTATCTCGGACCTGCCTGGTATGTTCCTTGTTCTTCATGATGCTCTCTGCGCTTTAAACGGACTTCTGAGACTATCACAGTGCAGGTGCATTTATACGCAGACTTGATTACACACAGGTGGATTCTATTTATCATCATTAGTCATTTAGGTCAACATTGGATCATTCAGAGATCCTCACTGAACTTCTGGAGAGAGTTTGCTGCACTGAAAGTAAAGGGGCTGAATAATTTTGCACGCCCAATTTTTCATTTTTTTATATTGAAATATCCAATAAATTTTTTTCCACTTCATGATTGTGTCCCACTTGTTGTTGATTCTTCACAAAAAATTACAGTTTTATATCTTTATGTTTGAAGCCTGAAATGTGGCAAAAGGTCGCAAAGTTCAAGGGGGCCGAATACTGTCGCAAGGCACTGTATGTTTAGACAATGGGGGATGTTGACCCTTTATGCCTTAAAATGATATTAAAGGTTCATTTTTTTTTTTTTTGAATAACAAACATTTCATAGTCACTGCTCTGTGCAGTGGTTTTTCACAGAGCAGCTCCAATCCTCTTCTTCTCAGGTCCCCTTGACTAGTGCCCCAAATAGCAAGCCGCTTGTGTCCACAAGTCACATAGAGCCATGGCTTGGCCCCCCCACTCTGTCTTCACTGGCTCACGTGCTGTGATTGACAGCAGTAGGAACCATACCAGGTAACAAGCCCTCAACATGCTTTGCCCCCCGCTCCAAAGCACCTTGTCCCCATGTTAATGGGGACAAGAGCCTCTTCTCCACAACCCTGGCTGGTGGTTATAGGGGTCTGTGGGCAGGGGGCTTATCGGAATCTGGAAGCCCCCTTTAACATAAAAAGAAGACATCCATTGTTTACAATTGTTGTGATCTGCTGTGATTGGTCACAGCAATCACATGGCACCAGCAGCAGGCTGGTACATTGATCAGTCATCAGATCAGGCTGAAGTATGGTCCATGGGGTATGCGAGAGGCACGTTCTTGAACAATAGGCTGGGGGGGAGTAGTTTGTTTTTCTGCACCAAAAATCCACCCAAAAACTGCTATCGCTCAAATGATGGCAACAAAAACAAATGATCTGTTTCTAAACCAACATGTATTACACACATGCACATTATATACAGTACCAATGCTGCCATATTTGCTAACCTGTATCTTTGTTTTACTCAAATATGGGCAAAGAAAGTTGAGGTAAAACATTCTAAATTATGTTTATAAGATTACAAGCAGATGAAAGTTGTCACCTCTTTGTAACTTGCCCTTTCTTTGCACCTTTATAATATTTATTAATCATTTACAAAGTTTCAGCAAGCTAACTTTTTGTTTTTCTTCAAAGGATAAGCTCTGCTTTTGTTTTATTAATATAATTTCTTTTTATATGGCAGCTGTAGGCTGCCCTGTTTGTGCGTGTAAACATGCAAACCCCTACAATCATTTGCTTGCCTATTATTTGGTGGCTTTGTCTATAGGTGGACTCCAACTTCAAAATTACAGTATTAATATTCAAAATCTATAAACTTTTCCAGCAAATGCATTATCAATCATAACTGCTATAAACCAACCTAGTTAAAGAAACTGTACTTAGCGGTACTTGCACACAATCACATGTTCCAAACACTCAAAACCAGTTAAGATATACAGTAATTCTTGTATCTTTAGTAAGATATAATGTTATACAAAAAAGCTGTACACATTATTGGTTTGAAGTACAAGGTGGGAGGACACATCTAGGTATGACCATTGCACAAAGCAAGGTCCATAAAGACATGGATGAGCAAGTTTGGGGTGGAGGAACTTAACTGGCCTGCACAGAGCCCTGACCCCAACCTGATAGAACCACCTTTGGGATAAATTAGAGTGGAGGCTGCAAGCCGCACCTTTTTGGCCATAACAGTGCCTGACCTCACAAATGTGCTTCTGGAAAAATGGTCAAACATTCCCATAGACAGATTACTAAACCTTGTGGACAGTCTTCCCAGAAGAGTTGAAGATGTTATAGCTGCAAAGGGTAGGCCAACTCAATATTAAACCCCACACAATAAGATTAGAATGCCATTAAAGTTAATTTGCGTGTAAAGGCAGGCGTCCCAATACTTTTGGTAATCTAGTGTAGGTGTAAGAAGACAAGACTACTATGCCAACTGTGAAGCATGGTGGTGGCTCACTGATGTTTTGGGGGTGTGTGAGCTCTAAAGGCACAGATAATCTTGTGAAAAATGATTGGCAAGAATAATACACCATGTTATCAGAAAATACTGGCAGACAATTTGCATTCTTCTGCATGAAAGCTGCGCATTGTACACTCTTGGACTTTCCAGCATGACAATGACCCTAAGCACAAGGCCAAGTTGACACTCCAATGGTTACAGCAGAAAAAGGTAAAGGTTCTGGAGTGGCCATCAGTCTCATGACCTTAATATCATCGAGACACTCTGGGGAGATCTCAAACGTGCAGTTCATGAAAGACAACCAAAGACTTTGCATGACCTGGAGGCATTTTACCAAGACGAATAGGCAGTTTTACAACCTGCAAGAATTCATGGCCTCATAGACAACTATTACAAAAGACCGCTACTGTCATTGTTGCTAAAGGGGGCAATACACTATATTAAGAATGAAGGGTATGCAGAATTTTGAACAGGGGGCATTTCATTTGTTTACTTCTTGCCATATTTTGTTTTATGATTGTGCCATTCTGTTATGACCTACAGTTGAATATGAATCTGATAAGGGTAAAAAAGTGTTTTGCCTGCTCACTCATGTTTTCTTTAAAAAATGGGACATAATGTATATTACCAGTTCTCCAAGGGTATGAAAACTTTTGAGCACAACTGTAACCACTGAGTGGTGCTTCACCTTTGAATATATACCTGATGCCATGTCCTATTAATATCATTTGAATTGAAGACCATAGGCACTCAAAGTAAGTAAAAGTACAGACAAATGTTATTAGTGTATGAGCTTAAATTTTTTTGTTTGTTATGACAGCAAAATCTTTGTTCTATCATAATCACTTGATTAAAACATAGGCACCCCAATTACTTAGGCAGGACACCCCTGTAAAACAGTGATTTACACTGTTACAATTTTATGATTCCATTGTCCTTTAAGCATCATTGGATGACATGTTTCGAAGGAAACTGCTTCTTCAGGAGCTTCTTGGGCGCAGAGTGGATTGTTAAACTAGATACAATAAAGAATCATGTGAATACAGAAGAATATAATAGCGCATTCCCATTATGTATTTATATTACATCACTATTAAATAACAGCCAAGTGGAAGCGTACACAGGCAGTGCGGCAAAAAAGCTTTCATACACTAATACAATTTTTCTGTATTTTAACATACGTTGAGACTTTCTGTCCCTTATTTCTCCTCAATTGTCGCTCTTTTTAGTCTGATGTAAAGATATCTATGAAAATGTACTATTCAACTACTAAAAGTGTTATTCTGCACTAAACCTTTATCCTATCTCTTAATTATCTTGTTTGCTGTTAGGCCAGTATAATGGAAAAGTAATAGTGGGGAAAAAATAATTCTGGGTATAACTAATTACTTTTGGAATATACAGTACATTCTTATTGGTCTGCATAACTGGGGACAGGGCAAGGGTGTGTCCATTGCCTATACTATATATTGTATATTGCCCATTAGAAGGTGTCCCTCTTTCTCATCCCAGAAAGTAAAAGTAATATTGTTCACTACTGACTTGTCTGACACTGTCACTGAGGAATAAGGTTGCCTAGGCTTATGCTTCCTATACATTAAAGTACTTTTACTTCATTTTTTTTTTTTTTTTATCTGTAATAGTAATATTTATCCTCTTTTTCCATTTTCTGGAAGACTCAATATTTATTTTCAGTTATAGCTCTCCTAACAGTATCAAAAGTAAATAGTTCATACCACTAATCTTCAGTAGAAGAAATTGTTACCTTTTGCATAGCATACTTGTCTAAATATATTTTAAACATTTTTTTTTTTTCAAATCAACAAGCAGTAAAAAAGTAGAAGCCATTTCATGCTGTGCCAGTGAATGACCAAGGAGTGCCAGTAGGAAGAAAAATATTCTGAGCACAGTTGATGTTGTATGAGCTATTGTTACTTCTTTTCAAATTCATATGGACATGGCATACTATAATGTCTTAGAGATTGTACTTGATATTAAAAGAAACATTTATTAAGACAGTAGGGATGGGAACACCACTCCAGATTGGTCTGCCTGAATCTTCCAAGTCACACAACACAGGTGCTGACCCAGCTCTTAAAGAGATAGTTTCTCCTTCGGAGATATCAGAAGGGGGAAACCCAGACAGCCACAAACTGAAATCACCTTCAAATCATAAGCGCTAGTAATTGTGAAATGCATTCGCTTGTCTCTCACTCCTCCGCTGTGTATTCACTGGTCTTTGTTTTTTTTTTGAACATTCTATGGATATTTTTCAATAAAGGTGATTTCAGTGTGTAGCTGTCCAGATTTTCTCCTTCTCATGTACCTGTAAAAGGATTTATTTTTCTCTGACATCAGTCCTTGGTTCTGTCAGTGTTCCCCAATGTAATATGCCAGTTTTACCACTATTGTGTAACTGCACTCGTCAGGCCAGGCTCCTCCCCACCATCTGCATTTGTTCCAAAAAAAGCTTTCAAATGGAAGGATTGATTTTCCACCTCCTTGTTGTCCACTGGATCTGGGTAAGCTAGCTCAGAAGAGGCCACCATGGAACAGGGCAGCTAAGGTGGCAGTGTTAGATTCCTGAAGCTAGGTATTAGTAATGGTAAGAAGGTTAAAGGGGTTGGAGATAAAAAGGCCAAAGACAAAGGTGAGCTTGTTACAGACATAGTGGGCACTTCAGAGTGCACATGAGAAGGAGGGGCTTGTTCTTGGAAACAGGAGAATGGAAATAAACTATGTACGTAGTGGAGGACCAAGGTTAGGGGAAATAAGCTCAGAAGGTAGAAAAAGCAGAGGGCTGAGGGAAGTAAGATGGAAGTGAGATTTACACTGTGTGCAGAATTATTAGGCAAGTCAGTATTTTGACCAAATTATCATTTTTATGCACATTGTCCAACTCCAAGCTGTGTAAAGTGTATGCTTATTGGATTTAAGCATATCAGGTGATATGTATTTGTGAGAAAAAAAGACGCAAATTAATTGGCAAAGATGTGGGAAGAATCAAACGTGAAGCTACCAGAGACCCATTATCCTCCAGTTCTGTCATTCCAGAACTGCAACCTACCTGGAGTACCCAGAAGTACAAGGTGTTCACTGCTCACAGACATAGCAAGGGTAAGGGAGGCTAAAACCCGACCACCACTGAACAAGTCACATACATTAAAACATCAAGACTGAGCCAAGAAATATCTGAAGAAAGATTTTTCAAAGGTTTTATGGACTGATGAGATGAGAGTCACTCTTGACGGACCAGATGGATGGGCCTGTGGCTGGATCAGTAACGGGCACAGAGTTCACTTTGACTCAGACCCCAGCAGTTCCACTTCAACTCAGATGCCAGTAAGGTGGAGGTGGGGTTATGGTATGAGCTGGTATTATTCAATTTGAGCTAGTTAGACCTTTTGGGGTTGAAGATGGACTCAAAATCAACTCCCAAACCTACTGCCAGTTTTAGAAGAAACTTTCTTCAAGCAGTGGTACAGGAAAAAGTCTGCATCTTTCAAGAATACAGTACCATGATATTTATGCAGGACAATGCTCCATCGCATGCATTGAAGTACTCCACTGTGTGGCTAGTCAGTAAAGGCCTTAAAGAGGAAAGAATAAATCTGCTTTATCGAGGGCCCTGCGCACCTTTCCCCCTGACAAAGGCCATGAAAACTGTTCTAAAAGCATGGCCCGCAGCAAATTTCCTATGCCCTATACCTCCCGGCCACATCTCACCACATTATCCTCTCTGGTTTAATCTAAAGCTGCTGGAGTTCATGTCAGTACCTGATTCTAGTGTATGGGCATCCAAAGGTATTAAATATATAGATCAGATATGTACAGAAGGCTGGATGCATACATTAAATGAGTTAAAACAATAATATTGTTGTAACTGTTCAGAAAATTTTACAGCTCAGACATGCTTTTATTTCCCAGTTTGAGAGCTCTCATGTGACTTTCTATACTTCAACTCTGGAGGATCTGCTCAGAGATGATTCTATGGTCAAGCCTTTATCCAATATCTAAAAAAATCTATTTCCCAACTTGTACATGGGGATGGAGTCTCTCAAGGCCAAGTGGGTGGGAAACTTTCCTTCATTAGATGCAGAAGACTAGGAAGAAATGTGGGGGTGCTCCTTTTCTCACCTTGTCTCCACCAGGGACAGATTAATTCAATTTAAAATCTTGTATAGGGTCTATTTCATACCCATGCATCTACATAAATTATACCCTTCTATACCAGATTCCTGTTGCAGATGTGCTTCTCCATCAGCAGACTTTACTCATGTGTTCTTGTCCTGTCCTCAGATCAAAAAATTCTGGTCGGAGGAAAGCGCATGCATACTGTCTGTCACCACTGTCCAAATACCCTTAACAGTGGAAGTATGTCTGTTAGGATTTGTTGACCCCTTGGCCCCTGGCTGGGCAGTCAGAACCCTTATGGGGTTGCTACTTTACTATGCACGCAAGGCCGTTGTACTCCGGTGGAAATCCGCCACTGCACCATCAATACATTTTTGGAAGAATTTGGTCAATTTGGCTCTGCCATGGTATAAGGCCACTTATCTCTCTCGCAGCTGTGCCAAAAAAATGTCACAAAGTGTGGGAAATATGGGTGAAAGCCTCTTCTACAAATGCAGATGCTATCGACGAATAACCAGTATACTGTCCTGTATTTATATACAAGTGTAATAGTGGTTTTGTTCCTATATACTTCTGTAGAAGGTTACTCCCCCAGGTACCCGGGTCCTGGGAAAATGTGTATTTTATAATTCTATTGAGCTTCAGCCCTGAGTGCTATTATCCTTATGAGCCGACCTGCTTATGTGGTCCAAGCGTACCGACCTATTGATTATTTGCTTGTGTTTGTTTTTTAGCTATGGTATTTTACTTGTTTTTTTTTTTTTTTTTTGGTGTTTAGTTCCTGTTTTGTGTAGAAGCCTGTGTATGCCCGATAGGCTCTGTTTGGAACTACCCTTAAAAAACAAGAATAAAAAATATTTAAAAATAAATAAATAAATAAAATAAAAGAATAATGACATGGCCCCCTTCCTCACCTGAGCTAAACCCTATTGAGAACTTGTGGACCCTTCTTAAACCGGAGATTTACGGTTATGGAAAACAGTATAGCTCTCTGAACAGTGTCTGGGGAACTGCTGCTTCTGCATAAAAAATTGATCGATGATCGTCAACAGATCAGAAAACTGACAGATTCCATGAATGGAATGCTTTTGAATGTTATTAAAAAGAAGAGTGGCTTTATTGCCAACTGATTTTTTTTTTCTTTTCGAAATATCAAAAACGTTTATTTGTAAATTCTGAGTTGTTTGCTTATTAATCTCACTTTTAGGCCCCTTTTTACACAGGCGGACCGTTCAGATCCGCCTGTCTGTTTTTTTGGCGGATCTGAACAGTTGCCCCATGCATCTCTATGGGGCATCGGATGTCAGCGGAGACATGTCCGCTGACATCCGATCCGTCAAATCTAGATGGATGGAAAGCCTATTTTCCATCCGTCCATCGGATCGGATGAGAACGGACAGACGATTCAGACGGTCTCTTCCCATCCGATTCCCCCATACAGAACAGCGAGAACCTGACAGCTCTGTCTCCGCACACATTGCGGAGACAGAGCTGCCATCAGCTGAGAAAAATTGATTCCGTCGACAGACTCCCCTGTGTGAAAGGGGCCTAACAGATGAAATTAACCTCCCTGGTGGTATGATTATTTCCGATTTTAGGTGCTGAAAATGGTACCATTATTTTGGATGTAATTCTTAAGGACGAGCAGCCCAAACCACCTATTTACATATGATTTTTTTTTACTGTGTGTTCTTCTTTTTAACATCTCAGGTATGATAAAGTTTGAAACACAAAATCATAAATTATAATATAATTAATAACTATAAAACTCTGATGCGCAGCAGTTTGTTGCTCCTGGAACCGATTTGTTTCCGTAACCATTTTTTTAATAACCTCATCGGTCAAAAAGAGTTGGAGGTATGCCAAGGGGTTGTCATCCTCAACATCCACTTTAATACCAGGTGCTCCAGTAAACGGAATTCTTGGGGGCGCTACGTGTTCCATACCGCAGTCAATCGAGCACCAAGTCCGCACATCGTTGGGCACAGTTGCAGGATCATCGCTGAAATCGCTTTCTGTGTCTGATGACAAACTTCCCCACTAATCGCTAACACTCAATTCTGCAAGCGATTTTGTATCGCTGTTGCTGTTTTCCAGCAGGTCATATACTGCTTTTGAGGTGGCGGCGTGCTTTTTTACATCCTCCTGAGAGCACCCTTGGGATCAGTGGCAGTAGTGGTTGTGGGGGAGGGGGGATGGGATCAGCAGTAGTGGTGGTTGTGGGAGGGAGGGATGGGATCAGTGGCGGGGGAATGGAATCAGTGACAGTGGTGGGATCAATAGCAGTGGGGGGGGGGGGGTCAGTGGCAGAGGGATAGTGGTGCGGGTGGGATGGGATCAGTGGCAGAGGGATGGTGGTGGAGGGATAGGATCAGTGGCAGAGGGATGATGGTGGGGGATGGGATTAGTGGCAGGGATGGGATCAGTGGCAGAGAGATGGTGGGGGGGATGGGATGGGAAGGTGGGAGGGGTGGGATCAGGGGCAAGGGGATGGAGGGATGGGATCAGTGGCAGAGGGATGGTGGTGGAGGGATGGGATCAGGGGCAGAGGGATAGAAGCAGTGGCAGAGGGATGGTGGGGGGGGATGGAAAGGTGATAGAGGGATGGGATCAGTGGCAGAGGGATAGTGAGGGAGATGGGATGGTGGGAGGGATGGAATCAGTGGCAGAGGGATGGTGGGGGGATGGGATGGTGGTGGAGGGATGGAGAGATGGGATCAGTGGCAGAGGGATGGTGGTAGAGAGATGGGAACAGTGGTAGAGGGATGGGATGGCAGGAGTGATGGGTTCAGGGAAAGACGGATGGCATCAGTGGCCGAGGGATGGTAGGAGGGATGGTATGGTGGTGAAGGGACGGGATCAGGGGCAGAGGGATGGTGGGGGGATGGGATCAGTGGCAGAGGGATGGTGGTGGGAAGGGGGAAGGGATGGTGGGATGGTATCAGTGGCAGAGGGATGGTGGGGGAATGGAGGGATGGGATCAGGAGCAGAGGGATGTGATCTGTGGTGGGGGGATCAGATGGTGGTGGAGGAATGGGATCAGGGGCAGAGGGATGGTGGTGCGGGGGGGATGGGATCAGTGGCAGAGGGATGGAGGGATGGGATCAGTGGCAGAGGGATGGTGGTGGAGGGATGGGATCAGGGGCAGAGGGATAGAAGCAGTGGCAGAGGGATGGTGGGGGGGGATGGAAAGGTGATAGAGGGATGGGATCAGTGGCAGAGGGATAGTGAGGGAGATGGGATGGTGGGAGGGATGGAATCAGTGGCAGAGGGATGGTGGGGGGATGGGATGGTGGTGGAGGGATGGAGAGATGGGATCAGTGGCAGAGGGATGGTGGTAGAGAGATGGGAACAGTGGTAGAGGGATGGGATGGCAGGAGTGATGGGTTCAGGGAAAGACGGATGGCATCAGTGGCCGAGGGATGGTAGGAGGGATGGTATGGTGGTGAAGGGACGGGATCAGGGGCAGAGGGATGGTGGGGGGATGGGATCAGTGGCAGAGGGATGGTGGTGGGAAGGGGGAAGGGATGGTGGGATGGTATCAGTGGCAGAGGGATGGTGGGGGAATGGAGGGATGGGATCAGGAGCAGAGGGATGTGATCTGTGGTGGGGGGATCAGATGGTGGTGGAGGAATGGGATCAGGGGCAGAGGGATGGTGGTGCGGGGGGGATGGGATCAGTGGCAGAGGGATGGTGGTGGAGGGATAGGATCAGTGGCAGAGGGATGATGGTGGGGGATGGGATTAGTGGCAGAGGGATGGTGGGAGGGATGGGATCAGTGGCAGAGGTATGGTGGGGGATGGGATTGGATGGTGATGGAGGGATGAGATCAGGGGCAGAGGGATGGTGGGGGGATGGGATGGTGGAGGGATGGGATCAGTGGCAGAGGGATGGTGGGGGATGGGGTTATGGTGGAGGGATGGGATTGTGATGGAGGGATGCAATCAGGGGCAGAGGGATGGTGGCGGGGGGGGGGTTGGATGGTGGTGGTGAAGGGATGGGATCAGTCTCAGAGAGATGGTGGGGGGGATGGGATGGGAAGGTGGGAGGGGTGGGATCAGGGGCAAGGGGATGGAGGAAGGGGATCGGGGGCAGAGGGATGGTGGGAGGATGGGATGGTGGTGGAGGGATGGGATCAGGGGCAGAAGGATAGGAGCAGTGGCAGAGGGATGGTGATAGAGGGATGGGATCAGTGGCAGAGGGATAGTGAGGGAGATGGGATGGTGGGAGGGATGGAATCAGTGGCAGAGGGGTGGTGGGGGAAGGGATGGAGAGATGGGATCAGTGGCAAGAGGGATGGTGGTAGAGAGATGGGAACAGTGGCAGAGGGATGGGATGGCAAAAGGGATGGGTTCAGGGAAAGACGGATGGGATCAGTGGCAGAGGGATGGTAGGAGGGATGGTATGGTGGTGAAGGGATGGGATCAGGGGCAGAGGGATGGTGGGGGGAGGGGATCAGTGGAAGAGGGATGGTGGTGGGAAGGGGGAAGGGATGGTATCAGTGGCAGAGGGATAGTGAGGGAATGGAGAGATGGGATCAGGAGCAGAGGGATGTGATCTGTGGTGGGGGGATCAGATGGTGGTGGAGGAATGAGATCAGGGGCAGAGGGATGGTGGGGGGGGATGAGATGGAGGAATGGGATCAGTGGCAGAGGGATGGTGGGGGGGATGGGATGGTGACACTGGCACTTACCTTTTCTCAGTGTCATTCGAAACCCCTCCTTGCTCGGCGCTCTCAGCCTGGCTTCTCAGTGCCTCCAGTAGCAGCTCTCCCCACATGGGGACTCTGTTTTCACATTGGCTCATGCAGGGGAGATCTCCTCCACCTTCACTCTACTGGCCCATCAGCTCACTTTCTCCCTCTCCCAACATTGATCTGCTTGGAGGAATGGATGGAGCGCTGTGCCAGTAGCAGTGAATGCTCACTCAGGCACAGTGAGTGCTTAATGTCCCAACTGACATAATGCCTGCAGTTAACGACGGCGGCGGGTGGCGCCCACAGTGTACAACTATGTCCGGGGACATATTTCCCCAATTGTTGCCTAGAAGCGGTGGGTGCGACTGCTGCATCCCTGGTAGTTCCGCCACTGTCCTGGAGGTTATATCAGCACTATAAAGTGGAGAAGAGGGGTAATAAAAATAGGATTTTAAAAAGGAGGACACTATTGTGAGAAAAAAAGGTATAGAAAGAATATTGCAGGGTAGAGGGTAGGGTAGAGTGGAGATCAGACTTAGAAATAAGGAGATGGATGAGGAAATACAGACTTTACTGCACAGATACTGTCTGTCTGGTGTGAAGTAGGTTGTAGACAGTTTTTTGTTTCATTGCCTTATTTTGACCCCCATACTGGATGTGAGGAAAAGGTGAGCAGGAATCCACTACTACCCCATTATAGGAGCGGCACAAGGGAACCTACCTTGGCCCTGTGAGCCTACAAGCGTGATTGGTCTTAGTGCTGTAAGGTACATAAGACCCATTACATCTGGTAAGTCACCCATCCTTATAATATTCACAGTGGAAAAAGGAACCTATGCCACCTATAGTCACAAAGCCGCATCGGATAACGTTTTAAACACTGAGCACCTGCACTTTGATTAAAGACTGGAAGACTTATTTTGCACAAGGAAACTATTTGGACTTTGCTACTACAGTTACCTATAATTTTACTCATTATAGACTATTAATTGCACTTTATTGATTTGATTTGATTTAATATTAATTAATTATTTATGGAAAATCTGCACCACTTATACTTATAACTTGGAATATCTAATAGATTTATTTGCACCATTATTGTATATATAATTGTTTTGGTACATATCGGAATATCCACCAGTTGATGCACTTTTTATGAAATGTTCTTGTTGTGATAATTATTTATTTATTTATCAATTTATCTAGCTGTGTTATGTATGATTTGTTTGCACAATAATTTATCAGCAGAGATATTTTTACCAATTTATTGCACACAGCACTATATGTTTTTAGCAAGCGCTGTAGATAGTCTTAACCCTTAAGGCTATTTTTTTACATACTACCACATTTCCTATAGCTGCTGCCTATTGTTTATTATTTTATTTTATATATTTTACTCACTCATACCATTAGGCGCGGGGGATACACCACTAGGTGTTATCTTTTCTCCAGAATACATATTGACCTAAATTGATGAAAAAACTTGATTTTTTTAAAAAAAATGTATTGGGTATGTTTTATAGCAGAAAGTAAAAAATATTGTTTTTTTGTTTTTTTCAAAATTGTGGTTCTTTTTTTAGTTTATAGCACAAAAAATAAAAATGGCAATTTTTTGCGATACGGTTCTTCGTTGCTTTAACTGACAACTGCGCGGCCGTGCGATGCTGTACCCAAATACAATTGATGTCCTTTTTTTCCACAAATAGAGCTTTCTTTTGGTGGTATTTGATCACCTCTGCGGTTTTATTTTTTTTGCGCTATAAACAAAAAAAAAAAAACACAATTTTGAAAAAAATAAAATCATATTTTTTTCTTTCTGCTATGAAACATACCCAATAAAAAAAAAAACAAAAAAAAACGAAATCTAATTTTTCCATCAATTTAGGCCAATATGTATTCTGCTACATATTTTTGGTAAAAAAAATCCCAATAAGCTTTTATTTATTGGTTTGCGTAAAAGTTCTAGCGCCTATAAACTATGGGATACATTTATGGACTTTTAATTTTTTATTGTTTTTACTAGTAATGGCGACAATCAGTGATTTTTTTGCAGGACTGCGACATTGCGACGTACAATTCTGACACTTTTTGGAGACCAGTGACACCAATACAGTGATCAGTGCTAAAAAAAATGCACTGTTATTGTATATATTACACTGGCAGGAAAGGGGTTAACACTAGGTGCAATCAAGGGGTTAAGTGTGCTCTAGGGAGTGCTTTCTAACTGTGGGGGCAGTGGATGTACTAGAGGAAAAGAGAGATCCATGTTTCAGATTCACAAGATCTCTCTTTTCCTCCCTGACAGAACAGCGGTCTGCCTTGTTTACCCGATCAGCGGGTCCCGGCTGCCATCGTGGCTGCTGGACCTGCTGATTAGCTTTCCCTGTGTGCAATCATAGTGGGAGCGGCGCTCCAGTGGCGCACGCGTGCCCCCGAAATTTCATGCACAAAATCACATACATGTACATGATTTTATGCAGCCCTGCTGCAGTATATATGTGGCAGGCAATCCGAAAGTGGTTAAGGGGATAAAACCTTCTGGGGTTGAAGTGGTTAAAACCCTTAGCCCTCGTTCACACTTGAAATCATGTGGGTTCAGCTGAACTCGCACAATTTCAAACCTGCATTTCAGTGCGTGTTCTGGGGCGATTTGAAAGAGATCAATGCGGGTTCAGGCACAGATGTCTATTAAAATTGCCCAAAAGTAGTACAGAAACTACTTTTCAAAATCAGCGTGGCCCAGCAAAGTCAGCGTCACACCCATTGGGATAGTGCCCTTGCCGGCAGTAGGCTGTGATTTGACATGTCAAATCGCACCGATGTGAACAAGGGCTAAATACTGCAGGCTCCTGCTCTCTCAGGGCTGCCAAGAGCCATTCTTATACTTTGGGAAAGGGAAGAGGAGGAGAAAGGAGGAGGAAGTAAGTGCCTTGTCATCCAAGGCTTCGAGGCTGTGATCTCTGTAGAGATCAACTCTAACCTCGGCACACAAGGGTGGCTCCATAGAATGCTGCAAGAGAAAGGAGCCACCCATAAACAGGAAACCTGGAGCAGTGGTCATGGCAACAGCTTAAACTAGAACATAAAAAAGAATTAACAGATAAAAAAAGCTGCAGCAGATAAAGAAGCTGCAAACTCAGTATATCATAGCTTAAAAACAGAAAGTTTAATATCACTTTTAATACTTAAAGTGATTGTAAGATTTAAAAAAAAAATACAGGTTTATACTTTCCTGCTCTGTGCAATTGAATTGTATAGCGCGTCCCCAAACCTCCTCCTCTCAGGTCCCCCTCCAGCGCAGCGCTTCTGGCTCCTCCCCTCACTCCCAAGCCTCACTGTCTGCGCCTATTGACGCAGACAGTGAGACTCAGCCCTGTTCCCTTGTCACTGGCTTTGATTGACAGCAGTAAGAGCCAGTGGCTCCCACTACTTCAGCAAAGCCAGTGAGACCAGGAAGTGAGAGGAAAGAGCTGCAAACGGTCACAATGTTGGATCAAATAAGCGCTCAGGGAAGTAAAAGGGGGAGGGGGGTAGTAAGGAGGGGATACTGATCCCTAAACAATGTTTAGGCTTTATAACCACTTTAAATGTCCATAGTATGTCAAAAGACTCACTTTAGGTTTAGACTAGGACTCAGGTGGGTTTTGAAGTCATTTCTGAGGGTTTTTTTATGTTACTTAGTTTCACAAAAATGCATGAAATAGACCTAAAAGAATACATTATATCTTAATAGAACTGTACAGGATACAGGACTTATATTCTTAGACCATGGGTTATATGCAGCTATCTTGCAAGATTCAGAGGGCACAAAGACGGATATTAGTGGTAGGGTGTTCAGAGCCCCTAAACACAAGAGCAGCCTAAAAACAACATCAAACGAGGATATATGCAACCGGTCAAAATTGCGAGGTTTGTTTACCAATTCCAGAAGCCTGGCCAACAAGATGGGAGAGATGGAGCTACTGATGCTTGAGGAGGACTTAGATTTTGTGGGGATAACAGAGACTTGGTTCGACAGCTCTCATCATTGGATGGCGACCATTCAGGGGTATTCCCTTTATTGCAGGGATAGAGAAGGTAAAAAAGGGGGAGGAGTATGTCTGTATATTAAGAACAGTGTACAGGTAATTATGGGATGATATTAATAATGGAGCTATGGACGAGGCAGAATCCCTATGGGTAGAACTTAAAAGGGAAGGCACTATAGAGAAGGTAATATTGGGCATATGCTATAGGGCCCCCAACCAGAGGGAGGAGAGGGAGGCGAACCTCCTTTTACAGATAGGATTGGCAGCAAAGATGGGAAATGTCATTATAATGGGGGACTTTAATTATCCAGATATAGACTGGGCAGAAGGAACCGCGCATTCAACCAAGGCTCGGCAGTTCCTAAATGTTTTGCAGGACAATTTTATGGGTCAGATGGTGAATGCACCGACAAGAAACAATGCGGTACTTGACCTACTGATTACCAAAAATACAGACCTGCTCACGGATATAGAAATACGGGGCAACTTAGAAAACTGTGACCATAGGTCAATTAGTTTCAGTATTAATCATAGTAATACGAAACACAAGGGTAATATAAGGACACTGAATTTTAAAAGAGCCAATATCCCAAAACTGCGCTCTCTGCGAGAAAATATCAAATGGGATAGAACCCTGGGAACAAAGAACATGGAGGAGAAATGGGAGTGCTTCAAGAGCATACTAAACAAAGGAATTGGCCAGTGCATTCCAAAGGGAAATAAATTTAAAAGAGCAAAACTAAACCCTGGGTGGCTAAACTCCAACATAAAAATGCATATTAATACTAAAGAAAAGGCCTTCAAAAAATACAAGACTGAGGGGTCATTGGCAGTATTCAAGCATTACAAAGAGTGTAATAAGATTGAACAAGAGAGACATATAGCGGAAGAGAGTAAAAAGAACCCCAAGAAATTCTTTAAGTATATAAACAGTAAGAAAGCGAGGCCAGAACACATTGGCCCCATAAAAGACGACAAGGGAAATATGGCCACAGAGGACAGAGAAAAGGCGGAAGTGTTAAATAATTTCTTCTCTTCAGTCTTCACAAAAGAATCGGTGGGCTACACTAACCGAGCTTTTAAGGCTAAACTAAATAATACACCTCAGGAAGTACCCCCATGGCTAACAGAGGATAGACTTAGAACTAAATTAGAGAAACTTAACATAAATAAATCACCGGGACCGGATGGCTTGCACCCAAGGGTTCTTAAAGAGCTCAGCCAGGTGATTGCCAGACCATTATTCCTGATCTTTAAGGATAGTCTACAGACGGGTATGGTGCCAGCTGATTGGAAAAAAGCCAACGTGGTACCAATATTTAAAAGAGGGCCGAGATATATCCCGGGTAACTATAGGCCGGTCAGCCTAACATCAGTAGTCTGCAAGATTTTGGAGGGGATGTTAAGGGACCATATACAAGACTTTAGTCATGAAAACTGTATTATTAGTAGTAATCAGCATGGATTCATGAAAAATCATTCTTGCCAAACAAATCTATTAACCTTCTACGATGAAGTGAGCTGCCACCTAGATAAAGGTAAGCCTGTGGATGTGGTGTATCTGGACTTTGCAAAGGCCTTTGACACCGTTCCCCACAAATGCTTACTGTACAAACTAAGGAATGTAGGTATGGACCAAAGGGTGAGTACCTGGATAGAGAACTGGCTCCAGGGGAGAGTCCAGAAGGTGGTGATTAATGGGGAGTACTCAGATTGGGCGGGTGTGGAAAGTGGAGCCCCCCAAGGTTCTGTCCTGGGACCAATCTTGTTTAATTTATTCATAAATGATCTAGAGGAGGGGATATCTAGCACAATCTCGGTATTTGCGGATGATACTAAACTAAGCATGCCAATATCTTCTATGCAGTATGTGGAAATCTTACAAGCGGACCTGAGCAAAATAATGGGGTGGGCAACTACATGGCAGATGAGGTTTAATGTTGAAAAATGTAAAGTAATGCACTTGGGCGTCAGAAACACGAAAGCAAGCTACTCACTAGGGGGGAAACCTCTGGGTGAATCTAAGATGGAAAAGGACCTGGGGTTCCTAGTGGACAACAGGTTTGGCAGTGGCATGCAATGCCAAGCCGCTGCAAGCAAAGCCAACAGAATACTGGCATTTATAAAAAAAGGGGATTCACTCCAGAAATAAAGAGATTATTCTCCCACTCTACAAGACTCTGGTCCGGCCATATCTGGAGTATGCTGTCCAGTTCTGGGCACCGGTCCTCAGGAAGGATGTGCTGGAACTGGAGAGAGTCCAGAGAAGAGCAACAAAAATAATTAGGGGAATGGAGGACATTAGCTATGAGGAAAGACTACAGGCATTGAACCTATTCTCTTTGGAGAAGAGACGCTTGAGAGGGGATATAATATCAATGTACAAATACTGTACTGGTGACCCTAGCATAAGGAACAACCTTTTTAGAGAAAGGGAATACAATAAGACACGTGGCCACTCACTAAAACTAGAGGAAAAACAGTTTAACCTTAAAATATGTAAGGGGTTCTTCACTGTCAGATCAGTAAGGATGTGGAATTCTCTTTTACAAGCAGTCGTATCAGCAGGGAGCATCGATAATTTCAAAAAACTATTAGATGGGCACCTTAAAGACCACAACATACAAAGGTATACAATGTATGGTTAACAGCAAACACACACACACATCATAGGTTGAACTGGATGGACTGATGTCTTTTTTCAACCTCACAAACTATATAACTATGTAACTGTCTTGCTGCGTTTACAGCACTGTACTCTAAGATGAAGATTTTACTTGTAACTCAATATTTCTATCTTTTTATTCTTCCTTCATCCTAATGAAAAAAAAACTCTTCTGTTAATGAGCCCAATGAGAAAATATGAAAAAAAGAAATGTAATAAATCACTTTGCTGTAAACAAAGAACTGAGAAATGGAAATATTTATTCCTTATAGGAAATACCTCAGAGATGACAATGGAATGCTTTATAGATGACCCATTACTTTAACCTCGAGAACTTTTAAGCATGATGTGGGAACATTAGTGAGAATAAGAGCAATTTACAGAACTTCAAATTGAAGTTCCACCCAAGCAAGTGCAAAATAATGCATTTTGGACACAACAGTCTAAAGCCACAATATGATTAATGGCATTCTGCTAGGCAGAGAAACAAACATAAAAAACACAGGTTATTATTTCCTATGACTATGAAGTAAGCAAGGAAATAATCATAAATGTAGCAGAATTCCAGGATTTATAGCAAACCTTCTTTCAGATATTATATTTCTCAGAATGATATATCCATTTTTTATTTACAGATAACTAGGTTTCCTTTTCATTTGCTTTCAGTGGGGCTCGTTTACTACAAAAGTACATTTTCTCCAAGCACAGTTCACTTCCATCAACCAATCATGTGAAAAGGAGGTTCTTCTTTCTAACTCCACTGCATGTGATTGATTATTCAAAGTGAAATATTTCACTTTCCTAAGTGTAAAAATGCAAAAACATCAAGTGTTCCAGATTTGCCGGGACAGTCCCACATCTCAGTTCTCTTTCCCGATGATGCTGAACCCTGAGTTGTGTCCTGTGATAGTTGTGTCCTGTGATTCGAGCATCATCCTTTTTTGAGTTAGCTGAAGGAATTGTGCCCATGAGTGGGTGGTTCTTGCATAATTAGTGGCATGACTGCCCAGTAAGTGTGCATGGTCTAAAAGGGACTGCTCATAAAGTGCGCATGATCATAGCAGGACTCCCTGGAAGGTGGGCGTATCATTTGTGGGCCATGGACAGGGAAGACTGTGTCCTCGGGGACTGGGAAGAAGATGTCTGTGTATGACAAGTAAAAAAAAGAAACACAAGGGGGCGCCAGCTAAGTGCAGCATCAATGGGTTTAATATGATTAAAAAGTCAAATTCAAACCCACAGAAATATAAAATCAAAGCGCTCATCTGCAGCTATGCCACATTGGATGGTTTAAGAAAGAAACCAATAGGAGTTCTGAAATGCATCACCATGGCAACCAGCCTGCCTCAGGTGTGACATCACATCCTGCCTTTTGTCTCACAGTGGCTCTCCTCACTTCCTGGAACATTGGAATTGGTTTCTTCACTGACTACACACTGTTTGCTGTCACAAGCGGCTCTTCTTTTGGACGGCTTCCATCCAATGTGGCATGGCTGCAGATAAGTGCTTTGATTTTATATTTGTGAGTTTGCATTTGGCTTTTTAATCATAATAAACCCATTGATGCTGCACTTAGCTGGCACCCCCTTGTGTTCTTTTTTTTTATAATTTCAGAGATTTGTTCCTGTTTCAGGTGGAGCTGCCTACGAAAGTACTACACCCTTCCTATGGGATTTTTATTAACTTCTCATGAAGATTTTATGAACTACCTATGCTACACAAGGCTAACTCATGGTGATGGTGCATTAGTGGGTTGAATTAAAGAAAATGGCTCGTTTCCTTCATCCACACACTGAGTGTGAATGGGGGAATCTCGTCCGCTGAGCTATTGTATCCTGACTATTCAGAATATACTGATCATCACCAACAGCTATAGCCGGAGGTGCTGATTGAGAATCCATTTTCCAACAGGCTGATTGTACACAAGCCTGTCCATACATGGATCGAAATTTGGCCGGTCCCTCCTGAACCAGTTGAATTTGGAACCATATATGATCTTTATCCTTATCCTACACCCTCTTTCCTGTTTCAATGTATTTATTGGTTTTACCATTCAGTGTAAAAGATCCAATGCAAGCATATAAGTCACCCCTACATCCTCCTCTATTTAAGCAGTTATATTGACTTCTGCCTATCTAAAAGCTTTATTTTTCCCTAGACAACCAGTTCTTTGTTCACTGTCCCCTGGACATTATGTCTGTTTTAGTCTGCAGTGGGTCACGCAATTTTTCTGACCTTGCAATTAATACTTGTTGCACCTCAACCACCCAGTGGTGTATTTAGGTTTTGTGCTGCCCTAGGCCTGACTAAACTTGGGTACCCCTAATTTAAATATGACCCACCCCTTCCTGTAAAGGCCACAACCTTTCCTGTTTATGACCTGCCCTGTAATCTGTAAACCACAGACCACAACCACAGTTTATAGCAGTTCCCATGAGTTCAGCTTCCTCAGTGCCCATCAGTGCTCATCAGTGCAACCTCATTACTGCCCATCAGTACGGCATATCAGTGCATCCTCATCAGTGGCCATCAGTACAGCCCCATCAGTGGCCACCAGTGCAGCCTCTTAGTGCCCATTATTGCAGCCTATCAGTGCATAATATCATTGCCCATCAATGCTGCGTTATCAGTGCAGCGTATCAGTCCTGCCTCATCAGTGCCCATCAGTGCAACATATCAGTGCCCATCATGGCAGCATATCAGTACAGCCCCATCAGCTTTTTTGCTGCCTCCCTGCAAAGTGCTGCCCTAGGCCTGGGCCTTGTTGGCCTAGGCCAAGATACAGCACTGCAACCACCTGATAGATGTTTGAATCCTGTTTAAATATCTCTCCCAGTGTCCAAAACATGTGACTGTCAGAGCTGATGTGTATAAATTGCAGATGTCATTCAATAATGCACTGTTCAGACCTGTGCATTGCTGTAGCTTGTGGTAAAATGTTTAACTTT
This sequence comes from Pelophylax lessonae, assembly GCF_965119305.1. NCBI lineage: Eukaryota > Metazoa > Chordata > Amphibia > Anura > Ranidae > Pelophylax > Pelophylax lessonae. The sequence continues at coordinate 180,786,244 of NC_138778.1, forward strand.
AGTAATACACAAAACTACGTGTGGGACATTGCAGTGTCATTCAGTTTCAATGCTACCCCAACCCATCTATTTAGTGCACCACAATACACAGATATGAACAATTTGTGCATTGTGGTGCTTTGGTAAAAAATGGTTCAGGTCCAATTAAATCAAACAGAATGGGCTCCTTTACTGAAACACATGCTAATGCATGAAATATCACACCATAAAAGACTGAATTTAGCCTAAAACTCATTTCCTCCTCTCATTTCAGCAAGCAGTGCAGGCATAACCAATGGGACCGTGATTCGAACAGTCGATGTGCAATAGATGAGCTGACCTAAGTATAAATAAAGATTGCAGGTAACTACGCAAATTATACAAGTTTTAATTTTTTGGTAATTGTATTTTGGGTACATTTATCCATTTATACTCAGCTTTAATTATTTTACTTGGCCCATCTGGCCCCTAGGCAGAGTAGTTCTAAAACATGAAGGAAGATTTGGATGCCATATTAAGGGCATGTGACAACTGGCAAATGCAGCTTGTTTTCAGGTTTATTTATCTTGTATTTGACATCAGTTTGAGAAGCTTCTGAAATCATTTATAGTTTATCCACACTACATTTGGTTGGCAGTTGACCTCTGTCTAACTGAATTTGACCTTTTTAAACTTCATCAACCTACTTGAAGTTGTTTTTGCAGTCTTATTGACTTATATGTGGAGAAAAGCTTTTCTGATGTGAACAAAATTCATCAACACGGCCATACATACACCAGAAAGAAACTTTGTAGAAATATTATTGAGCAGAGGAATAATAAAGAGCACCCATCCCAGGGTTGATGTATCCAAAGCGTCCAGACCTTACACTGATCAGTGGCCTAATTCAAAATACACTATATTGTCAAAAGTATTGGGACGCCTGCCTTCACACACATATGAACTTTAACGGCATTACAGTCTTAGTCCATAGGGTTTAATATTGACTTGGCTCACCCTTTGCAGCTATAACCGTTTCAACTCTTCTGGGAAGGCTGTCCACAAGGTTTAGGCATGTGTCTATGGGAATGTTTGACCATTCTTCCAGAAGGGCATTTGTGAGGTCAGGCACTAATGTTGGACGAAAAGGCCTGGCTTGTAGTCACCATTCTAATTCATCGCAAAGGTGTTCTATTCAGTTGAGGTCAGGACTCTGTGCAGGTCCATCAAGTTCCTCTACCCCAAACACACTCATCCATGTCTTTAAGGACCTTGCTTTGTGCACTGGTCCAAGTCATTTGGTGGAGGGGGGATTATGGTGCGGGGTTGTTTTTTAAGGATTGGGCTTGGCCCCTTAATTCCAGTGAAGGGAACACTTAAGGCGTCAGCATACCAAGACATTTTGGATAATTTCACGCTCCCAACATTGTGGGAACAGTTTGGGTACGGCCCCTTCCTGTTCCAACGTAACTTTGCACCAGTTCACAAAGCAAGGGCCATAAAGAAATGGATGAGTGAGTTTGGGGTGGAGGAACTTGACTGGCCTGCACAGAGTCCTGACCTCAACCTGACAGAACATCTTTGGGAGGGATTAGTGTGAAAACTGCGAGCCAGGCCCTCTATCCAACATTAGTGCCTGACCTCACAAATGCGCTTCTGAAAGGATGGTCAAACATTCCCATAGCTGCAGCAGCTTTAGAAATACACGGGTATGCTCCCCCAAATTTTTTGCCTGTTTATTAAACATTCCCATAGACACACTCCTACACCTTGTGGACAGCCTTCCCAGAAGTGTTGAAGCTGGTATAGCCAGGGCCGGATTAAGAGCATCATGGGCTTGGTGCTGAGGATTTTGAAGGGCCTTAAGGGCCGTGCCTTGGCATGCACCCAGAGGAGGAAGGGTGCAGCCATGCATGCCTAATTCAACATGGGATGCTGTCTCTGAAGCCCATAAACACATCCATGCATCGGCAACTGTCCCTCCTTGTCCGGCCTTCGTGCTGTGTGGGGAGGTTCTGAGGGAGCTGCCTGGGGAAGCGAGCATAGAAGCCAGACTTCTGTGTTTACAAGTGACAGAAGAGCGGTAACAGTGAATATGGCCAACCCAGGGCCTATATAAAAGGTAGGGGCCTGGAGCTGCAGCTCCAATAGCCCCTACGTTAATCTGGCCCTGGGTATAGCTGCAAAGGGTGGGCCAACTCAATATTGAACTCTACGAACTAAGACTGGTATGCCATTAAATTTCATGTGCGAGTAAAGGCAGGCGTCCCGAAACATTTGACAATATAGTGTATATGATTGGAGCATGTTAAGGTACTGTAATAAATGTAGCTTTCTTTTTCAAGATTCATTTTTTAAAGTTTATCAGGGATGTATATGACTCCTTATATACAGTATAGGATACAAATCTATTAGTATGTAATCATTTCAACAAAACATGTTTTAGACCAATGTTTACGTAAATACGAACTGTAGGGAATAATTAAAAAAAGACATATGTTCATGTACACTAAACTTATCAAAACATTATATGGCTTCATTGATTACTTACTGTATATAAAAGAGTAAAACACACAGGTCAGAAATTCATGCAGTTCCCACACCAAACCTACAAAGCACCCAAACATATACTAATATATAAAACTAGTGTAGTAAATATATATCAATCAGCTATATAAAGTCATAGAAATCCGTGCTGAGAACCACTTACTGTGATCAAATTTTAACACCAAATCCTAAGAACCTTCATATAAAAATATTATTTATTTATTTATAGATTATATATTAGGTGCAAATCATGACTGTATGTAGAGTAATTATACAGAAGACAAGTGCTCTGAATTATTGCATAATGACACAGTACTATAGTACCTACATCCTAAAACATAAGTTTATGGGGTAAAGGTAAGGGGGCAACCGGATGTTTCTTGGTACCAACAAGGACATTACAACAAAATTAAAACCATGGAATCTTTATTACAAATATCATATAAGAAAAACATTTTTTATATGAAAAAGAGGCATATGAAAGAAAATTCCCTCTTAATTGGCTGTACTATAACCACATTGGTGATGCCAACTTGCACCAAAATAATGTTATCACAAGATGAAAAGTGGACATATAGTCAGCCAGTTCTTGACATGTTTCGCGGAATGCCCGCTTCTTCAGGAATACAATTAGTCCCCGTTCACACTAAGGCGACCTGTGAGGCGACCTGGTCGCCTCACAGGTCGCCGTAGGTCGCCTTCCATAGGGAAGCTGCGGACCCGTTCTAATAGGAGCAACACAAGTCGCTCCGACTTAGAAAAAGGGTCCGGAGCTTCTTTGGGGCAACCCGGAGCGACCGTCATAGACTTCAATGTTATGAAGTCCGTGCCGGCTGCTCCGAGGTCGCGGCACGCTGCTCGCACCGCGACCTCGGAGGTCGCCCCCCCCCCAAGTCGGATCGCCCCTGTGTCAACGGGGCCTGAGGGAATACATTTCTGTAACAAAAACAAATAACAAAATAATAATAATAGCAACTCTTTAGTGTATATACATACAGTAGTTGAAAATAGAGGGTATAGATATACAATTGCTAGAAATGGTGATTAATCAGGCACCATTGCCTGCGGCAACAGGTGTTTCCATGCTGGCTTTGTGAACCAGGTAAATAATGTTTGCTTGTCAGTTTTACCTAGATTTTGATAGTTTTTACATAGATTGGAGAGTAATAACTTAATTTTGGTGCAAGTTGGCATTATCACTGTGGTTATACTACAGCCATTAAGAGGGAATTTGTGTTCATAAGTCTTTTAGATAACATGTTTTCAATGTTTTGTAATGTCCTTAATGGTACCAAGAAAAATCCTGCTGCCCCCTTGCTTTTACTTCGTAGACTTATGTAGAGTAATTGTTAAATTATTATCTCCACATCATCCAGTTATAACATTAGTAATTGAATATTGTAGTTCCATACCTTGTAAAGTTATTCACTTAATAATTTAAAGTACTGATCCAGCCACTGTTTCTATATAGTAGTAAATGGCAAGATTTTGGAGAGGACGAAAAAATGATGACATTCAAATGGCCACTATTGGAACTTATAGGTACATAACCGGCGATGATATCAAATGATAATGGTTTATACTTGAGATAGAGGCCCCGGATTGTATGGGGACAAATTTTGCACTGTAAAGGCTTGATGATTAAAAAACTCATCATGGGTAAACAGATGTATTAATAGGCATTAAAACAGAAGTCTGGGAAATGTTTTTTTTTTCCATGCAGTGGGGATGTGCCTGTACAACATGGGTTATTTGTTTGTTTTTGTCTAGGGTGTTGCAGAGCATAGATATACTTAACTAATCCACCTATCCTCCCAGTGCAAAGCTGGTCTCTGCCATTCCTACCTCCATCCATGGTCTAGAGGTCTTGTGCGGTGGACTGTTCCTGACTTTATCAGGCCCATAGACCGGATCTAGACACGAAGGCCGCAGGAATAGTGTGGGGGAGGGCGGTTTTCCATAGGATTGACAGATCAGGTGAGTATAAACATTGTGCTCACCCCTAGAGAAAAGGAGCAGTTAACCCACTGCATGGGGGAAAAACTGTCTCAGAGTTTTGCTTTAAAAAAACATGTATATTTTGAAGCAACAAGAACAACTGTGGTTAAAACAAATGGCTGATATGAAATACTCTGAATCAGCAATGGTGTACAACTAGTTGAAGCAAATGTAAAATGTAGAGAGAAAAGTGTAAAAAGTTCCAACAGATTATTGCAGCACCAAAAGTATGAATCTGCAAGTGTATCACAAATCTCAGCCAGTCATTATGTTTGGTTCCAAAATCTTATTTGCAGCAAGCAAAAGTATCGACAAATGGGTGAACCAAGCATTCTAGCCAGCTATTTCAGCAAACAAAAGGCAATGCGGGTAGACAGCTGTACCACAAGTCTGAACAAGTCCGCTATCAGCTGATGTCACAGATCGCTCCAGGGTCTGGAAGGATCCTGACCATATTATCAGGATGCACCCAGATGTCTGATCAGCAACTGTTGCGAGCCAACTGGTTCCCTCGCTCTCCATTCCAATGCTCCAGTGAGGGCTGGAGGAGCAGAGCAGAGAGCAGCAACTGACAGTCTCTGCTCTCTGCTGAGAGTAGACCAAGAACTGAGCGATCAGTGGTCATGTGACCCGAGCTCAGTTATTGGGCTTAGGGCCAACTGCAGCCTCACACCGACGCTGTAACATGGAGGTGACTATCTATGTTTTTTTTTTTTTATAACTTCTACTTTAATCTACTTCACACTCCTCCCCTGTATCATGTAGGAGGGATTTTCTAAAATGGTAATAGTATGACAGGCTTTAAGCTGAAAGTCAGATATCATGCCTTTATTTCATAACTTGCTTTAAATTGATTATCTAAAAAGATTCTTCAGTGTGACAGATCCTTTTCAAGTGTACTCAGTGCTGCTGCCCGGTCTTCAATACACCCACCTGCACAATTTGCACAAGGAAATATGCAAATTCTTAGAACCAATGAAGAGAAGAAAACACAGCCACACAATATATATCTATGACGTTTACATTACTGTTTTTAAGATCCAGCTGCCAAAAAAAAACCCAGTAAAAGCCTGTGCTTCCCTTTCAGAAACAATGGCTTAGCCAAAGGGCACTTGGGTTCAATACTGCTAATGCTATTGCTGCTATTCCTTTTAATACATAACTGCCATTGGCCTAATGAATGCAAAGCACATGATGTTATAACAGAGGAAATTGTACATTAGGCATGGAAACCTTTAAAACTGTATATTATGTTTTGTTCTGAAGAACAGATCTTCAGCAGAAGTAATTTCATATACTGGAGAAAAGCCAAGAAAAAACAGGCTGCTTAAAATTTCGATTATCTGTGCTATTATGGCTATGTACAAGATCTATTATATGGGAATTGTTTATCAAAGGCCAACAGAGAGTTTGGTGTATTTTTCTTAGCTTACATGGAGTTTCTTTTTATGTGTTGAACACTGGAAGTGGTCATTTTTTTTCAGATGAGCTTAGTATTTACACTACTTACTGTAGAAGTATCTTTATAAAGCAATTCAAAACATTAAGTATCAGTCTTTCACTCCCAGTGACGGTTAATACCGTCACAGAGTCAATGGCTCCCGCTCCCTCAGCAAAGCCTGTGAGACCAGGACGTTAAGGAGAGTGAAGATAGCACAGCTGGAGTGTGCACAGTGCTGGATTGAGTGAGGGCTCAGGTAAGTAAAGGCAGGGGTGAGGGGGAATACTGATGCCTTAACATTTTTTTATCTTAATGGAAGGAATGCATTAATGTAAAAAAATATTTAAGTTTTAGAACGCTAAGATACAGATACTGCTAGTAGCAAGATGTCCGGTGAGCAGACGCCCCTTTCCTCCATTCCACAATGCAAAATTCAGTGTCTTTAACCAGGTCCAAGAACGAGCATATGTGTGTGCATTTTTTTTCTTGAAGGGGGGAGGAGAAGAGTTGCTCCATTCAGCTACCAGCACTGAAGAAAAATGCATGGTATTTCTGGTCATTAGGGAGGGCGTGACTCAAACGCATGTGAAATTGACGACTAGCCACTCAGGTGTCCAGAGCGGGAAGAGATGCTTTAGTCCTGTGTAAGTGCTAAGTCTTGATTTGGAGTGTACACAGGGCTTCCTTTTTGTATTCCCAATGGTTAAATTGGGAGATTGAAAAGTAGGTAAGTAAATGCGTAGGTGGAGCTGGCATTAATTTTAACCTGACTGAGCAAATCAGTGGTTCACTAGAAGTAATTCTTAGAAAAATATGGGAAGATACTGCCTGAGTAACTCAACTCAGCCTTTTAGTGTAAAGCTAGACATTTAACACAAAGCACTAATACAAGTAGTTAAAAAATGACACTACTTTTTTGAACTTTTTTTTCTCTAATTGATTTTGGAAGGAAAATTGTCATAAGGACGGTTATAGAAGCCATCTTTTTTTTTTAAATAATCTTTATTTAACGAATTCAAAACAACATACAGAAATACAAAATAGCAAAGAAGTGCATAAATGCATGTAGGAAGAAAAAAAAAAAAAAATACAGAAAAGGCACAATCGGCATTATGTTCAGTCCGGACATCATTAGTGAAACAAAAACACGTCCATAGGGGTCAATTAATCAGTCATTGTGAAAGCGTGTGCCAATATCGGCCAAACAGCAAATAGAATTATGGACCCCCAGGATGCACTGTGTCTGTCAGTGCCGCCCAAAAAAAAGGGATCCCCGCAGAGGAGGCCGGAGGGCCCGACAGACACCACACACAGTTCCAGCATCTGTACACATTAACGTCCGTGTTACAGTTTATACAGCCGCAGAATCGACTACTGGCCTCAGAGAGACAAGAAAAAAAAAAAAAAAGGGGGAAAAAAAAGAGGGGGGGGGGGAGAAATAGTATAGGGGAAAAGACAAACATGAAGGATAAAACAGGTAGAGAAAGGGAGGTCCGGGCAGGGGGCGCGGGCCCCAGGCTGGAGAAGACCAGGTAGGAGTCCTAGAGTTCAGCCGCTAATATTAGGAGTGTGTTCATCCGAGATCTCATCAGAGTAATACATCCACCCCGTCCAAGTGTCCTTAAAGCGTTCCTCCCTACCCTGTGACGTGAGAACACGTCTTTCGGCTTCCATCACTAGGTTGACCTCCTTTTTCCATTCAGAGAGCGTGGGGCAGGCGGAACTCCGCCAATGCCTCGGTATGAGGCACTTGGCGGCGTTCAGCAGGAAAGGAACTATACTACGTTTGTAGCGTTTGATCGAGGAATGTGTATCATGGAACAGGTATTGAAGGGGAGCACGGGAAGGAGGGGTGAGCGACAGCTTGGATACCCAAAGATGTACAGCGTCCCAGAAGGGCTGCAGTAGGGGACACTCCCACCAAATGTGGAGGAAAGTGCCCACCTGACCGCAGCCCCTCCAACAATGGGGGTCCGAGCCCGGAAATATCCGAGCCAACTTGGCAGGGGTCCTGTACCATCGGGCCACAAATTTATAGGCCGACTCCTGTATCCTGGTGCTAATAGAGGAGACATGGGTCAAACGCAGAATGCGAGAGAGTTGCGGAGGGGAGAATTCCACCCCCAGCTCTCCCTCCCATTCCTTCATGAAATAGGGAGGCGAGGAGGAGACCCCGCTCAATAACAATTTGTACATGTGCGACAGTAGGTGGCGGGACTCCGGAGGGTCGACAAACCACTTCTCGAAGTCCGAGAGGCCAGTTATCGGGCGTGGAGCAGTTGGGAGTGTGGCGAAAAAGTCAGTCAGTTGCCTATAGCGCCAGTCAGACATCGGAAAGTCGCCGAAGCGATCGCGCAAAGTCGCAAGGGGCAGCAAAGTGCCTGCCGGGGCAAATTTCCCGCAGTACAGTTTGCCATCAGCGTTCCAAGAGCGAAAAAAGCGTACATCCTCCCCCGGGGGGAACCAGGGAAATCCCCCCAGGGGAGCCAAAGGGGACACGCCGGAAGACATGGCGCCCGACGCATTAAGGCCATCCCAGATGCGGAGTGTGGCCACAGTCAGGGGTGACGTCCAGGCCGACAGTCCACGATCGCCCGAAGGAATCCACTGGGCACCCGCAAGATTCCGGCCCGCCAGCGTTTTCTCCAAGGGGACCCAAGGGTTAGACTGACCGTCGTGCGCCCAATTCAGCATACGAACTAATGCCATAGCTTTATAGTACAATGTAACATCCGGAAGCCCGACGCCACCGTCGGCTTTCGTCCGCCTGAGGACAGCATAGGCCAGGCGGGGGCTCCCCTCCCTCCAGACGAATTTTAGAAAAGCCCGCCGCAGACGTTTAAAAAAGGATACCGGTAAATGCATGGGGACCGTGTTGAACAAATAAATCAGCCGGGGAAGGATGGTCATTTTAAGCACGTTAATGCGGCCAAACCAAGTTACCGAGTGGGATGCCCACGATTCCAGGTCAAGATGGATACGCGCCAGCAGGTCGCCGAAGTTCTTGTCATATAGAGTTTTCAAGTCAGGGGAGATGTTCACGCCGAGGTATGGGAGGTAGTCCTCCCGCCATCGAAAGCCAAAGGATCGCCGTAGAGTCAAAGCCAGGTCGGGGGGTACATGAATAGGTAGCAATTCAGATTTATCATAATTGACCTTGAAATTGGAAAGTCGCCCGAATAGATCCAGCTCTCGTACCAGTACAGGGAGGGTGAGCTGTGGTCGGGTAAGATAGAACAGCAGGTCATCGGCATATGCCGACACCTTATGCTCCGTACCACCCACCGTAACACCAGCAATGTCAGACAGTGCCCTCACTCTCCTCAAAAAGGGTTTCAAGGCCAGGGCGAAAAGAAGGGGTGACAGGGGACAACCCTGTCGGGTGCCATTATAAATGGGAAAGGGATCCGACAGCAACCCGTTCACCCTGACCCTGGCACTTGGGCCGTGATATAGGGCCAAGATCCACCCCAACATGCGGGACCCGAGCCCCAGAGATCGAAGAACCCCCGACAGGTATGGCCAGGCCACCCTGTCGAAGGCCTTCTCCGCATCCAGGGATAGAGCCAGACAGGGAAGTCTGTCCGGTCCATGCTGAGCCCAGTGGAGCACATGGAGAGCCCGGACAGTATTGTCCCGGGCTTCTCGGAGGGGCATGAATCCCGCCTGGTCAGGGTGGATCAAGGACGCGATATGGTCTTGGAGGCGAAGCGCCATAATTTTGGCCAAAATCTTGGTATCAGCGTTGAGGAGAGAGATGGGCCTATAGCTGGCACAGTGGTGGGGGTCCTTACCCGGGTTCGGGAGTACTACAATGTGGGCCAACAGCGCCTCAGGTGGGAGGGGCCGTTCATCCGACACCGCGTTAAAGTAGGTACACATATGGGTGCCAAGAATGGGGAGCAGGGACTTATAATAGTGGTTCGTGAAGCCGTCCGGGCCCGGGCTCTTGCCTGCAGGCAAGCCAGATACCACCCTGCTCACCTCCGTCTCGGTAATGGGAGCCTCCAACTCCTCCAGGACCCCATCCGGGAGCCTGGGGAGTCCGGAGTCTGCCAAGTAGTCTTGAATGTCGGACGGCTGACCCCCCCCAGCCCGAGGAAGATGGTACAGGGACTCGTAAAAGCGTTGGAAGCAAGTGGCTATGCGCGGGGAACTGACAACTTTGCCCTCAGGAGTCTCCAAGGCGTGGACATGACGGGCTTCCGACCTTTTATGTAGCATTCGGGCCAGCAAGCGACCGCACTTGTTCCCATGCTCATAAAAACGGTGTGCCCAGAAGCGCAGCTTATCCCGGGCCCGTCTGTCCAGGCAGGAAGACAAGGTGTTCCTGAGCTCCTCTAGGGAACGAGCATCCTCAGGAGCCCTGGCACGCTTATGTTTTATTTCCAAATCGTGGATACGATCCAGCAAGTCAGAAATCTCCTGCTGTCGTTGCCGCTTCAATCGTGCACCGTGCGAAATGAGGACCCCCCTGATCACAGCCTTATGGCCCTCCCAGACAGCGGACGGGGAGACATCAGGCGAAGAGTTAAGCTCAAAATAGGAGCGCACCTCTCCAGTAACCTGGTCCAAAATGGAGGGGTCATCCAGGAGGTTTTCATTGAGGTGCCACGTCCGGGTCACACGGTGAGCCCCGGGGGGCGTGATCGTCAGGGAAACCGGGGAGTGATCAGAGAGGGTAATGGACCCAATCGAAGCGGCAAGGACAGAGTCCAGGTGGTACTGATCCACCATGAACAAATCCAGTCTGGAGTACATGTCATGAACTTTGGAGTAGTAACTGTAGTCCCTAACCCCGGGATTGAGGATCCGCCAGCAGTCTACCAAATGCAGGGCCCTGAACTGCCTCCGAAGGTGCTTCTGAGCTCGAAAAGAAAGAGGAGAGCATCCCGAGGAGGAGTCCAGGGAGGGATCAAGTACCACATTAAAATCCCCCCCTAAGAGAACAATGCCCTCCCGAAACCCCTTGAGCTTGGTAAGGGTTGAGGACAAAAAGGAGACTGTTCTAGAGTTAGGCGCATACACATTAGCAAGAGTGTACGTGTGGCCATGGATCGTACCCTTCAGAAATAGGAAGCGCCCCTCAGGATCCGTTAGGGAGTCCATGAGTACAAAGGGACATTGTTTGTGGATGGCTATGGCAACCCCCCTGGCTTTGGCAATTGGGGATACACTATGATACCACTGGGAAAACATCTGGGTAGGTAAGCGGGGAGTGGAGGAGGCAGTGAAGTGCGTCTCTTGTAAATAAAGCACATCAGGGCGCAAGTGACGCAGTTCCTGCCACATCCTTCCCCTCTTATTGGGAGAGCAAAGCCCCCGTACATTGTACGAGGTCACTCGCAATACATCAGCCATAAGACAGCGATGGGCAGTCGGCAAGAACCGGTAAACAACATGCGATCAAAGACCTCGCCCCGATCAGCAAGGGAAGCAAAAAGAACTCCAAGACGCATTGCTCCACACCTCCACCGTGGGCCTCAGGCCCCCCCCCAGACCACCCAAGAAAAGGAAAAGAGAGAAGGGAATGGGAAAAAGAGGGGAGAGGGCAGGGGGGAGACAGACAGAAAAAATAGGACAGTGGAAACAATGAGTAGAAAAGAGAGAGCAGGAGACAAAAACCATCCCCAGCATGGAGAGCCATCCCGAAGGGACACGCCCCCTCAACCTCAAAAAAGAGGGGGCAGCTCCAACTAACCATAACCAAAAAAGAAGGGAGAAAAAAACCCTCAAGGACTCGGGATTACCCAGACCCACGGGGCCACCTACTGTGGGGTAGTGACTGAACCACCAGTGAGAGGAGCAATGCATCTCCGAGCCATTGAACATCAACAATGAAGTAAACATGACCTGTAGCCAGGCTGGGGGGGACCCACGGCCCCTGAGGGCCCCGGGTCAGCCCCAGTCCGCAGGGGGGAAAATCCCACCCTGAACTCATCAACATGTAAGTCAAGCATATTTAAAAACCTAGTGCAAATACCACCATAACAATAGAGGGACCCAGACGAGCCCCCCCATAGCAGCAGAAGTGGAGTAGAGCCCACCGTCCGGCAAGTCTCTAGCGAGAGTGAGCAACGTTCAGTCGTGCTGGGAGGCCCGGGCGGAGCCCCGTCGCGAGCCTCTGCGACGCTTCCCACCTTGCGAGGTGACCTGCTGCCACCGCTCAGGGCGTTGCGGCAAGGGGAGAGCACTCTGCAGTCTCCAGTCAGGAAAGTCTGTCAAGGGGACATCCAGGGCAGTACAGAAGCGTTGCAAGTCATCCTTGGTGCGGAGAACGGCCGACTTGCCATTCCTGGAGGCAGTAAGACGGAAGGGGAATCCCCAGCGATACACCACCTGGTGAGAGCGTAAGGTATCCAGTAGGGGGCGCAGGGAGCGCCGTTGCATAAGTGTCCGCCTAGACAGGTCGGGGAACAGAGAAAGTTGTGCGCCATCAAAGTCGATTACAGCCATAGACCGTGCAGCCTTCATAATGTCCTCTTTCACAGCATACTTATGAAGTTTGCATATGACATCCCGGGGTGGCTCCCCCTCTTTTGGTGGGGGAAGCAAGGCCCTGTGCGCTCTGTCAATGTCTATGATATCAGGGGCTCTGTTTCCCAAAATCTGGCGGAAAATACCCTGAACAGAGGGGACCAGGTCAGGAGCTCTGGTGGCTTCAGGAAGCCCCCGAATGCGGATGTTCTGGCGTCTGTCCCTGTTCTCATAATCATCAAGCTGGTCCATAAGTGTATTAAGGACAGTGTCGTGCGTGCTAGCAGCCTCCTGAAAGGAGGATAGGGAATGCAGTATATCATCCTGGCCGGATTCCAGGGAAGCCACCCTGTGTCCCAGAGCCTCTGTGTCCGCCCTCAGCCCCTCCAATGCCTGAGTGACCGACTGCTCCACCGTAGTGGTGATCAGGTGCACAATCTCCGTCCTGGTCGGCAAGGCCTTAATGTGGGCCTTCCAGTCCCAGTCCTCCTCCGTGTCTCCAGAGTCTGTGGAGTGAGGTGACACCGCATTATACGGCAAGAAGGGGTTGGGGCTGCGCCCCTGTACCTGGGATAGCTGTGTTCCAGAGGAGGAAGGTGGTCCCGGGAGCAGCGTGGAGGCCGGAGAGGATCGGGGCGCCGCCATCTTGGCCGCCTCGCGGCGGCTCTGAGGGGTTGCTGAGAAGAGATCGCGGAGGTCCGTGGAGCGTGCAGAGAGCCCTCCGGGGGGCTGGGAGGACGGTCGCTTCTTTGGTGGCATCGCCAGTAGGTAAGTAGATGATCGGTGGTCGCTACAGGTCAAGCGGCAGGCTCAGGGAAGCAGGAGCTCGCACGAGATGCGTCCTCACACCATCACGGTCAGGCCACGCCCCCTTATAGAAGCCATCTTAATTTACCTCTCCTTCTGAAATCCTAGTTATCTCTGGCTATCATGCTGACCCCTCTAGTCTTAATACCTCTGGGTCCACGACCAGAAACATACATTTTTCAGACATTGCCCTGAGTTTTCTGATTTGCATTATTTCTTGAGTCAGTAGGGTTGGTTTACTAAATCCGGAGAGTGCAAAATCTGGTGCAGCTGTGCATGGTAGCCAATCAGATTCTAATTATTACAGCTTGTTCAGTTAAGCTTTGACACAAAAAACTGGAAGTTGATTGGATTCTAGGCAGAGCTGCACCAGATTTTGCACTCTCCAGTTTTAGTAAGTCAACCTTAGTATCTCAGGAAGTCTAATAGCCAGTGGGATAGCATGACTACCAGGGCTCTAGCATTTTTAGAAGAGGATTAGCATTGGCAGACCCCTGTCATGACAGGTTTTTCTGTAAGATTAGTGGCTGATTACATTATTCAGGTATATGTTTTACTGACTGTATGATCCTAAACAACTATTTGTAATTTTTATAGAAATTCACAAAAAAACTTGTATGATTTATCCAGTTATAATGACTATAAAACATATCTACGTGTAAGATTACACATAAAACCATTCATCACCATTATCAGCCAGGATCTTCACACCTTGCAGAGATGCACACACTGCATTACCAGCCAATGTAGTCAGTTCCCTATTGCATTCTGGGATTTCTGCCTCCCAGGAGTGGAGTTAAAAGCAGACACGACCTTGGCATGACATGTTACAGCCTTAAAATAACACGTTATCATGACGCTGAACGTGAAAAGAGTGCAGACACGTATTAGTAATGCTTCTTACAATGCCACAGAAAATCTACTAGGTCACAGTATGGAATAATGTTTTAATTTTTATGAGCAGTAAAAACCACAAGTAGAAAATCTGTTACCTCCGGGGAGATGAAGTTCAGTGCTTTGTAAAAGCAGTGTCCTTCCTTCTCTGTCTTTGCTCCCCCTTCTTTATACTTGCTACTAATTTAGCAGGAACAATTAATGTGACTTTCCCTTTGACTGCCCTAAATAGTAAGCAGAGCTCCAGTGGGGCTTTCTGCTTCTGCATTAATATACAGTATATCCCTTATCCAGTCACTCACAGAAGACTCCCTAGGGCTGCATTAACAGGCCATCCCCATTGCTGTAATGCTCTTTCTGATGTTCTTATATGATGATACCAGCAAAAGCATCCATCCATTGCTTGCATCCCCCAGGGACAAGCTAGCACTACAACATTGCTGTGACTGATATAGAAATACTTTTAGGGAGAATATAACTTGGAATACCTGTGTTCATATTAGCAGGCCATGAAATAGGTCTCTGGTTTTATCAAGTGCCAGTATAATGATTCTATGTATGCATTACATTCAGTTTGCATTTTTTGAAGGCATTCTGTCACAAAGCTAAATACCTAAAGCCCTAGCATGTATAGTAGGAGTAAAAATTGCATCTTTCTTCTTCAGATTCTTACAACTAACACTTGAAAATTATATTTAAGCTTAATTTTCTTCAGCATGATTGACGGTGCTTACATTGGTAGAGTGTCCCTTGTGCTGGTGGCTTCTCTCTTCTTTTAAATGTTCAGTCCTCTGGCCCCCACCCCTATCCCCCATACCCCCACAGCTCCCTCAGCTGAAATCTTCTGGTGCTGTGGGGGTATTATGAACCACTGAACTTTACTCGCTCTTTCCACACCCCCCCCCCCCCCCTTCCGTTCATAGAAACTGTTCTATAGCTTCCAGCATTGAAAAGCACTCTATGAAAGGGGCAGATGAATGAAGGTCTGCTTTTTCCATTCATAGAGAGCTTTTTACTGCCAGAAGCTAAAGTACAGCTTTTATCAATGGAGGAGTGGGGATGGAAAGGGCAAACATAGCCAGCACTCTTAATGAGTGCCTAAGAAATGGCATTGGAAAATTACAGCTGCGGGGGGTATTGGGGGGTGGGGGGAAAAAGACTGAAGATATAAATAAAGAGAGAAGTGGTCACCACAAGGCGCTTCACATTCAGGGTAAGTACCTTGTGCTGATCTTTTCTTTTTTGTTAAAGTTTGGTTAAATTTTAAAAAATAATGTAAAATCATATATTCATTTTCACAATTATATTCAAATTATTTCCAGCCTACTCCTAGTACTATAAATATTTTGAAATGGGTAAACTTACTCCCCCAAGTAAGCTTATATTGGATTGTCATTGATAACTAGTGTTTGTATGGCTATTACAATGCTGAATATAAAATGAGAGTGTATGTTGTGACCATAGATTTCCTTTAAGCTTCAAAACCATATATTTTTTTTAGGCTGGGTTCACACTTAAAATGGATGCGGCTGACAGCAGGGGTCTGGCGCGTCCCTGTTCTCTGTTTCAGGGATGAATCAGGGCTGAATTTTTGACTGAATTCGGACCTGAAATAGACCAGAAAACACACAGGACCCCTGTGCAACCTGCTCCACAGCCCCCCTGGAGATGTGTAAATCAGCTCAATTGAGAGCCGGTCACAATCTCCTGTCATGCGAATTGGAATTCACCCACGCATCCTAAAAGAATTGAGCGCTGTAGTTTCAAAGCCTTTGTTTCTAATCTTTAGGGACTCATTAAGGACTGGAATAGTACCACTGGATTGGCGTATGGCCGATGCGGTGCCTATATTTAAAAAGGGATCAAAGTCTTTGCCAAGTAACTATAGATATGTTAGTTTAACTTCTATAGTCGGGAAGATACTGGAGAGTTTAATAAAATACCACATAGAGGAGTTCTTGCTGGAAGAAAAATATTTTAAGCAACAAACAGCATGAATTCATGAAAGACAGAAGTTGTCAAACAAATCTGATTTCTTTTTATGAGGAGGTAAGTAAAACCTTGGACAGAGGGGTGGCTGTGGATCTAGTATACTTGAATTTTGCAAAAGCGTTTGACACAGTTCCCCACTCATGGCTAATGTGTAAGGTAAAGTCTACAGGCTTGGAAAGATCAGTTTGTAAATGGATAGAAAATTGGCTAAAAGATAGAATTCAGAGAATAGTGGTTAATGATTCTTACTCTGAATGGTCTAAGGTTATCAGTGGTGTACCCCAAGGTTCAGTGTTGGGACCCTTACTTTTTAATATCTTTATAAATGATATAGGGTCTGGGATTAATAGTACCATTTCAGACTTTGCAGGTGACGCCAAACTATGCAGTGGAATAACTTCCTTACAGGATGCCTCCAACTTACAAGCTGACCTCAATGCACTGTTTCATTGGGCAACTATGTGGCAAATGAGGTTTAATGTTGATAAATGTAAAGTTATGCACTTGGGGGCTAAGAATATGCATGCATCATGCATACTAGGTGGAGTACAACTGGGGGAATCCATAGTGGAGAAGGATCTAGGTGTTCTGGTAGATCCTAAGTAGTGTTGAGCGAACACGGACTGTATGATTCGGGTCCGTACCAGATAATTGGATTTTTGCTACCCGGACACGGACCCGAAAACTTTACTGTATGTTCGGGTTTAAAATCCGTGTTCGGTAATTTTATTTCCTGTTTTGTATGTAATGGCGCGCTTTTAATGGCGGGCTTTCAACAGCCAATCAACAAGCGTTTAACTGGTGTGCCATAGAAGCCATCACAGCCATGCCTACTAATGGCATGGCTGTGATTGGCCAGCTGAAGCATGTGACCCAGGTCTTTATAAGCTCGAGAGACACAGCGCGGTGCGTCAGTCTGCTGTAGTGTAGGGAGAGAGCACACAGAACGGTGCTGGCTGCTGCTGATTAGAGCCAGACAGGGAAAAACAAGATTGTGCCCGAAAAGAATGCAGGGACAGGTCGGAGTGTAGGCAGGGAAAGATATTTGAGCATTTTAGGGACAGGCTGGAGAGAGTAGGCAGTGACAGATAGGAGACACAGGACAGAACAATCGTCCGTTAGCGATCTACTTCGATTTTGCTGTGTGGGGGGTGGTGCAGTGAACAATCTTTTTGCCCTCACTTGAGCCCAATGAGGAGGAGGAGGAGGGAGAAAAAAATATATTTTTATCAGTCTGTTGTGTGCAGCGTTCAGCTATATTTTACTACAGATTGCTGTTCTAATCTGCTATTTAAAAATTACAAAGTTAAAGGGGAATTTTTTTTTTTTCCCTTCATAGCCTGCTGCTGACCGGGACATAAAACATAAGACACTGCTGTGTTCACATGTGCTATTGAAAAATCACCAATTTTATATACTTTTTTCTATTCCGCTATTCAATATACACCCTTTTGGGGTAAAAAAAATTAAATTGCGGCATAGTCTGTATCGGTACGTGTGAGATAGACCTTTTTATATACTTTTTACTATTCCGCTATTCAATACACACCCTTTTGGGGTAAAAAAAATTAAATTGCGGCATAGTCTGTATCTGTACGTGTGAGATAGACCTTTTTATATACTTTTTTCTATTCCGCTATTCAATATACACCCTTTTGGGGTAAAAAAAAAATTAAATTGCGGCATAGTCTGTACTAATCTGCTATTTAAAAATTACAAATTTAAAGGGGAATTTTTTTTCCCCTTCATAGCCTGCTGCTGACCGTGACATAAAACATAAGACACCGCTGTGTTCACATGTGCTATTAAAAAATCACCAATTTTATATACTTTTTTCTATTCCGCTATTCAATATACACCCTTTTGGGGTGAAAAAAATTAAATTGCGGCATAGTCTGTATCGGTATGTGTGAGATACACCTTTCAAATTTTTTGGGCGCATCTTCCACCGCCGAGGATTGCAGGGTGCTTCAGTTTGACTCCTGTTCCGAACTCCTCCTACTCCTCATCCTCATCCTGCCTTTAGGGTAAAAAAAATTGTAATCGGGGCCTAGTCTGGGTTTGTACGTGTGAGATACACCTTTTTGTATCATATTTTCTATTCCGCTATTCAATATATACCCTTTTGGGGTGAAAAAAATTAAATTGCGGCATAGTCTGTATCGGTATGTGTGAGATACACCTTTCAAATTTTTTGGGCGCATCTTCCACCTCCGAGGATTGCAGGGTGCTTCAGTTTGCCTCCTGTTCCGAACTCCTCCTACTCCTCATCCTGCCTTTAGGGTACAAAAAATTGTAATCGGGGCCTAGTCTGGGTTTGTACGTGTGAGATACAACTTTTTATATACTATTTTCTATTCCGCTATTCAATCTACACCCTTTTGGGGTAAAAAAAATTAAATTGCGGCATAGTCTGTAGTAATCTGCTATTTAAAAATTACAAATTTAACCACTTGCCGACCGCCGCACGACTATCTACGGCGGCGGTCAGCCCCTCACAGGCAAAGTGACGTAGGTCTACGTCGCTCGCCTGTGAGGGTTTAGGGAGCGAGCGCGCGCCGCCGGAGGCGCGCTCCCGCGTGGTCACGGACCCCCCCGCGCGTGTGACCGGCGGACCCGATCGCCGCCGGCCACTCTGCGATCGGCGGGGGAGAGGGAGAAAGTCAGGCAGCTTGTGTAAACAAGCTGCCTGTCATTCTCCTTTCTGTATGAGAGCTGATCATATGGATCTACTATGTAGATCCATTGATCACTCTGCATACAGTTGAAGCCACAGCCAATCACAGTTAGAATCACGCCCCTAGGGACACACACAGCCCCTCCCTCTCAAATAAAGTTAACCCCTTCACTACCAGTGTATTTTTACAGTAACAGTGCATATATATAGCACTGATTACTGTAGAAATGTCACTGGTAACCCCAAAAGTGTCAAAAATGTCAGTCAAGGGTCCGATCTGTCCGCCGCAATGTCGCAGTACCGCAAAAAAAATCGCAGATCGCCGCCATTACGCGTTAAAAAAAAAAACAACAAAAATGACAAAAATCTTTCCCTTTGTTAGTAAACGCAATAACTTTTGCACAAACCAATCAAAATACGCTTTTTGCGATTTTTTTTACCAAACATAGGTAGCATAAAACAAATTGGCCGAAAATATTAAAAAATTTTGATTTTTACATTTTTTTTGGGGGAATTTCATATAAAAAAAAGGGAAAAATATTGCTATTTTTGCAAAATTTACGCTCTTTTTTTGTTTATAGCGCGTGATCAAAAAATCGCACAGGTGATCAAATACCGCCAAAAGAAAGCTCTGTTTGTGGGAAAAAAAGGACGCCAAATTCGTTTAGGTACAGCGTCGCACGACCGCGCAATTGTCCGTTAAAGTCACGCAGTGCCGAATCGCAAAATACCCTCTGGTCGTTTAGCAGCCAAATCCTCCGGGGCTTAAGTGGTTAAAGGGGAAATTTTTTTCTCCCTTCATAGCCTGCTGCTGACCGTGACATAAAACATAAGACACTGCTGTGTTCACATGTGCTACTAAAAAATCACCAAATTTATATACTATTTTCTATTCCGCTATTCAATCTGCACCCTTTTGGGGTAAAAAAAATTAAATTGCGGCATAGTCTGTATCGGTACGTGTGAGATACACCTTTCAAATTTTTTGGCCGCATCTTCCACCGCCGAGGATTGCAGGGTGCTTCAGTTTGCCTCCTGTTCCGAACTTCTCCTACTCCTCATCCTGCCTTTAGGGTACAAAAAATTGTAATCGGGGCCTAGTCTGCGTTTGTACGTGTGAGATACACCGTTTTATATACTTTTTTCTATTCTGCTATTCAATCTACACCCTTTTGGGGGTAAAAAAAATTAAATTGCAGCATAGTCTGTATCGGTACGTGTGAGATACACCTTTCAAATTTTTTGGGCGCATCTTCCACCGCCGAGGATTGCAGGGCGCTTCAGTTTGCATCCTGTTCCGAACTCCTCCTACTCCTCACCCTTATCCTGCCTTTAGGGTACAAAAATTGTAATCGGGGCCTAGTCTGTGTTTGTACGTGTGAGATACACCTTTTATATCATATTTTCTATTCCGCTATTCAATCTACACCCTTTTGGGGTAAAAAAAATTAAATTGCGGCATAGTCTGTATCGGTACGTGTGAGATACACCTTTCAAATTTGTTTGGCGCATCTCTTTCCACCGCCGAGGATTGTAGGGCGCTTCAGTTTGCCTCCTGTTTCGAACTCCTCCTACTTCTCTTCCTCATCCTCCCTTTAGGGTACAAAAAATTTTAATCGGGGCCTAGTCTGTGTTTGTACGTGTGAGATACACTGTTTTATATACTTTTTTCTATTCTGCTATTCAATATACACCCTTTTGGGGTGAAAAAAATTAAATTGCGGCATAGTTTGCATATTTGACTGTGAGATACACCCGTGCGATACTGTTGTTGTTTTGTTCCGCTATTCAATAAACCCCTTTCTAGGGCAAGATCATAAATTACAGAAATATGAGGAGAACGTCAAATAGGGGCCATGGCCTGGGTCGTGGTGCTGCTGGTAGAGCTCCTGTTGCAAGGAGAGGACATGGTCGATCTGTGCCAGCTACACGCACAAGTGAAACACCTTCCTCAAGTGTGAGTAGGCGACAGAACCTGCAGCAGTATTTGGTAGGGCATCATGCGCCTCTACAAGTGTTGAGGCAAGAACATAAGTGCGCGATTACGTCATTTCCGCCCCACTACAACGCAGATCCGGTCGCTGACACGCATAGCGTCCCGGAAGTAGCCGCCAACGAGGGACTCGCGGTCCCTACTGCTCTGGATGCCTGTTTACCATAGATTTTATGTGAGTACTTGACTTTTTTTTTGCACAATAAAGTATTTTCAAATGGTACATCACTATTTTAGCGCTTCTTCCTTGCATATTACCGTAGATTGAGGAAAGGGGAGAACCCACTACCCAGGTGAAAGGGATATTGCCCCCCCAGGAGACCCACATATAACCGGATAAGAGGATACTGTACCAAGGCTTATTACCCCTGTATGGGTACATATCTCTGGTGAGTGCGGGAGAAATTGGAGGGGTGCACCTGTGTTTCTCACCCACCACCTAGTATTGGGACCACCTGGAATCTCACCAATTGATCGAGAATTTTTTTCTTCACTTTATAAGCACCTTAAAGATTGTTTGTCACCTTCTGGAGAATATCACTTTTTTACTGGAGAAGGAGGAGGAAGAGGTCGCCAACGCAACCAGGGCACTGCCAGCACCTCAGAAGGCAGGGTTAGCATGACCGAAATGTGGAAAAGCTTTGTCAGCACGCCACAACAAACAGCAGCTCCATCAGCTCATATGGAACGTCTTAGCAGGAGGCAGCATTTCACCAACATGGTGGAGCAGTATGTGTGCACACGCCTACATGTAGTGAATGACGGGTCTGCCCCCTTCAACTTCTGGGTCTCCAAATTGGGCACATGGCCTGAGCTTGCCCTTTATGCCTTGGAGGTGCTGGCGTGCAGTGCAGCCAGTGTATTATCTGAACGTGTATTTAGCACGGCTGGGGGTGTTATCACAGACAAGCGCAGCCGCCTGTCCAGAGACAATGTGGACAAGCTCACGTTCATTAAAATGAACCAGGCATGGATCCAACAGGACTTTTCCGTACCTTGTGCAGAAAAGAGATGGATACCGACCTTACCCAGCCATTGTTATATTTTTGATCTTTCTCACTCTTTTGGGGTGTACCCTAATTTACAATGACTAAAAAAAAGCAGTGTTGGCTACCTCGTTCCTCTCCACCACCGCTTCCACCTACACCGCCACATCCACCGCCACCTCAACCTCCCTCCTACTCCATATGGGCCTCGTCCTTCACAGATGAAGAAAATTGTTTTATTTTTCTGTTTTTTTTGTTGTTTTAAGATATTTCCCTATCCACATTTGTTTGCAGAGCACTTGCCATGCTCTTAACTACATTTTGCTGCCATTTGCAGCACTCTAGCCCTTTCCATTGGTTTTTTAGAGCCATTTTAGTGCCTGAAAGTTCGGGTCCCCATTGACTTCAATGGGGTTCGGTGTCCGGGTAAAGTTCGGAAAAAGTACGGGACACGGACCCGGACTTTTTTTTCAAGTTCGGCCGAACCCGCCAAACACGGACATCCAGGTGTCCGCTCAACTCTAATCCTAAGTTAATAATAGCATGCAATGCCAAGCTGCGGTTTCCAAAGCAAGCAAAGTTCTTTCTTGTATTAACAGAGGCAAGGACTCCAGAGAGGGATATCATTTTGCCTCTGTACAAATCATTAGTAAGACCTCATCTGGAATATGCAGTTCAGTTTTGGGCACCAGTTCTCAAAAAGAACATCAGGGAACTGGAGAAAGAGCAGAGAAGAGCAACCAAACTGATAAGAGGCATGGAGGAGCACAGCTATGAGGAAAGATTAGAGGAACTGAATTTATTCTCTCTTGAGAAGAGGAGATTAAGGGGGGATATGATCAACATGTTTCAATATATAAGGGTTCCATAAAGTGAACTTGGTGTTGAGTTAGTCACTTTAAGGTCATCACAGAGGACAAGGGGCACACTTTACATCTAGAGGAAAACAGATTTAGTCTCCAAATACGGACAGGTTTTTTCACCGTAAGAGCTGTGAAAATGTGGAATAGACTCCCTCCAGAGGTGGTTCTGGCAAGCTCACTAGATGGCTTAAAAAAAGGCCTGAATTCTTTCCTAGGTGTACATAATATAAATGGGTACTAATATTTATAGGTAAAGTTGATCCAGGGAATATCAGATTGCCTCTCGGGGGATCAGGAAGGAATCTTTTTCCCCTGCTGTAGCAAATTAGATCATGCTTTGCTGGGATTTTTCACCTTCCTCTGGATCAGCTGTGGGTATAGGATTGTGTATATGGGATTGTATGGTTGGGTTTTCTTTACTGTTTTTAGTTTTTTATTGGTAGAGCCAGTTAGACTTGTATCTTTTTTCAACCTGACTAACTATGTACTGTAACTATGTAAGTGTGAATTGGATGTGGGGAAATCCGCATCCAATTTACATAAGTGTGAACCCAGCCCTAAACATTTTAGCTGTCGATGTCTTCATTTTTATTTTATGCTGCCTGCATTTTCCTTCAATCTCCCTTTTCTTTCTTTCCTGCCAGTCCCATGATTATTTCTCCCCTGCTTTCCTGTTATCAGGTGTTTCCTTTTTCTTTTTGGTCCTTTGGAGCCACCCATACATGCATTCTCTTTAGAGGGGACTTCAACCTGACATGAGGGCCCTGCTAGGATATATGCCTCTTCTACTTTTCAAGTGACTGACAACAGCTCCCAAGGCACAGGCAATATCCTCACATCGCCCACATTTTCCTAATGACAGTTAGGGTTGCCACCTCATCCCTTTAAAACTGAACACATTAGCCTCAGAACCTGTGTAATTGATATGTGTTCGATTTTAAAGGGATGAGGTGGCAATGACAGGGCATATATTCACACTGGTACAATGCATGATGGGACATGTAGTCCTGATCAATGTTATCTAGGGATTGGCAATAATTTTAGGAGAGCGTGCTCTCTGACTGGTGTTTTGCGAAAGGAGCCACAGAAAACTGTGGGATGCGGCAAAAGAAAATAATGTGTTTACAAACTTTTCTGAACTAAATGAATTTTAGTTCTGTGCTACAATAATGAATAACAATGTGCTGTGAAAAAAAAAAAAGCAAGGGTTTAGGGCTCCTCTAAAAGTTCAGTTTGCCTAATGCATTGTAATACCTTGCAACCTTCTGAGATGAGAAAGAATTACACCTTTTACCACTAAATATTTAGACAATGAACACACCCTTGTCACACCCCTCAATCATGCCGACCATGATAATTTAAAGCTGAAGAATGATCACTTTTTATAGCACTAGTTTCTTTTACATTAGCATTAATATAATATAACTAACTGAAAACATTAATTATATATTACAGTAATTCATACAGCCAAAAGAGGAACATTAATAATGAAGGACAGAGTGATTTGATTCCAAATCAGGGATAGTTGGGTTCTATTGGCTCTACACTCTAGTTCTAGTGCACTCAGCAACCAAAACCCCCCTGTGTCTGTGAAATGGAATGTAAAGACTTACTCACATACACACTAAAGAGGATGACTTCAGTGAAAGTCTGCCTGATGCTACTCACAGGGCCATGACACTATTAGCAGTGGAGCTTAGAGGATTGAGTCCCATGAACTGACCTGAGGTCACTTTCAGTAAGCTTGGCCTTATCTACCCACATGGAGTTGAGACTTTATATTACCTTTCTCAAATAGGATGGTGAGGAAGTGTGTGTGGAGGGGGGAGGGGGGCGGGGAGTTAGAAAATATATATAAATCTTACCCTCCTTTCTGTAGTAGAGAATCTCTAGCTTGCGCTCTTCAGATCCCAGTAGCGCTTGGGTGAGTTGCATAATGCTGTTGTGCGTGGTTTCAGGGCCCGTTAGGAAATCACAAGTACATGGTCTCTGCATGACCTCCACCCGGGAATAGCCAAACATATCACAGAACCCATCATTACAGTAGATGATAGCACAGTTGTCCATCTGAGCATTGGCAATCAGAAACTTGCGACCTGTAGGCAAAGATTAAGAATTAAAATGTATTTCTTGTATATTCAATGGAAAATTTAAAATATTGTTGTACCCAGACGTAAACCGTTTTAAAGAAAGTATATCTTGTGAGTTAAAACCATTTTTATTATTTTATAGTGTCAGTCATTGTAGACAATAAAAGCTGTGGAACCACCAATGGTGGTACTTTTTAAATAATTTGTGAAGCCATATGGGTTTAAGTTACTGGGCCTTATAATAATGGTAGAACAGACAAACATAAAAGTAATGCTGAAGCCATGGGATGGAAACAAGTATGCATCTGGGGAAGATAGCAAAAATAATTTAAAGATAAGTGCAGTATTTTTTTTTTATTTCCATAATATATTGATATTTACATATGGCACTTTTCCACTGCAAGTACCGGCTCGGCTCCACTCGGCTCTGTTTGGTTTTCCACTGCATGGTACCGCATGGTACGGTGTTGGAACGGTCCGGTACGGTTTGGTACGGTTTGGTTTTCCACTAAAGTAAAGTGGGTGGGATAACAACGATTCTCTGACCAATCAGTGGCTAGTAGTGACAAACAGTCAAGGCTGCATGCAAAGGATTGTGGGATATGGTACCGGTACGGCCCTCTGTGAACCACAACTGAGGTGGTACTGTTTAAGCGAGCCGTACCGTTCGGTTCCATGCAGTGGAAAAGCGCCAATAGAGTACAGTCTGTAAAATTAGATAGTACATATGAATACATGGCTGAAACAAAGACATACTGTATGTGACAATTTGTACTACAGTATCTGTGGTGTTTTTGAAAATTAACATTGCGGATACACTGATATAAATAAGCAATTGTTTACAGAATATTCTCATAGGAAACCAACTTTAGCTAAATAATTTTGAAAATGGGGAGTCTGAAACCCCTCTACAAAATTTGTTCTGAGGGAAGGAATAACATCATATATCTAATCTGGTTTATTGTGGGCTGGAGTACTGGGGGGATAGAAAATGGAAGATGGAAAGAGGTGTGGTATTGGAAAGATGTGTGAAATTTAGGGAGGAGAGGGAAAGGATGATTTGGGTGGTGAGAAGAGGGTGGCAGGGAGGTAGGGGTGAGATATGATGCAGAATTCTTCTCTAAGGAGTAAGTGGTGACACAGCAGGGTACTGCTTTCACTGTGTAACAAAAAGGGGCAATGCTTATTATAACATGGTCCCGGGTGCTTTCTTACATTTCTAACCAGTGTCTGCTATATATTTGTTAAACGTGTTTTAGACAGAGGGAATTCTGTACCAGTGCAAAATAATTTTATATAATTGTTGCTGGAATGTATTTGTGATGGAGGAATTATGGGTAAGTAGGACTACTCTGTCACTCTGTTCAGGGTTAATTTGAGTGCCTAGTGCTGACTCCCATCTCTCTATGGGCCTGTTGGAGGGGTGATTAAAGCGGAACTACACTGTATTTGAGCACAACAAATCAAAAGTGCTATTTAATTCATTTGTAATATTCAAAGCAAACTCACCCACCCACCCATCAATGTCTCCATGCCTTATTACACCCCCCCCCCAAGCATTTCTGGACATGATCATCTTGAGTAAGGACAGATGATATTTGAAGCAAATCCATCTGCCCTTAGCTCAGACATGCAGGCAGGAGGGTGTGCTTAGCTGAGAAAACCCCTCCTCCCCCTGAAGATTCCTGGGATGGATGTATGACATAATTTGCCTAGACAAGCAAACGAGGAAGTAACTAAAGAAATGTAAAAAAAAAAAAACAGTTTAAAACAAGTATGATATACTTTCCTATCTATTTACTAGTGCTAGCACCCTAAGGATTTAAAATAGTCAATGTTGATTGAGAAAGTGAAGTTCCACTTTAAAAGCTTGTATGCTAGGGATAAACAGTTTTTGATATGTTGAATTCCTGTTTATGAGGGGTGGAGAGCAAGAAGTGGTTGTAGTGCACTCCAGGAATTCATCAGAGTTACAGTATGGTATCTTGCTCTGCGAAGAAGTCATTAACCTTAAATTTACTAATTTCTCTTTTGTTCATTGATGGACACAGCTCCTGATCTTCTTAACCATTGGGTTATACTGCCCCCTACAGGAGTACGACACTGGGCAGAAAAAAAAGACTGACTACACCTATGGGCAGTCCCAGGGGTATCCTCTCCCTCTCTGCTCTAGGTACTCATTTTTTTTCTGCTTAGTCAGGAGTAAGGACCTAGTTCCTTGCTGGGATCTTTGGTCCTTGCAATTTTTTTTCTGTTTTTTTTCCTGCGAGATCTACAATTAACTGCTGGACTGGGCGACAGGCTGGATAATCTAGATCCAGTGGTCACCCCAGTCTGGCCAGCAAGCTCGTTCAGACCTCAGCTTCACGCTAAGTTGGCCGCGGCATAGCCCAACCAGATGGGGGCTGGCCTGCAAGTTAAATGCCTCGCGAGGTCGCATACGACCGGGTCTCGGCCTGCGTTGCAACGTACCTTCTGGGGGGATTTTGGGGTGGATGTGGGCACCTCCATGGGACGGCCGACCCCTGGGTTCCCCTCCTTCCCGTAAAGCACCCCCTCATCGGTATCTGGTGGTCCCTGTGGGCCATCTAGCCCCACATCTGCCCCCCTCTCTCCCTCCTCCTATGCTGGGGTTGTGGGGTGGTCTGGCCTACCTCCTGGGGCTGGAGCAGGGTACTGTACTGGCAATGAGGGCAAAAGGGGTGCACCACTTGCGACCGGGCAATCAGCTGTGGGGGGGGGGAATACCTGATGGGGGCTCCTGCCAGGGTCCCCCTTCTTGCCTGTGCCTGTTTCTGAGGCCTATGGATCCCTCTTGGGTTGCCAAGAGCCTCGTGGTGCCACACGGGGCTGACTTTTACTTTTTTACTTGTAGCCTATGTACTGTAATGCACAGCGGCTATGTTTGTGTAGTCTGGCGGACATTTTTGCGGTAGTCCAGCATTAAAAATAGTGGTGGCCATGACAGTGAAGCCTTTCTGGGCGGCAATTTTGGCTGGGGGAGTCTTCCTAATAGCCTAGTGCTGACTCCTGGGTCTTTTCATTCCCTATACGCCGCACATGGAGGGCAGATTATCCTGGTGCTGCCAGTGTCTGTTCTGTGGGGTGGTGAGTGTGGTGGGGTCCACTTCCTCTCTGCTGCAGGATTGATTGGTGCTCTGTTACTGGCGACCGGGTTGTGCTGCCTTAGCAGTGTTTTGCACTTTTTTTGTGGTCTCCCCTTTTGACTCATGGAGTCTTTGGAGCACATTTCCCAACCTGACCTCCTCTCAGAGGCTGAAGGGCCCTCCTGGTCCCAACCATCCATTCATGCACTGACAGCGGTCCTGAAGTCCTTTGTGTCCCAGGTGGAAGTGTTTTTCGGATGACGGGCTAGCGAAAAAGCGCCTCTGCCTTCCCCTGCCTCATCTGTCTCCTCAGATCCTGAATCTGATTCAGCCGCCGTGGACGTGGCTCACCCTGCTGGAAGCTGAAGCTACGACAAATGTATTGGTTCCCTTTGGCACTCACAAGCTCTCCAGAGCAGCAAAGGTGTTTACTTTTCCCTCCTATTTTGACAGGACCCTTTTTAATGACCTTTTGGTCCCTAAGCAATTTGCTATGCGGTACCCTTATGAGGAGTCCCTTCTTAAAAAGTGGACTGTTCCACCAGTAGTGGGCCCTCCAGTTTCCAGGTTGAACAAGGCAACCATGGTTCCTGTTAAAGAGTCTCCAGCCTTTAAGGATCCGGCTGACAAGAAGGCGGAGGCTGTGGCCCGCAATATGTACACAGTGGCTGGTTCAGCACTTGGTGTCGCTTCGGCCCTGGTGTCGCAAACTCTGACTGGGTGGGCAAAAGTTTTATGCCGTGACCTGGAGGGGGAGCAGCTTCCCTCTGCCTTTGATGAACTAGCTGCAGTTTATCTGTGATGCCTCTTTGGATGTGGCTTCCCTTCTTTCTAGGCTCTCTGTTTCGGCAGTGGTCCTTAGGCAATTTTTTTTGGCTCAAATGTTGGTCTGCGGACCTTAACTAATCTTCCTTTTCAAGGAAATCGCCTGTTTGGAGCTACCCTGGATGACATCATTAAAGATCTTACAGGGGGGAAGAGTACTTTTCTTCCACAGGCTAGTAAAGGCAAAGATCCTCGTCATAGATGTGGCCCATGCTGCTCGGCTCACAAGAAGTTTTTTCGCCCCATAGGGTCGAATGACAAGGGATCAAAGCCTTTCAAAGCCTCCTCGGGAGGATCCAAGCGACCTTGGCCTGGCAAGTCGAGAGCGGGCTTCTCTAGACACGCAGACAAGGCTCCTTCAACATGAAAGTGCACCCTCACCCATTTCTGGGGTGGGGGGATGTCTTCACTGGTTCCCGGACCGGTGGACTTCCTTGGTAAAAGACAAGCGGGTCCACAAAGTCATACGGTCCAGCTACAAGATTGGGTTTCGTTCTTGCCCTCCAGAAAGGTTCTTTCCTTCCAACGTGCACCTGTCCCCGGACCGCTTACAGGCTCTCTTTGGGGCGGTGCAAGACCTGATACTTTAAGGGGTTATTGTTCCAGTTCCGACTTCAGAACGTTTTCAGGGGTTTTATTCAATGTACAAAAGACAAATGACTCCTGCGCTTGAGGGGTTATCCTGAAACGGGTATCCTGAGAATGCGATTCAGGTTGAATGGACATAGTCCCGGCTGTGCTGCCACTCTCAGCAGGTCGTGGTAACCCAAACAGACTCTAAAAAAGGAAAGGACAGAGGGTGCACCAGCCTAGCGCATTATCTTTAAAACAATAAAATAGCATACACATTGTACTCACAAAACAAGTTGGAACACGGGCAACATGTGCAATCAAGGTCCACCAAGACTCTCCACTGGGCTTCCTCTGCTGATGCAGGCCATGGTGGGATGTGGACCTCCAAAGAACCGCTTACGCGTTTCGGGGTGTCCCCCCCTTCATCATATTCAAACCTGTTTACAGTTTCCAGGAAGGAGGGCAAGGTGCGTCCAATCCTGGACCTCAAGGCATTGAACTGCTTTGTGTGGGTGCAGAAGTTCAGAATGGAGACCATTCACACGGGGAATTTCTTGCCTCTATCGACATCAAGGACACTTACCTACATATTCCAATATACCAGCGCTTCCTTGGCTTTGCCATGGGAGAGGAGCATTATGAGTTTGTGGTGTTACCCTTTGATCTCGCCCCCACTCCTCTGGTCTTCACGAAAGTGTTGGCCCCAGTGCCAGCATTGTTACATCAGTGGGGGATCGCAGTACTGGGCTATCTGGACAACCTTCTCCTGCAGGGTGGACAATGTGGAGATCACTATACGGACTCTGAGGGAGTTTGGCTGGATTCTGAATTTTCAGAAGTCTGCTCTGGTTCCTTCAACAAAACTGGGCTATCTGGGTCTAACTCTGGACTTGGCTCTAGCCAGAGTGTTCCTTCCTCTGGACAAACTCCAGAAACTGATGGTTTCTACCTTTTGAGGCGGTTCTGTTTTCACAGTTCTATACAAAGTCCCTGCAAAGGGAGATTCTGGCCAAATGGGACAAGTGTCTGCAGTCTCTGGACTAATAGATCTGGCTGAGCCAGGGAACAAGAGGGTCCCTGATCTGGTTCGTTCTCTGGTGCTTCGACAGGGCAAATCCTTTCTTCCCTTATATTGGACAGTGGTCACCACAGATGCCTGCCTGTCCGGGTAGGGAGGCGTCCTAGGCCGAAACTTTGCTCAGGGGGTCTTAACACTGGAAGAGTCCAGACTACCGTTCAATGTCCTGGAACTCTGAGTGATAAGACTGGTTCATTGGATGGATCGTCTTCAGGGGCATCCAGTGCAAATTCAATCAAGCAATGCCACGGCCACAGCTTATGTCAATCACCAGGGGGGCATAAGAAGTGTTTTAGCAGCTCTGGTGGTAGCTGGCATTCTGCGGTGGGCAGAACATTTTGATCCAGCCCTCTCTGCCGTACACATTCCAGGGGTGGAAAACTGGCAGGCGGATTATCTCAGTCGGCAGGCGTTGGACCAATGGGAGTGGTCTCTTCATCCAGAGGTGTTTCATCAGTTTTGTTTCTGGTGGGGCACCCCTGAGTGGATCTGTTGGCGTCTCAGCTCAACAGAAAGGTGCAGAGGTTTGTGGCACAGAGACGGATCCTCTGGCGGATGCCACAGATGCGCTGGTGGCTCTGTGGAACCAGTTTCATCTGATTCACGCTTTTCCTCCTCTCTTTGAGCTGTTACTTCTATAGTTGGATGTTTGTGCACCTGTTAACTATAGAAGACCTTGAAGTGTCAAGGTTCAGTCTTCAGATTCCATAGATACCCAGGGTTTAAGGGTGGAATGAGTAAAAATGTTTATTGTTCAGGTAGACTGTGCATCTTTATAGTAGAGTTTATCGTTAGGGTGGCTGATGCCTTCAGATGCCTTACAAATCACCAGTGGTGAGTGTTTAAGCAGTTCCATCCCCTTGGTCCCTTAGTCCCGGTTCACACCGGGAAAAAGGGTCCGGAGCTTCTTTGGGGCGACCAGGAGGCAACCGCCATAGACTTCAATGTTATGAAGTCCGTGGCGGCCGTTCCGAGGTCGCGGCGCGCTGCTCGCACCGCGACCTCGGAGGTCGCGGTGCGAAGTAGCGTCGCCCCTATGTGAACAGGGCCTAAAAAAGCAGAAAATAAAAGAACATGGCTCGGATTCTGATCGGTAATGCCTGTAGCAAAAACAAGAGAAAAAACATCCAAACAAGATCGAAATTAGTTTCAGTCAAGTATTTACCTCTTTTTTGAGCGAATGCAGCAATGGGAAGAACTTGCAGGAAAGCATGGGAAGTTACAGAAAGCTTCTGTAAATCCACAGTAAGGCATGTTCCTAGATACTTAAGCTTGGTCTGCGCCCATCCAAATAGAAAGTGTGACTGGAGGGCTGTAATGGTGTGGGGAGCCTCAGATTTAGTATGGTTCTTTTTAGATTGGATAACATGCTGTAATGTTGAAGTGTTATGTTAGGGATGGAGGTTAGGGATATTGTGAATATTAGGTTGTTTGTGTAGGCAAGGAGTTTATGATGCCCTGATAATTTCTGGAGACTGGCAATTTCTGGATAGCTTTAATAGTGCACAGACGGGGCTCCAGGGAAATGTGCACTTCTGGTTTTTTTTCTACATACCCCACTCACTGGAACAAAGTGTGAGTAATAGTTACTCACGTGATCGCGCCTAGGTATTAAATTTGTAAATAATTCAAATAAATAAGTACCAAAAGAAATTGAGCAGCTAGTCAAGAACAACAGTGGGTTGTGAAAATTGTGTAAAAAGGGGGAGGACAGCGCCCAATAATTTTCTGTGTGTGAATCTAATTCTAATTAATTATTCCTAATAGATGAATAAATAAGTATATACATATATATGTATATACTTATTTATATATATATATATATATATATATAAACCACAAATCACAAAAAAAATTAAATAAGCCAAATGGGTTTCACCCTAAAGTGCTTAACCCTCCTCTTATGTTAGGGTCAGAACCGACCCGTTTTCAGGTTTTGAATGTCTATAAGTATCACATAAATTTGTTTATTGCATCAAGATTTTTTTACTTTGTCAGGAACCTCTATTTAAACCTCTATTTAAACAATGTAATAGAAAAAGAATCATTTTCACTAAATTATAAAATACTGTGGTGAAAATTAAAACGTTTATGGTGTTAGGGTCAATTCTGACCCAGTTATAATATAGGATTTTAGGACACTAATAAGTGCCAAAACTGAAATCATAAACACTCTCTCTGCTTAGTAACGCTGACAGCCAATCACCTCTCAACCCTGTGAGCTGTAGTTAGGGAGGGGCCTATCTCTTTGCCTGCTTCTCTAAATAAAGTGAAGAAACATAGGACCAATACATTTCAGAGTTGCTGACTTTATTTTACCATTTTTTAAATTTGAAAATGAGAGGTATGCTATCAAAAGAAAGGTCTAAGGGGTCACACCAAAAATATTAAAACCAATCTTTTCAAGGATAAAGAAGCCTAACAAGGTAACCAGGAGGTAAGAAACAAATTGGATGATAAATAATTGTTCAGAGGGTATTTTATGGCTGATTTAAGACACGGGTCAAAACCGACCCGTTAACATCATGGATAGTAACAGAAAGCTAACATAAGAGGAGGGTTAAACTTTAAAGTGATTGTGCAAATAATAAATTAAATTATATTGAATATATAGTCCTTGTGTCTCCAAAGTGCAAGTGCAAAAGCATGCAGCAAACAGTCTCAGTGATTGTTATTAAAGTGCTTCGTGTTCAGCAAAGCTGCATTTCTTCATGCAAAATAGAGGAAAGGGGAATCCGTCACTGAGTACATAGCCCACTTACCGAACGACCCCTTGGGGTCTAGCGTAGGTAAGTGGTATCTTGTAAGAATTCCCGGTATCTTTTTCAGACTTACGTCTCCCCGCTGTACTATATCCGGGATTTCCTTCTGCTGGTTTGGAAGAGGGCTGGATAGGGATTCCGGTATACACCCCGTTCAGACCACGTACGGTGGTTTCAGTGTGTCAAAAAAGCAAGGAAGCTCATGGTGTAGTATGTAGAAACTTCAAGATTTAATAAAGCACCTGATGACGTCATACGCTTGATGACGAAACGCGTCGGTCCCGGGCTACGCCCTACGTCACTTCCCCTTCCTGGAACGCAGCCGGAACGCAAACTGGTTGCGGAGCTGCTTGACAGAATCAGCTGTTCCTCTGATACTGAACTGTAAGTGACTACTGCTTTATTAAATCTTGAAATGAAACCCATTTGGCTTATTTAATAGTTTTTTTGTGATTTGTGGTTTATATATATATATGTATATATATATATATATATATATATATATACCTATTTATTCATCTATTAGGAATAATTGATTATAATTAGATTCACACACAGAAAATTATTGAGCGCTGTCCTCCCCCTTTTTTCACAATACCCCACTCACTGCTACATCATTGCAGGACCCCACTAACCATGACAGCACACAGCAGAAATCTTGGCATTGGACACAGCCAAAAATGTCAAATACTAGTGGCAGCTGTAGCTCTGTGAAGAGTGCAAAGATTGGAGTTTCTGCCCGATGGATGGGTAAGTAATTCTAGTATATCTATTGTCAAAATGTAAAATTATTTATTTATTTCCACATTGTATTTCAGTTATTTTGAGCATATTCCTATTACTTTAGAACAATCTTGAAGTTTGTAAAATTACTTTCTGAAGATCCCCATACATTCCCTTCCGTAAATTCTATATTTACTATGCCCTGTTAATAGACACTGTTATGTCCCAGAATTGACAAAGCCTGCCTTCTGAACTACAGAGAAGCTGGTTGGATTGGTTTGCGCAAAAGTTATTGCGTCTACAATTTAGATAGATTTATGGCATTTTTATTTGTTTTATTTTTTTTTACTAGTAACGATCAGCGATTTTTAAGCGGGACTGCGACATTGGGGCAGACAGATTGGATACCTAACTGACACTTTTGACACTTTTTAGGGAACCAGTGACATTACTGCAGTAATCAGTGCTAAAAATATGCCCTACTGGCTATTGCACAAAACGACGTACAGGTATGTCGTTTCACGCAATAGAGCCGACCTGCCCCAGTATATGTTCTGATGGCGGTTGGAAAGTGGTTAAAGCAGTAGTATACTCAATTTTTTTACTTTTACCTACAGGTAAGCCTATAATAAGGCTTACCTGTAGGTACAATTAATATCTCCTAAACCTGCACAGTTTAGGACATATTTGCCCTGCATGCAGCCGCTAACACTAGCGGCGCATGCGCTCTGAAGGTCTGGCGGACCTTCAGAGTTCCTTGCCGGCTACTTGCCGGAAAATGACTCCCGCGCATGCGTCAACGCGGCTCTGGCCACTCACAGCACTGGAGCCGCCGAACCCGGAAGAGACGCCAAGGGAGCATGACAGCTCCCACAGCGGTGTCCGGGCGACCATGTCCGGGCTTCATTTTAAGGTAAGTATTTCATAATGAGCTAGTATGCAATTCATACTAGCTCATTATGCCTTTGTCTTGCAGGGTTTTTTTTTTTCCGCAGTATACAACCGCTTTAAATCAAGTGTAACCTCATATTATTTAGCACATTTATAGATCCCAGGAGCCGGGTAACCCTTTTTACTGTTGGTAGTAAAGAATATAACCTATATTTGCTTTAAAGGAACTTTATAGAATATTTTAAATTTTTAGTTGTTCATTTAAATGTGATCAGCTTAAAAGCAAAAAAAATATGGGGGCTGCTGTTTCTGACTTTTCAGCTTTTGGGACTGCTGTCCTTATCGTTTCTTCCTAACAATACCCTAACTTGAAACAAATGCCCATTCATAAGAGTTCTAGGACACC
Organism: Pelophylax lessonae; assembly: GCF_965119305.1. Classification (NCBI taxonomy): domain Eukaryota; kingdom Metazoa; phylum Chordata; class Amphibia; order Anura; family Ranidae; genus Pelophylax; species Pelophylax lessonae. The sequence continues at coordinate 180,821,332 of NC_138778.1, forward strand.
CAGTATGTTCATAAATCCAATCAGCATGCAGTGAATAGTAAAGCAAGAATAAAAATGAATTGCTTTGAGCCTGCACTGCACCTTCAGCAATACATTTATAAGTGGCAATCCCATATTTTAGCCTTACAAATTCTCTTTAAAGTAAAATAAATTGTATGCAAATATAAAGTATTGTGCTAGTGTTGTTTTTTCCATTCAATTGTATTTTAGTTGTTTATTTTAAAGATGGTAGATGTTTATTCTGTTTTTTCCTTATCTATATACAATCTTTGTTTTACAAATAAATATTAAATACATGGCAAAGAGTTCACAAAGCACTATGGTTTAGCTAAAGACACATCACAGTAGCTGTGAAAAATTAACCATGAAAATGATGTGAAGAATAGACTAGAGCACAACCTGTTAGAAGATTGCGTAACACTAATATGAAATACTTGATATTTACCTGACTAAAAAAATGAGAAAATCATGTTTTGGGCCCCCTCCATAATTAACAAAATGTCAAGTAAGCATTTTGTTTCTGAACAAGGTTTTATTGATATTTTATCTGTACATAAAACAGAAACAAATATAAAAAAATGTGTTTTCACAGTGCAAAATATAGCATGCATATGCAGGTATTCCCTGATCATAGTGGATTGAATACTTTTGCCTGTTAGCGTGAAGGAGGTTCCAGTAATTAGACTAGGGAGGACAATCACTGGATAATAAATATTTATCTGATCCAATCAATCTCTGAGGTCCCTGTTCATAAGCTTGGGACATGTAAATATTTTGGGTACCTTTCCAGAGTGTTTAAAATGTGTGTTTAAAATATTTTTCACTTGGGCTTTGCCTGGGGCATGTGCCAAAGGCCCACAGATTCAAAGTGGTTAAAAACCTCTGACATGAAGAATGAACAAATTATATCCTTCTGTAGTGTGTACTTGCCTCAATCCAAAGCACTGAGTGTCATTTCTCTCTGATCTCTGATCCCACCACAATACTGATAATATTCTCAGCTAGGGATGCACCGAAATTTCGGCCACCGAAATTATCGGCCGAAAATGGGCCTATCCCATTTCGACCGATAATGGGTTAAACATGCCGAAATTAATGGCCGCTGTGAGAAAGGAGGAGGGCGCAGGGCAGGTTTAAAAAGTCCCTCCTCTGGCCGGCCGCCCGCCTCTCAATGATGTCCCTACTACTATGATCTGTGTATGAATGAAGTGACACACCGGGAGGGGCCGCTAATAGCTATAACTATGTGAGCTTCACTTCCCTGTCATGCGGGTATCTCCTCTGACAGGGAAGTGAAGTTCTCACATAGTTACAGCTATTAGGGGCCGCTCCCCCCGCCCTCCCGCCCGGTGTGTCCGTTCATTCATGCTCATCGACCCACTGACAGGGAAGTGAAGTGAAGCTCACATAGTTACAGCTACCGTATTAGCGGCCGCTCGCCCGCCCTCCCTCCCGCCCGGTGTGTCACTTCATTCATGCACAGATCGTAGTAGTAGTGACATCACCGGGAGGCGGGCAGCCGGCCAGAGGCGCTTCTTTTAAATGAAGTACACCCGAGGAGCACTCAGCAGAGTGAGAAGTATGGAGATTGAATCGTTGGGGTGGGGAGAAACGCTGAGGTAGAGGGGGACGCTGAGGCAGTGGGGGGGGGGGGGGGGGGTTAGCTGAGGCAGCTTACCAATGGTATTAGTATTATGGAGCACGAGGGGGTTAATTTATTGCCACTGCTGGTCACTGATGCATTAGTGACCGACAAGTGGCAGTTAATTAACCCCTTTGTGCTGCATTAGTGCAACCAGTATCAGTGCAACCAGTGTTAATTAACACTGATACTGGTTGCACTAATGCAGCACAAAGGGATTAATTAACTGCCACTGGTCGGTCACTAATAGATGAGTGACCAGCAGTGGCAATATATTAACCCCCTCATGCTGCATAATACAAATACCATTGGTAATTAAATTAACCTCTTGCCAACCCATCACAGTACATATACTGTGACAGGGTGGCTGCGACAGGTGTACGTCGCTGCCTGTTTTTGGTGTATGCCCCTCTTCTATCTATTTTAAAATTATTTGGGGGAAAAAGTCATTTTCGGTTTCGGTTATCGGCCAAGGGCATCCTGCATTTTCGGTTTCGGCCCAAAATTTTCATTTCGGTGCATCCCTACTCTCAGCCGACACAGCCTCCTGGAAGGTGGCCCCTGCTCCAGCTCACAGCAGGTGACTCATAGCCTCAGCTCTGTATGTTTTTCTGTGAGCCTGTGTACAGGGGATGTGTCCATTTCCTTCACTCAGGGAATTCTGTGCTCTAGCTCAGCAGTCTGTATTAGGGCAGAGCCTCACTACCTGCTTTTCAATGCTGAGAAAAAACTTTTGGTCTGTGTACTGTAAACTGATGTAAAGAAGAGAAAGTCTATAGATAAACAGGTACAACTTATGTAGGAGGATTTGTTTAATCTTTGTGTATCACTTGGGGCCAATTCATTTGGTATATGTAATGTGTACAACAATTTTAATGTACCTGCTGGAGGTGATATTTGGACAACTTGATTAGAGAGAGAGAGATCCACTGCAACTTAGTAGAGATTGTGACTGCTCTTACAGAGTCATGAATGTGTCTGGCTGCTTTCAAAGGGCAAACAATTAGTAAAAGGCTGCTCTTCAAGGGTATTTCGCTACTTCAGAATATGTGTCCTATTTGTGTGCTTTTTTGGTATCCTGCATTAAACTCTCTTTATCGAGCTCACACTGCCCGCGATCCTGAATGATTGCAAATCACGGGACACCTGTGCGATTTCCCGTGACTTGCAATGGCACCCCAAACGCCGAGCGATTTTGCAGCGATTGTCGTCCAACAAATCGGTGTAAAATCACGCACACAGAATCTTGGGATGCTTATCGCGTCCCGCGATTTGCAATGATTCGGGATCGCGGGCAGAAAACGCCAGTATGTGAACTTGTGTTCAGCAATAAAAGTTAAAAAAGCTAAAGTGACTGGTGCCCAACCTATTTTCCACCTCACCATACAACAAGGATCAGTCTGTAAGATTGAAATGTTAGCCTACCAAGGCACCCAGAGGACCACACCAGACACCCAGGGGTAAGGAGGTGTTGAACACAGATAAACACTAAGACGAGGAGACACAAGCAAGGAGGGGGTTGATCCTGTTTGAAAGACCTGGGTCACCATTTTTTTATGAATAATATATACAGTATGTGTATATATACAGTATCTCACAAAAGTGAGTACACCCCTCACATTTTTGTAAATATTTTATTATATCTTTTCATGTGACAACACTGAAGAAATGACACTTTGCTACAATGTAGTAGTGAGTGTACAGGTTGTATAACAGTGTAAATTTGCTATCCCCTCAAAATAACTCAACACACAGCCATTAATGTCTAAACCACTGGCAACAAAAGTGAGTACACCCCTAAGTGAACATTTCCAAATTGGGCCAAATTAGTCACCCCCCCCCCCCACAGTGTCATGTGACTCGTTAGTGTTACAAGATCTCAGGTGTGAATGGGGAGCAGGTGTGCTAAATTTGGTGTTATCGCTCTCACACTCTCATACAGGTCACTGGATGTTCAACATGGCACCTCATGGCAAAGAACTCTCTGAGGATCTGAAAAAAAAATTGTTTCTCTTCATAAAGATGGCCTAGGCTGTAAGAGGGCCAAGACCCTGAAACTGAGCTGCAGCACAGTGGCCAAGACCATACAGCAGTTTAACAGGACAGGTTCCACTCAGAACAGGCCTCGCCATGGTCGACCAAAGAAGTTGAGTGCACATGCTCAGCGTCATATTCAGAGGTTGTCTTTGGGAAATAGATGTATGAGTGCTGCCAGCATTGCTGCAGAGGTTGAAGGGGTGGGGGTCAGCCTGTCAGTGCACAGACCATACGCCGCACATTGCATCAAATTGGTCTGCATGGCTGTCATCCCAGAAGGCAGCCTGTTCTAAAGATGATGCACAAGAAAGTCCACAAACAGTTTGCTGAAGACAAGCAGACTAAGGATATGGATTACTGGAACCATGTCCTGTGGTCTGATGAGACCAAAATAAACTTATTTAGATTCAGATGGTGTCAAGCGTGTGTGGCAGCAATCAGGTGAGTACAAAGACAAGTGTGTCTTGCCTACAGTCAAGCATGGTGGTGGGAGTGTCATGGTCAGGGGCTGCATGAGTGCTGCCGCCACTGGGAAACTACAGTTCATTGAGGGAACCATGAATGCCAACATGTACTGTGACATACTGAAGCAGAGCATGATCCCCTCCCTTCGGAGACTGGGCCACAGGGCAGTATTCCAACATGATAATGACCCCAAACACACCTCCAAGACGACCACTGCCTTGCTAAAGAAGCTGAGGATAAAGGTTATGGACTGGCCAAGCAGGTCTCCAGACCTAAACCCTATTGAGCATCTGTGGGGAATCCTCAAACTGAAAGTGGAGGAGTGCAAGGTCTCTAACTTCCACCAGCTCCATGATGTCATCATGGAGGAGTGGAAGAGGACTCCAGTGGCAACCTGTGAAGCTCTGGTGAACTCCATGTCCAAGAGGGTAAGGCAGTGCTGGAAAAACATGGTGGCCACACAATATAATGACACTTTGGGCCCAATTTGGACATTTCCATTTAGGGGTGTACTCACTTTTGTTGCCAACAGTTTAGACATTAATGGTTGTGTGTTGAGTTATTTTAGGGGACAGAAAACACACACTCCACTACATTACATTGTAGCAAAGTGTTATTTCTTCAGTGTTGTCACATGAAACAATTAACTGATATAATATAATAAAATAATATTGAACTGAGCTGATATAAAATATAATAAAATATTTACAAAAATGTGAGGGTTGTATTAACTTTTGTGAGATACAGTGTACATATATATATATATATATATATATATATATATATATATAGCTGTGCTAGCTAAAAAAAACTGTGATTATATAACAAATATTAAAAACTCAATAGTGCATCTATTTAACACAACTGTGCTCTCAATGCTAGTAAAAATAAACATGAAAAAATAAAGCAAACAAACATGTCAATTAAGTGTTCATAACATTATGTGATTTTTCATGCTTCATAAAGTCTACCTTATATTTTTCTGTGTAAAAAAAAAGTGCTGCAACCTTTGACACACAACACTTACCAGATGACCATGACCCTTTTCACAATATGGGTTATATAGTGCTTTTCCCCTTTAAAGGAAGGGGATCTCGGATCAGCAGTTCAATCTCTACCTCCTATGGTCCCCACTCAAGTCCAAATACAGCCAAAAAGAAAAAAAAAAAACTTGTATGGTGTAAAATACACAATTTATTTAAAATTGTATTCTAAAGTAAAAACAAGTGCTCATTCACATTTATTGGTGCACAGCCTTGCATCATTATAACAGTGAATATGTGAATGTACAATGTAAAGCGCTGCGTAAATTGACAGCGCTATATAAGTACCCGAAATAAATAAATAAATAACAGTGCTAAATCACATATGGCAGTAACTCCACTTTTTCAAAAAACAATCCACAGCACGAGTGATGCTATTCTTACAGAGAAATCGCTCACCACAGTTTGCATCAGTGGGATGACAGCTCTTCTTTGCATGAATGGGACTGCCTGCTCCGGGATGCATGGTCTGTGTGGGCAAACATGGCCCACTCACATTCAGGCCTGACGCAGGAGCATGGATGCTCCAAACGCGTGCACTTCCTGCTCCTCCTTCCCCTAACTGGATGTGACGTTATCGACTCAGAAGCCGGCCAGGAACATGGCCACGAGTCTCACACATCCGCCGCTGTACTGCTGGACACAGTTGCCCACCACCAGCTTCCCCACAGGACTGCTTCAACTCCGTGCTGCATCGGAAGCAGAAGAACCATTTTCCCTGTCACACTGTTCCACTTTTACCTCAAATTGAGTTCTTCTCTCTTGTTTCCTGTACTCTAGAGCTCCTCCTTGCTCCAGCTGGCAGCCGCTGAATCTTGCCTCCCCACCGTAGTTTGGAACCTAACCACCCCACTCTCTTCCAATTTTTCTTTTTCCCCACTTCATCCCCCTTTTTTAACGTTTCCTCCTACATTAGCTGTCTTATAAAAAGGTGTCAGAACACACAATGCATTCCAGTTTGCTGTGTATGGGGCTGCATAACTGCAGACCAGTAAGGGTGCCCATGCTGACCCGTGTTCACAGCCAAAAGTGCCTGCCATGGGCATGTAGGGCATCAGAACTGCACCGCAGAGCAATGGAAGAAGGTGGCCTAGTCTGAAGAATTCAAGAATGGTTTGAGGAACACAGCGAGTTGGTGGTGTTGACTTGGCCTCAAAATTCTCCAGATCTCAGTTCCAATAGTGGGTGGTTAATATGTTATGGCTGATCAGTGTATACATTCTACACTGTTGTTGACATTAAGACGAGGCCTGTAATCTACCAGGTTTGTTCTCTTTCGCATACTATTTTTGGTGTAACTTTTGGAGAGCTGTTTTTGTTTCTGTGTCAAGTGTTTTCTTCAAGTAGATGAAGAGTTCTGTCAAAGATGACATTTATCCAGACTCTCCTTGTGTATTGTTTCAAACCTACCAATACATATGTGTTAGGCACTTTTTTGTGCCATTGGTTGGTGTTTGAGCTTTGAGCCTAGGCTACAGAAAGTAAAACTGAGCCATTCTTTTCTTTAAAGCAGTATTATGGGCCTAATTTCAATGTCTCTAGGAATATAGAGTCTTTAAGAAGGGTTTCATTCAGTATACAGCAAGAAATCCAATTACCGGTGCCAGTCCTTACATCGGGACTTACTTTGGGGCATGATCTTTTATTGTGCTGTTAAGGATGGTGCAAGAGATACCCTGTGGCACACTAAATTTAATCTAATCTGGAATAGGTGCAGTCCACCATAGAACAAATGTGTGAACAAAGTCCAATGAAAGTATCTAAAAGGGGATTTAGGCGCAAGAAAGATGCCCTACCAATATGATAAGGCCCTCCTAAAAACCCTCTAGCTTAATAAAAGTAGAGGTCAAGAAACTCATTTGTTTTTTGTTGGGACAATGTGCTAGCTTTGATCATATTTTTTAATATTTGTCCACATGTTTTCTGGTCGCAAAGTAAATCAGCATTTGGACAGCTCTAATGCTTCAGTCTGAAACAAATAAAGATTGAAGTTGTATACTAATCTGGGTTCAAACGCACATTCCCTTCTTTTTCTTCTCCTGGTGTCACAGAGGTAAAGTGAGGGGATATGTTCACCCTTCGTGAGGGCTAAAACAAATACAATGTGTATGTAATCAATTGCAATAGGTCATAAGTAATAGAAAATAAAGTGGGATGTATGAAAACCTACAAAAGGAGAGCTGGTATAAATGGGATGGAGGTGTGTCTTATTCCCAAATAGTGCAAACACCCAAAAAAATCATCACCCTCTGGACTTTTGAAGAGAGACAACCCACAAGTTTAAAACACAAAAATGTATTATCAAAAATCACATATGACATTACATACATTTAAAACCATATCATGGTTGGTTGCCAAAAAGATCCAACAGTAGAAATTACATAAATAGAAATATGTATCAATGTATGAACATTTCCAAAAAACCCTAGACAATCTGTGCCATTTGTTTCTCTACGTGTTTAATGAAATATGAAAACCTGTCCGGAGGCACGGAAACTGACCACGGTGTCAGGGCTCAGCAGCCATGATAAACCACTGTCAGTTTACAAGGGGGAGGGCAGAACCTGGCAGGATCAGCCATCTATTTTAGGTGATAGAAAGAGCCAAATTACACAACACAAGCACTATGCTATATATCAGGAAAACTCAAACTATGGCCCTCCAACTGTTGCGGAACTACACATCCCATGAGGCATTGTAAAACTCTGACATTCACTGACTTGACTAGGCATGATGGGAATTGTAGTTCCTGAACAACTGGAGGGCCATAGTTTGAAGACCCCTGCTGTATAACATGCTTCAAGGAACAGGATCCATTTTTTTTTTTTTTTTTTTTTTTTTTTTTTTAGGATTACAACCCCTTTAAGTCAAACCTGCAAATGAAGCCTTTAAATGTATACTAAAAACACTGCCTAACTATTTGGGATTTTTGCTTATGCAAAACTGATTTGCACAAGTATAGGTACCGCCCCCATATTTGTGACTATGCTCTTTGGCTTGGTGAGGTTGCTCAGGCATCTAACATTGCACTGAGGTGATGAATGACCTATATCCCAAAACCAGAAAGTGATCACTAGCTTGAGGAAAATTGTGATACTCTGTGGATACAATGAGGAGATGGGGGCTAAAATTAGCCTGATTTGCAGTCACTAAATGATATGGTAACTGTGGAAAACCTGACTTACAGCACCTGTCTACCGTGGAACTGGAAATTCAAATAAGGGTGGCAAAAGGGCTAAACTTGATAACAGCTGCAAGAATTAGTGTAAAACAATCCAAATAGGATAACTTAACCACTCTACTACCGCTCACGGTAATAGTACTGCGGCAGAGTGGCTCGTTCCCGTCCAGTCACGTAGTATTAACGTGACTGGACTCCTCCCCTTCTGGGCGGCGCTTGCGCGCCGCCGGAGGCTCGCTCCCGCTGTTTTCATTCACAGCGGGAGTCGGGCCAGGGGAGGAGCAGCGGCGATCGCCGCTGCTCTTACCCGATCGTCGGGGATCGAGTCTGGAGATCCGCCCGCTGTGTGTAAACACAGCGGGCGGATCTCCATAGTGACAGGGAGTGACAGATCGGACTGTTCAGCATAGCTGGACATCCGATCTGTCCATGAATCACATAGTCACCTCCCCCCCTACACGTCAGTAAGCACCAGGCATACATTAACCCCTCCCTCTCCAATAAAATTAACCCCTTCCCTGCCAGTGTCATTTTTACAGTAACAGTGCATATATATAGCACTGATTACTGCAGTAATGTCACTGGTACCCCCAAAAGTGTCAAAAATGTCAGTCAGGGGTCCGGTCTGTCCGCCGCAATGTCGCAGTCCCGCAAAAAAAATCGCAGATCGCCGCCATTACGCGTTAAAAAAAAAACACCAAAAATGACAGAAATCTTTCCCTTTGTTAGTAAACGCAATAACTTTTGCGCAAACCAATCAAAATACGCTTATTGCGATTTTTTTTACCAAACATATGTAGCATAAAACAAATTGGCCAAAAACTTTTAAAAAAATTGGTTTTTACATCTTTTTTGGGGGGAATTTCATATAAAAAAAATGTGAAAAATATTGTTATTTTTTCAAAATAAACGCTCTTTTTTTGTTTATAGCGCAAAAAGTAAAAATCGCACAGGTGATCAAATACCACCAAAAGAAAGCTCTGTTTGTGGGAGAAAAAGGACGTAAATTTCGTTTGGGTACGGCGTCGCACGACCGCGCAATTGTCAGTTGAAGTCGCACAGCGCCGAATCGCAAAAAGTGGCCTGGACGGAAGACAGCAAAATCCTCCGGTTGTAAAGTGGTTAAAATAAAAGATTCTCTTGAAAAGGAGTAATTACTTTTTAATATGGGACTTCTGAACTATTCTTATTTCCCATTTTATAATTGTTGTTCTTTATTAGGAAGCTGACAGACCATTAAACTAGTTTGCCTGGCTTCTCCAAGTTCCCAGAAAAATGAAAATTCAAGAATTAATACTGATTGGCTCGAGGCTTGGAGCCAAATGTTCATTTGGTGAAATCAGTTTAGGCAAGAGAGGGTGTTCCAATTTTTAGGGTAAATTTTAATTTTTGGCTTATAAAAAATTAAAGTGTGTTGAAATCACAGCATGGTAATTAAGCTTGCACAGCATGCTAATTCAATTATGACATCATGAGACAGGACAGTATTTCAGCAGACAGAGATAAATTACTTGCGCATATTTCTAGAATTTTATTGTATTTCTGAAAGAAAAAAAAAAGACTGTAGTTTTCTCTTGAGGTTGTACTAAAGGATTCTTCGGTTTAGCCTGGCAATGTAAACAATAGGCTGCACAGCAAAGTCGGTGTAAATGTCAAATATACTAGGTCTTGTACTAGTTGTGTTTTACATAAGCTTTTACAATTCATATCTTTGAGTTTTTTAGTTGTTCTTTCACCCTATGTAATTTTTTAGCTTTAGGTTTAGTGGTCTTTTAGGGCCAGTTTACACCAGAACGTGGTGCAGGAAACCAGCACTGCGTTCAAAGTGCATTGCACTTACAATCTGCAGTGGGTGTCAGTGGTAACTTAATGAAACCCAAAACACAGGTTGCAAATGCAGTGTGTTTGCCTACACTGGATCGCATCGTACAGTAGTACCATGCGATTCGGTTACTGTGTGTTTTTTAAAAGTGATGCATGCATTCAAATGGGTTGAAATCGCACTGCACCTGGATCACATGTGAATCGCACAGGAAGGCCCTTGGCCTAGATGATTGTTTGTTTTTTCCCAAAGCCTTTTTTGTTTTTTTCTGTGAAAATTGAAAAAAGAAATGTGGAATATGTTCTTTTACAATGATAAGTAATATGTCTATGACATGATATTCAAACTATATAACATGAAGACCTTAACAAAAGATTTCTTAGACTTTATGTAAAGTCTTAAATGATTGCAAATTGTGTCAGACACACCCCTGATGACGCTAACCTATAGCGAAACCGGTCGGGTGACCCAGACGTGACGAGACCACGCCCCCAACAAGCCGGCTACCTAGATACTAACAGCGAGGGAGATGTTCGTTCGTTTCCAGCGTACCTGTAACCTTTAGATGCTTTGAATTCACATCGCAAATGTGAGTGGTTTTATCTGCTTTTTACTTTTTAATAAATGCCTTGTATACGGAGTTACACTATGTCCCTGTCATAATTTGTTTCCCACTATGTGGACATCGCCATTGAGAATTTAAAGGAGACATCCTGTGGCCATCCTTGGCATTACACTTAAGCTTTCTGTGGTCTACTCATTAGCCTGAGAGACCTACTCGTTCTGGTAAGCAGCCATCTGATTTTCCCTGGGTGATTTACACGTTGGTGTCTATTATATTCTTACAAGGAACTGCGTGGATGCACTCTTTGGGATCCTGTGGCACACCTTCTTGGATTTTCTCCTAATTTTTGCATGGACCTTATTGGGATTTAATTTAATTATTATCCTAATTTTTTCACTCTATTATATTTTACACTGGATGATTTATGATTTATGTGATTATTGATATACATTGGTGAAATTCACTTTTTTAAGGAATACTGATTCATTTCAGGTTACCTTATCCCGACACACATACAGAGTGATATATATATTTTCTGTATTATATAATTTTTGTATTTTTTGGTGATTTTATTATTCACTATTTTCTAGCGCAGCACATTTTCGTTTAATTGCTGCAGTTTGCCAAAACAAAAAAAAAACCTCTCGAACCTCTTGTTCTAGTGTAACATTTATCTGGGACAATAAAAAGACATGCTCCAAAGCATGCTTTCACTGCCCCAAAATGCACATGATGGCAAAGACTCATGAATGGGTTGTTAAACAAACCTGATCTAAAACTATAACAGCTGTTAGTATAAAGGAAAAAAAGCTAAAAAAAAAAAAAACAAGACTTTCCCGTAAGCAGCAAGATAAATCCTAGGTGACCTGAGATAGACACAATGTACTCTCCAGTTACTGTACATTTATATATATTACATATACTGTGCGGGATTAAAACAATCCAGATTAGATAAATACAGTTGTGCAATGATGATACATAATATCATGTTCAAAATGGAGAGAAAAATATTTAAGCTTTGCAGTGCTGAATTTACAGCAGAAAATGCATACAAATCCCTCTCATATGGTTTTTGCATTAGACAAAGATGTAAATATGTTCATACTTGTTTATTGAGGATATTTTCTACATCACCCAAATGATAGACTGCTAGGTCCCGAGCTCCAGGGCCAGTGGGGGTGGGGAGTTTTTTGTGCACAACCCAATGTAAACTGTGGACTGTGCCTATTAAGGCAGCATTGATGTTGCTTGCTGTGCATCATTTCAGCACATATAAACTATTGTATGGTCACCTATACTCATATTTAAATACAGCCTTATTTCAAAATTCAGCAAAAATTCAATATGAAAATACGCTTGAAACTGTGAAAAAAATGTATTGTGGTTGTACTGGAACTTAGACCTCCTGCAGCGGCCAGTCATATGATCAGTACCACGGCTTTAATCACATCGTTTCTTGTCACATTGTCATAGTCTTTGTTGTAAAACATACAACCCTTTTGCTTCAGAAACATTTGATGTCAGTTGCAGAAATACATTTTTTTGTTACTCTTTAATGTCACTTCTTGCGCATTACAATGGTCATAATGCTTGGAAGCAGGAGCATAACTACAGAGCATACAGAAAAACATTTGCCCTGGTGGGACTTTAATTGAGGTGAACAAACAAGTCACTTAGATGATAAAAGTTTATTATAAAACAAAATGCATAAAATACATGACCATACAACATGCATAGAATACATGACCAATATTACACACAGGCATCATTGTATTGCATATAAAGCATGATGGCAGGATGATAATACCAGAATTGCATATAAATCGTCATAAATATATAGTGTTTTGAACTTGACGCATTTCGTGGGTTGAATGCCCACTCATCAGGAGTAATGATGCATGAGTGTGTCTATAAAATAAATATATATCAGTATGGAATAATATACATAGTGCTGACTAATAAGTGCGGGGACTCAATTAAGTATATAGCCCATGTGGGGAGATCCACACTTACATATGATTAGGTCAAACCGATGGGTATGAAGCTGCCATGGGGCAGAGGCACCAAGTCCAACCCGGGAGCTGAAGGGGCCAAAATCTGCAGCAACCAAACGGGGACCAGGCGAGAACACATATAGGAAAATTGTAGTAAGATTTTGGTTTCCATATAACTGGCTGAAAAAGATTATATATAGGTATGTCAATATATTGTAATGTATGCTGCATCACATTGGTGATAACAGAAGAAGTACAGTATATTGGTATATAGGTAGCAGCACCAGTGTGTGGAAACCGTTAGAAAGAACATAAAAATAATGATAGATAAGTCCATGTAGGAACAATTGTATAATAAGTGACCATAGTGTATGTCAGCCAAAATATATAATGTTGCTGTTTCCATATGACTTTGGCGGCCCAGTGGTGGTGGCGCTCCCTCTGGTGGTGGGCTTGTGTTCAATCCGGGAGCTGCGATATATGAAAGGGAGGGGTTTCCTTCCCCTGCTGTCCCCTCCCACTCTTGGGCGGGGCCACCTATATATCGGCGCCATGTTCCTGCTGACCACGTCAGACCGCCGCGTCTGTGGCGTGCACACGTGGCAGCGGTGAATACATTCTGGATGGATGTGGTTACCAGTGCGGTGCTGGTCTCTCCACATGGCAGATGCACGCTGTATGCGTGCCCTTGTCTGCTCATCATCCTACATGGCGTTAGGGACCTGCTCTGTTTTCAATCCAGATGGGATAACAGGTGAGAAACAAACTTGCAATGCACCACAGATGTCTTCTAATTTTCCAAGGCACACATTATATATTTTGGCTGACACACACTATGGTCACTTATTATACAATTTTTCCTAAATGGACTTATCTATCATTATTTTTATTTTCTATTTCTTTTGTTATCTCACAATCTTGGTAACTTTCATCTATTTCTTTATTCCTCTTTCCTTTTATCACATCTATATATTTGCACATACACATGTACTACTCTGGCATCCCCCCCCCCTTTCTAACGGTTTCCAAACACTGGTGCTGCTACCTATATAGCAATATACTTCTTCTGTTATCACCAATGTGATGCAGCATACATTACAATATATTGACATACCTATATATAATCTTTTTCAGCCAGTTATATGGAAACTAAGATCTTACTACAATTTTCCCATATGTGTTCTCGCCTGGTCCCTGTTTGGTTGCTGCAGATTTCGGCCCCTTCAGCTCCCGGGTTGGACTTGGTGCCTCCGCCCCATGGCAGCGTCATACCCATCGGTTTGACCTAATCATATGTAAGTGTGGATCTCCCCACATGGGCTATATACTTAATTGAGTCCCCGCACTTATTAGTCAGCACTATGTATATTATTCCATACTGATATATATATTTATTTTATAGACACACTCATGCATCATTACTCCTGATGAGTGGGCATTCGACCCACAAAACGCGTCAAGTTCAAAACACTATATATATATGACAATTTATATGAAATTCTGTTATTATCATCATGCCATCATGCTTTATATGCAATACAATGATGCCTGTGTGTAATATTGGTCATGTATTCTATGCATGTTGTATGGTCATGTATTTTATGCATGTTGTTTTATAATAAACTTTTATCATCTAAGTGACTTGTTTGTTCACCTCAATTAAAGAGCAAATGTTTTTCTGTATGCAGTTAGGGATGGAGGTAAACGCAACTACAATGTCAGACCATTTTTACTAATTTTGTAACTACAGACCATAGACCCCATAGAAAAGAGGGTGGGGGGAGCTGTGCAATCTCTTAAAGAAGAAGTACAGCCAAAGCTTTTTTGGTTTTTCTTCTCCTGTGGATCACAGGAGTGCAGTTTGTTCTGCACTCTTGTGCCCTATTATCAGCAGACAGCGGGCTGAAGCCGGCTGTTGGCTGAAGTCACAGAGCTGGTCCAAGCTTTGGCAAGATGAGGAACTGGAGCGGCACTGGACTGGCGAGCCGCTGAGAGCCTGAGCCGACAGATCTCCCTCCACAGCCCAGCACTCTAATGAGTGAAAGGGGGGGCAGAGCAGACAGGAGGAGGAGGAGTTTTCATACTGCACTGAGCTGTTGTATCAGGATGCAGGACCCCTGACCCTCTGTCTGGACAGTGCTGATTGGCCCTGCGCTGATCACATGCCCTCACCCAAGAAAAGAAAAAAAGTCTCCAGCAATACACACCAAACTGAGCATGTGCAGCCTGTATAAGGTGGTGCTGTATAAAATGTATTCGAGCCAAGACCTTCCTGTCTCATACCCGGAACACAGTAGAGTTTATCTAAGTGGTGCTCAACCATTCAGAGAAAGCAATGTATTCTAGCAATGAATACAGAGTGAGAGGTTGTGACATCATCAGCCCACCTCTCTGACGCATTCATTGCTAGAATACATTGCTTTCTGTGAATGGCTGAGCGCCGATCAGATAGACTCTATTGTGTTCATGGCATGCCGCATGAGACAGGAAGGTCTCGGCTCAAACCCTGAACACGGTGCAGTATGTAAAGTGTATCAAAAGCTGGAGTTCAGCTTTAAACTTAATTGGCAATGCTGCTGCACACATTATTCTATACCCCTGCTACAAACTTTTTTAATCATTTTGTACAACTACTGCAAACGACTGCCAGAAAAACTGCATTATGCATATAAGGTTAATTTTTTGAATGAGAGCATTCAAATTAAGACACCTTAGGGGATCAGTGATAGAAAGGTGGATTTGAGACTAGTTGACAACCATGGAAACCACTCCCATGCCTTACAAAGACTGCATTTGGCATACAAGGTTAATTTTTAGAATAAGGGCAATAAAAATAATACACTTTAAAGTGATTTTTAACCCTCCCCCAAAATATAAATGTAAGGCATCTGTGTATAGATATATAAAAAAAAATATTATAAACACTTTCCCCCCTTTTTTAGCGATCACATGTCCTCAGGTTCTCAGCTGCATAAGAGCTAACGGAGGAGAAACAGCAGTGCACTAAGCTTCCCAGTGAATAGCTGTGCAGGGGGTAGTCAGCACAAGTCTGATTATTGGAGGAGAGCAGGCGAAGTTCCCAGCACAGCTAGAGAACTAACCACAGTGTGCTCTCCTGCTTAGTGTGGTCAGTTTGTAATAGGAAAGCAGAGGGACTTCAGGGATTTCACACAAAGGAAGCAATACAAAGAGAACAGGATACTTTTTCATACATGTACATGGTACAGCAGGCACATATCAGAAATATGAAATATTCTTTAAGTCTAGGTTTACATCTATGTGGCTACGCTTGATGCGTTTTTCAGGCACATTTTGCAACGCGTTTAAGGTTTTAAACCCAAATTTTTTATGCGTTTTTGCATTCAGTTTTCATGTATTTTGCGTTTTACGTTTTTTTTTTCTCTTTAAACACACCGTAAACACAGTGTAGATTGCTGGTTGCTAAGGAGCGGGCCAGGAAGCTGGCTGCCGCATCCTTAACAACTGATGAGTCATCAGCTGTCAGCGGGTTTCCCCACTGACAGCTGGATGTAAAAAGAAAAATTGGTGGCAAAAAACAAAATCGTGAAAAAACGTTGTGGGGTTCCCCCCCAAAATCCATACCTGACCCTTATCCGAGCATGCAGCCCGGCAGGGCAGTAAAGGGGGGGGGATGAGTGAGCGCCCTCCCCCTCTCCTAAACCACACCAGGCCACATGCCCTCAACATGTGGGAGATGGGTGCACCTTACCCCCATGTAGATGGGGACAAGGGGCTCTTCCTGACTACCCTGGGCGGTGGTTGTAGGGGTCTGCGTGCAGGGGGCTTATCAGAATCTGGAAGCTCCCTTTAGGAAAGAGGGCCCTGGATCCTGCCTTCCCCCCATGTGAATGAGTATAGGGTACATATATAATGATACAGTACTGGATATGTGTTATCTTTACATGCACATGCCTCAACATCCTGCCTAATGGAGCTGCGTAATGGGCTGCTATGTTTATTGCTAGGCATGGAATCAACATTACTTATATGTGGTTTATCAGCAGATGAATTCCTTGGAGCTCCAGTTTACCAATTTTGTGTTTGTAACTGTTCTATTTTCCTTCCATCTCTTCATTTATTTTATGGAAAAGGAAATTGTCCTTTGCTTAATACTTATTACAACTGCTGCGAAACATTTTGTGCTGTAGGGCAGATTTAACATTAGTTTCTTATGCAAATGTTGGTATTGATGAAGCCAAGTTGCTAGCTCTGTGCAACTCTACCTTTACACAGCATGGGTTTGATGATGTCCATGACCAAAGAAAGGCTAGTTTGGTGAGTATGTTGTTGGGCAGAGGGAGGAAACTGAAGCACCTGAAGGAAACCCACACATACATAGGAGAACATAAAAACTCAATGCATGTAGTAGCAAAACATCCAAGGCAAGAGTGCTAACAGGTTAGCCACCTTCCAGTGGTGCCCGTCTAAACTAAAATATCTTGGCATCTATTTAACTCCTAACTTGCACTCCCTATTTCAACATAACTATATCCCCTTGCTGAACGCAATTAAATCAGATCTGAGGAGATGGTCCTCCCTACACCATTCGTGGTTGGGGAGGACCAATATTGTAAAAATGAATATTTTACCCCGTATTCTTTTCTTTTTCCAAATGCTACCGCTGGGTGTGCCTATTGGCCTCTTTACTTTACTACAATCCCTGATTGCAAAATATGTGTGGCAGGGTAGGCGCCCCAGGATTGCTAGGGCAACACTATATCGCCCAAAGCGAACTGGGGGGCTTGCACTCCCTAGTATACGTGACTACTTCCGGGCGATCTCACTCACCAGGGTGTCCGACTGGAAGTATTCATCTCAATCCAAATTGTGGGTTCAGCTGGAACATGACATGTGTGGTGTTGACCTGTCTGTAGCTCCCTGGATCCGCCCGTGCACTCTCTCCAACCACCTCCCCACTGACCTTAGCTACTTTGTCAGTTTGGGACAGCCTCCATAAGAAGTTCGCCTGGGCCCACAACTCCCCTCTCATGCCGCTTTTAAATCATACCTACTTCACCCCTGGTTCACTGGACACTGGTTTTAAACAATGGTCCCCGAAAACCCCACTATTGCTTCATCATGTGGTTCACTCCAATGCTCTGAAACCTTTACACCTAATTCTGGGCTCCAGATCTGCTACTAATATGGACCGTTGGAGATATAGACAACTGGGTACATTCATTGGTTCTTTGCCACGCCCCTTGCGGGACCTCACAGACCTTAACCCTATTGAGGCCATCTTACACCCTCGGGACGCCCCTCTCCACTCTACATCGCAATTTTACAAAGCTCTTCTATCACTGCAAAGTCCACCCTACCCGGACTTTATCCACCAGTGGGAACGGGACCTTGACTCTCAGATCTCTGATACTAGAAAGGATAAGGTACTCGCCTTAGCACATATTTCTTCTATTTCGACCAGGATGGCCGAGTCCAACTATAAGCTGCTCTCCAGGTGGTATTACACTCCACGGAAATTGCATCGTATTTCTCCGGCCATCTCCCCATTATGTTGGAGGAGCTGCGGAGAAGCCGCCTCACATGCGCACATCTGGTGGCATTGTCCTGTGATTCAGCCATTCTGGTCAGAAATTCTACAGATTATCCAGGATATTACGGAAGAAAAGATCCCTGCTGACCCATGGGTGGTCTTGTTGCATGGTACTACCTTGCCTCTTTCCAAATATAAACGTTCAGTCATACCCCATATGCTTAACGCTGCGAAGGCTTTGATACCTGTCCACTGGGGCACTCCTACCATTCCCACAGTGCGGCATTGGTTACTAAAAGTAGATGCGACTTGTCAGCTGGAAGAACTCACTTTTATTGCCCGAGACAAACTGGACCGCTTCCAATCTATCTGGTACTCATGGTCCACCTTTAAAACCTCCCCGGTTTATATCTCTTTAATCACAAATGGCACCTCCAATACTGCCCCACCCGATTAATGTGTATAGGCTTAAACTTTAGTAGCTCGTGGTCTACCTACCCTCTTCCTTCCCCTTCCTCCCCACTCCCCCACTCTTTTTATTTTCTCTTTTTCTTTTTCTCTTTCTGCTGCTTTTCCTCCGACATGGTTTACGCCTCTCTGCTCATATTGTTTATGATCTGATTGCTCGTTTAGAATTAGAGCTGTGCAGGATATGATGTATGCATTCGTGTTCTGTAGTACTTGCTGGCACTGCATGGCATATGTTGGTCATTTGTACTTCTATTGTTATGACTTTGTAGTTTTCCCGCAATTTGCTGTGTCGGATTGTGTTGTTTATGTTCTGTTTAACCATTTTCAATAAAAACAAATTAAACAAAAAAAAAACAGGTTAGCCACCTAGCTACTCTTGCATGCTTCAGAGATAGAAAATGTGTAGGGATAATGAAAGGATAATGAAACAAGAGGTGGGTTTGGTCACATCTATGTGGCCTTTTTTCAAATGCATATTTGATGGTGGCAACTCACAATCCATTCATTTGAGGAATGCAGAAACAATAGAGCTCTTCTACTTCTTTATCATGTTTCCTGGTGATGGACTTATAATTTCCATAACACCTGTGTGTGTTTGTCAGCTCCACTATTGTGCCATTTCAAGCAAGGAGTACGTTCAGACATTGTTTACATATTCAGCTGTTCAGAAACAGCTTCCACAATTGTTCCACAGTATTTTTGTTATATGTTATAGGGTACTGTAAGAAAATGCGGTGTTGCTACTTGAATAAACAGAGCACAGTTGGGACTTGTCCTTAATATGACCCCAGTGCCTTAAGTCACTAAAGGTCAACAATGCGGTGGTAATACCGGAAGTATCTATCTCCAGACTTCGCATGCTACATTTAGCATGAGTTAGAAAAAAACAATATTAATTTTTTTTTATACGTGTTGTTGAGAAACTGAGCTTGCAAAAAGCCTTTAAACTGTGTGAGAAATACTTTTTTGCTTCTGATAAGTGGTAAGTTTAACATAAGGAAGTTATGTTAAACCTGTAGAAAGCATGTCAATTTTTGGAGGCTCAAGAGACTAAAACGGGAAGAACCACTAAACAGAACAAAAAATTATTTACACTACTGTGCAAAAATAATAGGCATGTGTGAAAGATGCTGTAAATTAAGAATGCTTTTAGAAAAAGAGGTGTCAATAGTTTATTTTTTATCAAGTAACAAGTATCAATCCATTCCGGTACACTTGCACACCGTATTTGAAGGAATTCAGCAGGTATGCTGTTCTGATCATCTTGGAGAACTAACCACAGATTTTTTTGTGGATGTAGGCTGCCAAAAATCCTTCTGTTTCTTCATGTAATCTCAGACACACACGATGATGTTGAGATCAGGGCTCTGTGGGGGCCAAACTGCCAATTCCAGGGCTCCTTGTCCTTCTTTACGGTAAACATAGTTCTTAGACCAACCATAGAGGAGCACATTTATTTCCTGAAACCACGGAAACTGATAGTGTTGACAGGGAAATCCCTCCTGCTGAGCCATTGTGTTCTCCCAGCTGGGGGGGGGGGGGGGGGGGAGCCATACCTGCCATGAAAAGTCAGTGAAAACTGCTAGTGGCTATACCAGCGGCTAGCGATAATTGTATGTAAAATCCGGCAAGCTGGTTGTACCCAGGTTGATCAATCTATCAACTTGGGTACATTCAGCCTGCCCATGCATGGTTCTGATGTATGGCATGATGGATAATTATCTATATTTCTCAGCTTTGAGAACACCATTGATCCTGACCAAATCTCCAACTTCATTTGCTGAAATGTAGCCCCAAAACTTGCAAAGAACCTCCATCATGCTTCACTGTTGACTATTATACCACTCTCGAGCCCTTTGGCAAACAAACTGCCTCCTGCTACAGCCAGATATTTCAAATTGGAACTTAGCAGTCCAGAGCACCTTCTGCCATTTTTCTTCACCCCAGTTTCTATGTTTTCATGCATAGTTGAGTCGCTTAGCCTTGTTTTCACATCTGAGTAATTGCTTTTTGGCTGCAATTCTTCCGTAAAGAATGGGTCCCATTGGTTTTTGCCTGTTCAGTGCTAATGGCAGACCACTGCATCTTTGTTTTTCTGCGTTGTCTGTTTCTTTGTGCTTCTTTAAAAAAGCTTGAACAGCACATCTTGAAATCCCAGTCTACTTTGAAAGCATTGCCTTAAAGAGTCCTTGCTGATGCAGTTTGACTATCTTGTGTCTTGTTGCTGTACTTTGTCTTGCTATCATGTATGACCTGTGACATGAAAGTATCTTCCACAACCTCACCTTAGTAGCAGAGTTTGACTGTTCCTCGCCCAGTGTAAGCCTCCTACACAGCAGTTTCATTTAATGACTGTGTTTCAGCCTACATATGAAATTGATGATCGATAGAACCTGACATCCTGGATCAGTATGGACGTGCTATTGCTCATTGCGTCCATACTGATCCCGGAAGCGCGGGTGAATTGTTTGCCGGCAAAGAGACTATACAGATTGGCGTTTATATTATCTACATATGTAAGTGCAATTTAAAATTAATTTTTAAAAAACTATTGAGCGATTTTACACAATTAGAGCATCTTTTTCCTTCTATACCCTGATCCATGGTATCTGGCATGGCCGGCCTGGAGACAAGCAGTAGAGGTCAGGTTCCATAGAAGTGTATTTCTACCCATCACACCCCCATAGATAATTATGATCACTGCTCTATTGACCTTTCTAGGGATAGAGGGTCAATAGGATCTGGTAAGCGCCCCTATTACTGGAGGTGGAGGTTTTCACAGAAGGAGTTTTTATCACTGTCGTTGTTGGATCTCTGTCAATACGTTTTAACCACTTAAGCCCCGGAGGATTTGGCTGCTCAAAGACCAGACCCTATTTTGCGATTCGGCACTGCGTGACTGTAACGGACAATTGCTCGGTCGTGCGACGATGTACCATTTTATTACACAGAGTCTGAAAACGGTTTATGGAAGTGCCTGTAACTGCCAATCTCAGCTCAACAGGCAGACCGTCGTCGGTACAGAACAGGGGATTGCTGATTGTCTAGCTTAGACTACTGTTTCTAAATGAGACAATCATCAATTTAGAAAATGAATAATATAAAAGTTAAAAGTATTTGACATATTAATCTTTGGCAAATTGAGCTTTTTGAGTGGAATTCCACTTTAAAGAAAAATATCTAGCCATGTCAACGAAAAAGTATGAAGACACTGAAAGCATGTGTCATTTTAGAAAAGGTGATGTTTCACTCTAGGATGTTAATGTAAATGAGAATTTGTCTGGGTGAACTTGACCAAATTAAATTTAATAACCAGAAGTACCTTTTGCTGTTTCCCA
Source organism: Pelophylax lessonae (assembly GCF_965119305.1). NCBI lineage: Eukaryota > Metazoa > Chordata > Amphibia > Anura > Ranidae > Pelophylax > Pelophylax lessonae. The sequence continues at coordinate 180,843,402 of NC_138778.1, forward strand.
GCTGGTGCATGCACCATGGATGTAACTACCGTATCACATTGCTATTCCTTCTATTCTACTCTTTGTTTTCCCTTTTTTCTGCTCTGACTTTGAGAGTTTTGGCCATCATATAATGACAGGAGAGCTCCCATTATGCAGTATTCCTCTCACCCCAGACTGACAGAATGGGCCCAGATTAATTTACTGCCAATAGCACTCTGAACACATGGATAGGCTGAGGCCCTAATATGGAAACTTGAGACCTTTCATTTCTGCTCAGTGGTTACAGATCCATCCATTTTTTCATTTTCATAATATAATTACATTTGTTTCCATTTTAGGCTAATAGATGCTTTTATAGCAAAAGAAAAGCTGTTCTGGTTGTGAAAGATTTATAAATAAAACAGATAAATCTAACAATACAGATGAGCTCAGTAATATCAGAGAACAGGTGACACCTGGGAAAAAGATGGAAGCACGTTTGAAATGATAATATTTCTCAGTTACGGCTTTTGGACTTGTAGCAGGTCTCTGCCTGCTATAGAAACAAAATCTAGAAAATAGTTTTCTGAGATGTATGTGCAGCATCCTGGGTATGAATAATGGTCAGGACTTGAAAATATATACAGGGACATTAATGGAAAGCAGAGGAAAATAACTATGAAATATATTGTGGGGAGACATAGAGGCCCACAGCCACAGCTGCTTGATTAGCTAATTAAAAGGAGATGAGGAAATACACATGCTGAATTCACAATCAGGCCAAATTGGTGCTTCATGCCTTCATTTTCCAAATGATAAGCACCCGCCTAAATTAGCTTCCATTCACACCTGAGGATTTTGTTGTACGATTCCCAAAGCACGTCAATGCTCAAGATGAAGAATTCCACTATTCTCAGTGTTATGTTGTCTGTCATCCGTCACGTGAAGCTCAAAAAAGTACATTGTTTTTGGCCCCATAGACTTTAAACTGATATTAAAGGCTAACATTTGTTTATTAAAGATAAAGAAGAGATTATACTTAGCTGCTCTTACCTCCTCTTCTGGAAGTCCCCCTGTCTGCTTCTACCTGCTTCGGGTACCTCCTTAGCAAGCCATGTGCTATAAAGGCAGACCTGCATATGCACTCTTGAGCCAGGCTGTGTGTCTCCATAGACACCCAAAGTGCGGGTAAGCAACTCACCCACTCCCTTCTAACAGGAGTTTGACTGACAGCAGCAGGAACCTATGGCTCCCACTGACTACAGTGTATCTTGTGAGACCAGAAAGTCAGAGGGGAGGTGTTGCAGCTGGCACAGCACTGGAGCAGTGAGAGGAGGCAGGTAAGTGTTTAGGGATGGGGAGGGAACAGTTGCTGGGGTGTTTTTTTTACCTTAAAGTGGTCCTAAAGACAATGAGAGCTGTGTGAGCCATTGGCTCCTGCTGCTGTCAGTCAAATCCTGTGATGAGGGAGTATGTGTGTGGGGGAGACAAGGCCTAGCCCCACTGTGTGCATTGATGGATAGAAAAGGAGGAGCAGGGGCGTGGGCAGGGGACCTCTCTCTGTGTAATACCGTTGCACAGAGCAGACAAGTATAACATGTTTATTATTTTAATTAAAAAAGAAAAACTGCCTTTAGAACTGCATTAGCCACTTGCCGACCGCCCGCCGCACATTTACTACGGCAGGCTGGCTCGGCTGCACGAACCGACGTATAGGTACATCGGTTCACGCGCACGCACCCATTAAGCAGCGGGGAAGTCGATCCACGGGGCCGGCGGCCGCGATTATTGCCGGGCACTCACAATTACTCCCTGTGAAGAGAGAACGGCAGTCTGCTGTTGTAAACACTCTCTGGAATGAACACAGAGTGCCTGTGATCCTCCTATTTAGGATCACAGGTTTCTGTGTTGATTCCACAAGCCCTCCCCCTCACAGTTAGAAAACACCCCCTAGGCATACACTTAACCCTTTGATCACCCCTGAGTTAACCCCTTCCCTGCCAGTGTCATTATTACAGTGACAGTGCATATTTTTTAGCACTGATTACTGTAGTAATATCACTGGTCCCCCCAAAAATGACAAAAATGTCAGTTAGGGGTCCGATCTGTTCTTAGCAATGTCGCAGTCCCGCTAAAAATCGCAGATCTCCTCCATTACTAGTAAAAAAAAAAATAATAAAAATTGCATAAATCTTTCCCCTAGTTTGTAGACACGATAACTTTTGCGCAAACCAATCAAAATACGCTTATTGGGATATTTTTTTTACCAAAAATCTGTTTATATATTACATTTTTTTTAATTGGGAATGTTATACAGTATAACAGAATGTGAAAAATATTGTTTTTTTTTTTCAAAATTTTCGCTCTTTTTTTGTTTATAGCGCAAAAAATAAAAATCACATAGGTGATCAAATACCACCAAAAGAAAGCTCTATTTGTAGGAAAATAAGGACATCAATTTTATTAGGGTACAGCATCGCACGGCCGCGAAATTATCTGTTAAAGTAACGCAGTGCCGAATCGCAAAAAATGGCCTGATCATTAAGGGGGGTAAAACCTTCCGGTCTAGAAGTGGTTAATGCATGGAATGCATTAGGGTACAAAAACTGTTTGATTTTATAGCCATTTTATTAGGAGTGAATGAAAAATGCTTAAAAAACATCTTTACGTGTGTTTTCCAGATGTTCCCATTTAACTGTCTGGAGCCAAATGTGCGATTCTGCTCCTGTGCTACAAATCACTTGTAAAAACCAGTGAAAACTATGCTCACGAAACACACAGAAAAATGTCTCTTAAGTCTCTGGCTACGCTCACACTAAGTGTGAATAGGGACTAGTGGACATATTTATAACCTTTTCAAATCCTGCAATAAGAAATTCCTGACATGTCACAATTTAGCGCAGTAGTATAATTTTCAGCATTAACCACTTCCATACCGGGGCATTTCTGGCACTCTGCTCCTACATGTAAAAATCATAATTTTTTTTGCTAGAAAATTACCCAGAACCCCCAAACATTATATATATATTAGCAGAGACCCTAGGGAATAAAACGGCGGTCATTGCAACTTTTTATGTCACACAGTATTTGCACAGAAATGTTTCAAATGCGTTTTTATGGGGGAAAAAAAACAGATTTATGAATCTAAAAAAAAGTAAATAGATACCTAACATGTCACGCTCTAAAATTGCGCACACTTGTGGAAAACTTCAGTACTTAAAATTTTCCATAGGCTACGTTTAAAATGTTTTAAACCTGTTACCAGTTTAGAGTTACAGAGGAGGTCTTGGGCTAGAATTGTTGCTCTCGCTTTAACATTCGCGATACTTCACATGTATGGATTGAACCCCGTTTACATATGTGGCTGCGACATGCGCATGCTTTCGCTTCTGCGAGCACGCAGGGACGGGGGCACTTTACAATTTTTTTTCTTGTTTATTTTATTTGTTTATTTTTAATTTTTTTTTTTCTGATCACTTCTATTCCTATTACAAGGAATGCAAAAACATCCCTTGTAATAGGAATAAAGCTTGATAGGTCCTCTTTATGGAGAGATCTGGAGTCAATAAGACCCCCACATCTCTCAAACAGGCTGAAAAGCCTAAAATAAAAAAAAATAAAAAACTATCTCGTCTGTCCAGCCGAGATCACGGCAGTATTTACAACTGCCAGGCCGGGTGTGAAGTCATAACGTCGCGCCCGGGCCTCCGAGAATCATAGAGACTGCCGGGGACCATCTGGTCCTCGGCAGTCTCTATGGTGTACTTCCACACCAAGGGATTCCTTCTCCAGCTCGCCGATCGTACGGGTGAGCCGGTAGAAGCACCTGAGGGCGGCAGGAGGGGGGGGGGTGTCCCCTCCTGCCACCTCTAAGAACAATCAAGCCGCTATGATTGTTCTTACAGTGCAGGCTGAAAAAAATGATATCTGAATGATGCCTGCAGCTGCACCCATCATTCAAATATCCCCATTCAAAGCCCAGGACATCATATGACGTCCAGCGGTAAGGAAGTGGTTACAAAAAGTAGTCTTTTATGCTCCAGTGTGGTGAATGTGGCTGTGAACTGTCTCTCAAGCTCTGCCTTAAAGGAAATTTTTGGTGATCTACTCCTGTTAGCAGAAAATTTTTCCTTTCTTATACTGTACCTTCCCTAATGTTCACAGTAGCAGTTCAGCTGGTCAGAGGGTAAGGGGAGGGGGTGGGGGGTGTATAATTAACATGATTTTTATGCTGGAAAGTCGCAGGGCTGCTGTTAGAAATCTCGGGGCCCCATACAGCCTACCTGGCAGGGTCCCCCTCCCGAATTTATCAAGACAATATTTTCACACAAAAAATACACTAAAACCATTATTAGCGGACACAAACATAACAGAGAAACTGTGTGAATTAGCCCATTTTTAATTGTTTTTTACATTTAAAGAAAAAAAACATGTATGATTTTTTTTAAATGTTAACAATTTAACAATGTTTACAATTATTTTACTTTACAATTTTTTAAAATGATTTATTACAATGTTTAATGATTTATTTTTTACATTTTTTTTTGTTTTTAACAGGACAGGGGGAGGTCTGCAGCGACGTGGGGGGGGGGATAACAGTGAAAAGGGGACACATGGGGAGGGGAAGGGATCAGAAGCAGGCAGAACAGGGAGGGGGATCAGTGTTGGAGAAGCAATTACAGGAAAGATGCCCTGTGTCTGTGTCTCTCCCAACAGCAGCTGAAAGCTGGCAGAGGTGGGAGAAACTGGCTTTCAGGTGCTGCAGAGAGCCACACAGGGCTTCTGTCTGTAATTGCCCCTCCGCCTGACCGCACTGATTCCATGTGCTGTTGGGGCCCCCCTGTGTGCCCGGGCCCCCTACAGGAGGACTAGTGGTTCACCCCATCAGTGGCCCTGGTGGAAGGCAGCAAGGGCAGAGAGCCCTGTGAATGTTTTGCATTTTTGCAGTGGCTGGTCACAGACTAATAGGCAATAGCAGGAGGTTGAGTTGTGTCGTGAAAACCAGGATTTACAGGATTACGTTATTCCTGAGCCAACAATTAGTCAAGGAGGAAGATGCTTGTCTTGGAACATCAGTAAGCAAAGATGGAGCTGACCTTCTGTTAATAAAGGGGGAAGTAAAATAACTGTCGGAGGGGTATTGTGATATCTGTGAGCAGTAATAAATACTTGCATTACCCTTAGACGTGACTTAGCATACATGCATTGTGAAATAAAAAAATATATCTGTTGCTAGGACCACTTAAAAGAATTCTGTGTGACTAAAAAATGTGATATTGTTTCACAGTATATATAACACTGAGTAGGTATAATTAACAATGCAATCTTCTTTCCTGGTGGAGGGTGAACTGCTGATATTTAGCCCAGTACCTGACACCTTTAAAAAAAATACAGTATTTATGGCAAACTTCTAAGTTGGAACTAACTCATAGCACACAGCTTGCACATCACAAAAAAAAGCTTTTATTTCATCAGGGTAGCACAGCTTTTCTCCTCATCTAGGCTGAATCCGTTTCATAAACTGAGGATCAGCGATGGGGCTCTGTAGGAGCTTGCTGAATAAGTGGAGCAGATCAGATAAGCATTCATATCATACCAATAATTAGGCTGAAACATGACTTAATATTGCTCCCCAAATCATTGTTTCCAAACGATCCTTAGAGCCTCAGAAGTGTGTCTCACTTCATTACCGCGAGCTATAACAGAACTATTTAAAGCCCAACAATGCTTCACTGCAAATCTTGGTATACAAGTTACTTGCATGTACAGCATACAGATTTGAGCATTAGGAAGTGAACAAACAATAAAAGAATATCTGGAGGTCCTATGCACCACACTCCTTAATGTTCTAATAAAGTCAAGTATTGAAGAAATTGGGTTTTTTAGGTGCCAGAACAAAAAATGCATTTTGTTTATAAATATTTAGGTTTATTTGTACAAGTTAAAATCAACAATATTTTTTTTACATGTATTTGGCAGTTAATCCAATTTACTCAACATGTTTTGCTATAGTTTAGCTTCTTCAGGAGATAACGTTTGGCTGCTGCACATGTAAAGCACTATGAGAAAATATATAAAGAATTAATCAACAATTTACAAATAACAACTTTCAACGTAAGTAAACAAATAAACCTAAATATTTTTATACAAAATGCATTTTTTGTTGTCTGGCACCTAAAAAAAACAAATTTCTTCATTACTACATTTGGAACAAAAGATTCCTCCTAATCCAGCGCTTGTGGGGTGATAACTACAAACTACTTGAGGCATACCTTGGAAAAGTCATAAAAATATCTATGCCACAGTTTGACAATCAGACAATCAATATTAAACATCATACTTAATTTTGAACCTTGATCTCACCCAAACCGCAGCAGGCTGACTCGGGCATATCAGAGCCCGTGCTGGGGGTGGCCAAATGGTGAGTAGGCGCCAGATGTCGCAGGGGCATCCACCCAATGGAAGGGATGACAGACCACTGGTTGAACCTGTAAGGGTCAGTGATGTAGAGCAACCCCCAATAGACCGGGCAGAAGACTCCAAACCATTGAATGGTGCAACGGGTGTAGGCGCAAAGTGTACCAGATGTGACTTCACCAACATGGAGCAATGTCGGACCGACTCACCACAGCGAGGCTTGGGATAGAACACGGATGTGGTAGTAGAGCAGATGAAAGGCTGTCAGCAGGATGTAGTCAAGACAATGCATTTTAGGTGTGGCCCTTTATCAAATCAACTCGGCTTCGGAAATTAGGAAGTGCTTATCCCATTTTCACCAGTCAGCGAAAACAGTGTGGAATGCCTGCTATAACATATAACATATTTTTAAGTACTAGAAATTTAGGCATTTTAAAGGAGGAAGAAAGCCCAGAGAGGCTCCTTAGCAAGTTGATATTGCCTAAATATAGTTCAGCGAACAGGCACGTTAATACAGAAATCTGAAAAGTATTTATTAGTGGAATCATACTTCTGACTATCCAGTGTGGCAGGACTGTGTGAATCAGAAGACTGGCTGAACTTTTTTTAACATTTTTTGCATGGCAAGCAATACACAATGGTTTCTATTTTGATTGTATATTTTGAGCTGTTTGCCAAACAATCAGCTTTAGTTTGGAGATATGGGCACATTACTCTTAGTGTATCTTACATACAGTAGAATAGAAAAGCCCCTATTGCAGCAGCATGGTGGTTACATTTTTTCCTGGTTAATACTTGCTATGCTGTAGCATGTTGAGTAGGAAGAGAAAAAATATACAAGATTTAACAATCAAATGCCTGTATTTTTTTAAATAAAATTAAAATTTGATTATACTTTATTGAAATTTGACACACACATGCTGCTTCCCAAAGAATAATGAATTACCATGCTGCCACGCACTGTTTAGTATTCAATGGCAGTCTATAATCCAACCTATTTACATGGATGTGTAGAAATCAGTCAGTTCTCAGCTGTAATAAACAAGTATGTACTGTATTACCTGTATTACCTGCCAAAGAATTTGTAATTCTATTCACACAGTTTTCCAAACTAGACATCCAAGTCAGAGAGCTCACCCAGGACGCGATCTTTCTTTTCTGCTACAGTTAAGCAACAAGCTTGGTCAATGACCACCCCAGCCTAAAATTAGATGGTGAAGGAGCAGCAGAGTTGTATAAAGTACTCGAAACCCATACTTGAGTAAAAGTACAAGTGCTCGATCAAAAAGTGACTTGAGTAGAAGTGGAAGTGCTCGATCAAAAAGTGACTTGAGCAGAAGTACTAAAGTATTCAACATTTTTTGTACTTATGCAAGTATTGCAAGTAGTTTTTTTTTTAATTTTGCTACTCAAGTACTGAAAGTAAAAGTACCAGTAGTTTTGAAAAAAAATTGATACTCAAGTACTGAAAGTAAAAGTATAAGTACTGTGTTATGTAGTTATTAAAGAAAGTAGTCAAAAGTTTGAACATAATATTGTTTTTTATTATTTCAAATGCAGCTTTTATTTATACATACAGTAGCTTTTATTTTCGTATGCGCTGATGATACACATGTTTTGAACTTCATGAAACCTGCCATCTACTGTTCTGGCAGTGGTAATTTTTATAATTGTAATGAGTAACTATCCAGCACAAATAAAAAATATCGGAGTAGAAGTATTGAAATCATTGAAAAAATGTAGTGAAGTAAAAGTGGAAGTAGGAGAAAAAAATTATACTCTAGGAAAGTACAGATACCGCCTTTCAGTACTTAAGTACAGTAGTGAAGTAGTTCTACTTAGTTGCTATACATCTCTGAGTAGCAGTAACACAATAGTGAGGTGAACCCTCTCATCCAGCTTCTTTTGCATTTTGCAATGAAGTAAAGAGTCAATAAAAAGTCACACGGATGTATTTAAAAATAGTATACATTGAAATACTTTTTTGTTTTAATGAGTATTTAACTGGGTTATATTGGGGGCTTCACTGAAATAGAGTCTTGGGTGCCCTTCTCCACTGATCACCAATGCAGGGGTGTGGTTCTATTGGTCAGTGCAAGGACGAGGCCCCTCTCAAAAGTAGCTTGGTTCTGAGCAACAAAGTGTTTTTTAAAATTATTTTGAAATGCTGCCAACTATATAATAATTCTCCAAATACAAGAGTGTGGATGAGGCCCGATGGCAAGATATGTATGTAGTATAGTAGAAGCAAATAACAGTATGAGAGCTTGCATTTAAATAGGTGACATTTATTAAGGTTTGGCGTTTGGAGCAAAGTCTAGGCACATACCCTGAACAGTTAATGAATCGGTACATGCCTTAGCACAGTGCAAACTTAAGAGAGAAGAGAACAAGATACTACATTGTGATATTTTAACCACTTGCCTACTGTGCACTTAAACCCCCTTCCCATCCAGACCAATTTTTAGCTTTCAGTGCTCTCACATTTTGAATGACAATTGCGCGGTCATGCAACACTGAACCCATATAAATTTTTCGTCCTTTTTTTCATAGAAGTAGAGCTTTCTTTTGATGGTATTTATTCACCACTGGGCTTTTTATTTTGTGCGCTATAAATGAAAAAAGACCGCAAATTTAAAAAAAAAAACGTTTTTTTTTAGTTTCTGTTATAAAATTTTGCAAATTAGTAATTTTTCTTCATAAATTTTGGCCAAAATTTATACTTCTACATATCTTTGGTAAAAATAACCCAAATAAGTGTATATTATTTGGTCTGCGTGAAAGTTAGAGAGTCTACAAGCTATTATGCTAATTTTGATCACACCTAATGTACTGACAGCCTATCTCACTTCTTGAGACCCTAACAAGCCAGGAAAGTACAAATGACCCCCCAATGACCCCTTTTTGGAAAGTAGACATTCCAAGGTATTTAATAAGAGGCATGGTGAGTTTTTTGAAGTTGTCATTTTTTCCCACAATTCTTTGCAAAATTAATTTTTATTTTTTTTTACAAAATTGTCATATTCAACAGGTTATTTCTCTCACATGGCATATGCATACTTACAACTACACCCCAAAACACATTCTGCTACTCCTCCTGAGTATGGCGATACCACATGTGTGAGACTTTTTTATAGCCAGGCCACATACAGAGGTCCAACATTGAAGTAGCACCTCCAGGCGTTCTCGGAGCATAAAATACACTTTTCATTTCTCAACCACCTATTACACTTTTGAAGGCCCTGGAGCACCAGCACAATGAAAAAGCCCACTAAATGACCCCATTTTGGAAAGCAAACACCCCAACGTATAATCTATGAGGCATAATGAGTCTTTTGAACATGTCAATTTATAAGATATTTCCAACACATAGCATGTACATAGCAAAATTGACACCCCAAAATACATTCTGCTACTCCTCCTGAGTATGGCGATACCACATGTGTGAGACTTTTACGCAGTCAGGTCACATACAGAGGCCCAACATGCAAAGAACACCATCAGGTGTTCTAGGGACACATAGCATGCACATACCATGAATTACCATGAATTACACCCCAAAATACATTCTGCTGAGCAAAGGGTAAACAAAAGCTTACCTGTAGTTTTAGAAGTGCAGTTGTCCACAGGAGTTGAGTCCAGGCAGCAGGCAGGGACATGGTCAGCAACAGTGCATGCAATTCTCCATGCAAGGATACCAGTCCAGTGTCAGTGCAGGCCGAGATAATGTGAGCAGTGCTGGTGTGGTCAGTTCATGCGGCAGGCAGAGGCATGATGGTAGTAAGTCCTGCAGGCAGAGGTAGGGCCTCTGTCGGGATAGAATGGGGACAGGGGTAGAGGCTTCTCCCACCCAAATCGCTTTGAAGCCTCCGGGATCCAGACCCTAATCTGAGAAGAAGAAAAACAAAAAAAATTGTTTTCTTCATCCAGAAAAACAATTCTGGTCCCCTCACATATGCGAGACCCCTGTGGTATGAATCCCACTACTTCCAGAGGCAGGCAAAAATCGTGGTCAAACAGTCCAGGGTCAGTTCCAGAGCAGGCAGAGGTAGGTACAAAATCGGCAGGCAAAGGCGTGGTCAAATAACAGTCCAGGGTCAGTTCCAGATCAGGCAGAGGTATGAACAGAATCAGCAGGCAGAAGCTCGGTCAAAAAACAGGCCAGGGTCAGTTCCGGAGCAGGCAGACATAGGTACAAAATCAGCAGGCAAAGGCGTCATTGAATAACAGTCCAGGGTCATTTCAGGAGCATACAGTGGCATAAGGGGTGAAGGCGGAGGACTACGTTTACCATACTAATATTTTAGACAAGTATGGTAACGGCGGAAACAGTCTTCTACACAGAGTCCTGGTTGGGAAGGACACTGGGGACAATAATAGCGGGTGTCTTTTCGAATTCCTGCCTTGGTACACACCCTACATTTTTTCTGCCGTTTTGGGTTTGTTTGTGTGGGAGGGACTTTACTGGGAAAATGGCGTTCCGAAAGTCTACTGATTACGTCAGATCGAATGTGTTCTGGTGGGCCGTTTGGAAATATAAGGGCAGTGAAGATTTCCTCCAGGTAATAAAGGAAGGGTTGGGGGCTTTCGGTGGACTTGCGGTATAATATGTATGTATTGTATGTGGCCAAATGGAAAAGATAAATTGCTACTTTTTTGTACCAATGATATGTACGTCTTGTGGGTAGATAGGGTTCCATCATTTGGTCATTGAAATCCACTCCCCCCATGAATAAGTTGTACTCATGTACACATGTTGGCTTTCGGATTGGGCCATTCCTTCGTCGGGATTCCACATAGTTGTCATTGTGGATCGAAGACAACATGTAGACGTCTCTTCTGTCCCTCCACTTCACAGCCAGAACTTCCTCATTTCTCAGACTCGCCGTCTCCCCTCTTCTCAGTTTGGTGTTTACTAGCCTTTGAGGAAAGCCTTTCCGGTTTTTTCAGACCATGCCACATGCAGGAGTCTTCTTTCTGTGAAGGTTTCGGAACAGGGGCAAACTGGTGTAGAAATTGTCTACGTAAAGGTGGTAGCCTTTTTCAAGGAGAGGGTAAATGAGGTCCCAAACTACTTTCCCGCATGATCCCAAGTAGTTCGGACATTCAGGGGGATGCAGCTGGGTGTCCTTCCCTTCGTACACCCTGAAGGCATATGTGTACCCTGTGGCTCGGTCACATAACTTGTACACCTTCACCCCATAGCGGGCCCGTTTGCTGGGAATGAATTGTTTGATGCCCAGCCTGACGGTAAATTTAACCAGGGACTCATCCACACATACATGTTGGTCTGGGGTAAATAATTGAGGGAATATTTCCGAAAAATGATTTAGAAGTGGCCGAATTTTGAATAGCTTGTCAAATGCTGGGGAATTTCAGGGAGGGCACTGGGTATTGTCGTTGAAATGGAGGAACCTCATGATCATCAAATTCCTGGCCCTGGGCATTACTGCAGAGTAGATGGGCATATGGTACATGGGTTTGGTTGACCAATATGCTTGCAGTTCATTTTTTTTATTGAGTCCCATGTTGAAGGTGAGGCCTAAAAATATCTTGAACTCCTCCACCGTTAGGTCTCTCCACTCAAAGGGACGGGAATAAAATGATGTGGGGTTACTCTCGATAAATTGTTGTGCGTACAGGTTGCACTGGGCCACAATTGACGTCAGCAGATCCCCCGTAAAAATTAACCCGAAGAAGTCTATTGGGGCAAAGTTCTCCGTGTTGACCTGGACCCCTGGCTGGGCAGTGAAAGGGGGGATGATGGCTTCTCCTGAGTTGGGAGGAAGCCACAGGGGGTTCTGAAGGGCATAGAGAAGGCTGGCGTTGGTCCTAACCCTTTGGGGGCGAGGTGACACCCCACTTGAGCTTGGCCTTTCTTGCCGAGGCACTGTGGTGCTGGTGGATGGCACTGCGGAGCTGGTGGATGGCACTGCGGAGCTGGTGGATGGCACTGCCTCCTCCTCACCAGAACGCCTTCGTTTGGCAGGCGGGCAGTATTCTTCTTCGTCGGAGTCGGTCTGCGTCCCGCTGCTAATGACCGGCTCGTAATTTACTTCGGAGTCAGACTCTGACTCCGAAGATTCCGAAGCAGAAAGCTCCCTGTCCATGTTCTCACTGATTATATTGAAGGCCTCCTCGGCTGAGAAAATTTTTTTTGCCATCGTTGGTGATACTGATGGGCACGGTGACACTGATGGGCACTGTGAGACTGATGGGCACGGTGACACTGATGGGCACTGTGACACTGGCACACTGATGGGCACTGTGATGGGCACACTGATGAGCACACTGATATGCACTGTGGGCACACTGATAGGCACTGTGGGCACACTGATGGACACACTGATGAGCGCTGTGGGCACACTGATGAGCGCTGTGGGCACACTGATGAGCACTGGGCGGGCACTGATGAGCACTGGTGGGCACACTGGTGGGCACTGGGTGGCACTGGTGGGCACTGGGCACACTGATCTGTGGGCACAGATGGGCACAGATGGGCACACTGGTGGACACTGGGCACTGTGGGCACTGTGGGCTGATTTGAAATTGTGAACTCACGATCTCTCCTCTCCTCACACTGTAGTCTGTGTGTGAGGAGGGAGAGCTGGCAATGAGAGATGATCTCATATGTTTACATTTGAGATCATCTCTCATTGGATGCCTAGATCGAGTGACGAATGGCCGCTGTGATTGGCCATTCGTCACGATCTGTGATTGGCTGTGTCCAAGGGACACGGCCAACACAGTTTCCCCGCGATGCGCGCTCGCGGGAGCGTGCGGGGGGCGTGTTAGAGGGAGGCCGTATAAAGACGGCCTCCCGAAAATTCAAGTCCGCGCTGCAGCCGTATATAGGCTGTAGCGTGGATGTCAGAAGGTTAATAACATTATTATGAGGTACAAGTACCTTCTGTGGCTGTTCAGCACTTTGGACCCCTAAGGAGGTTACAATGGAGGAATGATGTTGTTCCTTGGCTTGGTACTCTTGGCTTGTACCTTTTTGTACAGCATTCACAAGGTGCACATAGGGCTGACGAAGAGGCTCAGATCTATCCCCTGGAGAGGCTTGGCACTGCCAGACCTCACACTGCTGGCACAATGCAGTCAACAACCTAGAATGCAAGCATTACTCAGAGGATGTTGGAAAGGAGAGCAGGTGATTAGTACAGGACAATTACCATGTTATTGTGAATGTGACCTTCACAGCTGGGTCAAAAAATGTGGAAAATAAGCTGCAGCAGTGAGCATAGATTTTAAAGAAAGGAAATATAAAATTGGATCCACTGGTCATAATTATACAAGTGTGGCTTAAAGTATTCAAACACACCAAGAATATTACCCAAAAAAAAAAAATCAACAATATCTCATCAAGGTCACTAGAAGAAAAATCACCCAATTACCACAAGCTCAATACATCGTCCCAAGGTTATGCAAGTAGCTGGAACCTAAAGGAGATTCGTAGATCCTTATAACCTCAATATAGTCCTCTGTATTTGCTAACCTTCCCTCCAACAGATAACTATAATAATGATATTACTTAGCATGATCATTTTATTAGCCATGCCAGCTAGAGCTAAATATCAAAACGATAAGACTGTTTAAGGGTTAAGTTTGTCTAGCAGGTGTCTGAGAGGTTAATGTACAAATACAGCTGACAACAGCTATCATCTATGCTGGGTAAAGCGCCCTCCCTGATCCTGCTGGGATCTCTGCATGCGTGGGGCCAGCCATCTGTTACCTTCACCGCTGGATATAATTAAATGGACAACTGAAACTGCAGAGGGTCTCCAGCCACTGCTATATTAGTATCTGTCACCTGAGCTTGTACACACTCCCAGAGGGGTCACTCATCAAGGTCTCCCAGGTGCAAAACCGACACTGCATTGACCCATCACTGTCCATTTACTGTATTAGAAAATGTTAAGCAGCTTTCATATTCTCTGTAGTAGAGTGAAAGCGTGTGCCTAATTCTTCATTATTTATTTACCATTAGATGAAATGTAATGTTTTCACCTTGCTAAGGATTCAGTCATTGATGCTGTCTGTGAAGTAATCCTACTACCTTCCTGATTTTAAGTAGATGTAAAGCCTAACATTTAGTTTGCTAAAGCACGGTGTATAAAAAACAACCGTCCTTCCTGTAAAAAAAAAAAAAAAAAATGCTTGTTTTTTTATTTGTTTTTCATCCTGTGTTTAACCACTTGCCTTCTGTGCACTTAAACACCCTTCCCATCCAGGCCAATTTTCAGCTTTCAGCGCTCTCACACTTTGACTGACAATTGCGCGGTCATGCTACACTGTACCCATATGAAATTTTTATCATTTTTTTCACACAAATAGAGCTTTCTTTTGGTGGTATTTAATCATCTCTGGGTTTTTTATTTTTTACAAAAAAAAAGAAAAAAGACAGAAAATTTTGAAAAAAAAAAAAAGTTTTTCTTATTTTCTGCGAGTAAATTTTGAAAATAAATTTTTCTCCCTCACTGATGTGCGCTGATGAGGCGGCACTGATGGGCACTGATAGGCTGCACTTATGGGCACTGATAGGCTGCACTTATGGGCACTGATGAGGTGGCACTTATGGGCACTGATGAGGTGGCACTTATGGACACTGATGAGGAGGTACTAATATGCCGCACTGATGAGCACTAATAGGCGGCACTGATAGGCGGCACTGATAGGCACTGAGAGGTGGCACTGCTGGGTACTGAGAGGTGGCACTGCTGGGCACTGAGAGGTGGCACTGATGGGTGGCACTGATGGGCACTGATAGGCGCACTGATGAACACTAACGGGTGGCACTGATGGACACTGACGGGTGGCACTGATGAGCACTGATGGGTGGCACTGATGAGCACTGATGGGCAGCACCATCAGTGCCCACACTCAGTGCCCATAGTGCTGCCAGTCAGTGCTCATCAGTGCCTAGATGAGCAGGCACTGATGGGCACTGACTGGCAGCACTATGGGCACTGATTGTGGGCATTGATGGGGGCACTGATGGCGGGCACTGTGGGCACTGATGGGGGGGCAATGTGTGTGTTTTTTTTACCTTCAGTAATCAGGGCACTGGTGATCAGTGCCCTGATTACATTCCTGTGTGTCCCCAGCGGCTGTCGGCTCCCCCTCCTTCCTCACACTGCAGTGTCTGTGTGAGGAAGGAGCGCCGGCGATGAGAGATGATCTCATATGTTTACATATGAGATCATCTCTCATTGGACGGCTTGATCACGTGGTGAATGGCCGCTGTGATTGGCCATTCACCACGATCTGTGATCGGCCGTGTCCCTTGGACACGGCCGACACAGATTCTCCCCGCTGCGCGCTCGCAGGAGCGCGCGGGGGGGCGTGTCACTGGAGGCCGTTTAAAAACAGCCTCCCGAAAATTCGAGTCCGCGCTGCAGCCGTATATAGGCTGTAGCTCGGATGTGAGGAGGTTAAGCTTAGTTGGATAGAGAAAGATGGGGGGCTGCCAAGGCCACAGTTGGAGTCTTTCATTGTAGCTAAACAACTTTATATTATATGTAACAGAACGGGGGGGGGGGTGCATTCTGTTACACTCCTGTTCTGTTACACCGCCTGTTCTGTTACACTCCCTGTTTTGTTACACCCCTGTTCTGTTACACCCCCTGTTCTGTGACACCCCATGTTCTGTTAAACCCCTGTTCTGTTACACCCCCTGTTATGTTACACCCCTGTTCTGTTACACCCCGGTTCTGTTACACCCCCTGTTATGTTACACCCCTGTTCTGTTACACTCCTGTTCTGTTACACCCCTGTTCTGTTACACTCCTGTTCTGTTACACTCCTGTTCTGTTACACCCCCTGTTCTGTTACACTCCTGCTCTGTTACAAACCTGTTCTGTTACACCCCGGTTCTGTTACACCCCCTGTTCTGTTACACCCCCTTTTCTGTTACACCCCCTTTTCTGTTACACCCCCTGTTCTGTTACACCCCTGTTCTGTTATACCCCTGTTCTGTTACACCCCTGTTCTGTTACACTCCTGTTCTGTTACACCCCTGTTCTGTTACACTCCTGTTCTGTTACACCCCTGTTCTGTTACACTCCTGTTCTGTTATACCCCTGTTCTGTTACACCCCCTGTTCTGTTACAACCCCTGTTCTGTTACACCCCTGTTCTGTTACACTCCTGTTCTGTTACACTCCTGTTCTGTTACACCCCCTGTTCTGTTACACACCTGTTCTGTTACACTCCTGTTCTGTTACACCCCCTGTTCTGTTACACCCCCTGTTCTGTTACACACCTGTTCTGTTACACCCCTGTTCTGTTACACCCCCTGTTCTGTTACAACCCCTGTTCTGTTACACTCCTGTTCTGTTACACACCTGTTCTGTTACACCCCTGTTCTGTTACACCCCCTGTTCTGTTACAACCCCTGTTCTGTTACACTCCTGTTTTGTTACACTCCTGTTCTGTTACACCCCTGTTCTGTTACACCCCTGTTCTGTTACATATTTTGATTACCATCTAAGGTATTACCTTTTTTCATATACAAAGGCATTAGTGTAAACAATTGGAGGGTCACCAACCCACAAAATATAGAACATCGAAGAAAGTAGGGAAAGTGGGTTATAGGGTGGCCCACCAGTATTTGAAGTATTTATCTAGACACACATATGTATTTCTAAATACTTGACATACAGTATATCATTTTTATTATGCACATAAAAGGAGAAATACAGCCAGATAATCAATACAAATATAAAGCAAGGAATTATGGGCAATATGTATACAAATAGTAACGCGTTTCACGGTTATTTTTGCTTATTGAGACCTTGTGTTCATATACATGACAGATACCGGTATCCAATATGAACAATTTTCTAATTAGAATTAGAAAAACACATACAATACATATATGTACATGCCTAAGTATACATTTGCAATGTCTCAATGAAACTATCTCATGAGAAAAAGAAAACCATAAAAAGGGGGGGAGAGATCAGATAAATCCTGCTGATCTCATGCAGCCTTTTGCAGTCACTTCTTTTCTATATGTACTTTAGTGATGGCTGCACCTTATTTCTCAGTGCTGGTTTGCTGATGGAAGCAACAGTGGACCATTCTTGCACAATAAGTGTTGAAATAGCCACTTCTAGTCTTTATCGGAAGCCATGACAATAACAGTGTGAAAGTTATGTAAATTATACCTTATAATTATAATAATAGCTCAAAATATGCACTTATTAAAAGAGAGTATAATTTCCACAGAAAGGTCCAAATGCAGGCTACCTCCCAAACTCTCCTGATTTACAGCATTTTAAATAATTTCTTGCTAGCAAAGCCTATTACACAAAAGGTTTCATAGGAATAATAATAAGGAGGATTCATTAGGCTTAATAATAAGTAAGTGATTAGCAGAACACAATGAAAATGAAGTTATGAAGCCGGCAAGTCTTTAATACACTGGCAGACTGGCATTACAGGAAGGCGAGTGTTTAGAGGGTAATCCTTGTTCCATTCATTCTTTTTATTTAATATTAACACAAAAAGTGGTAGAATAAAACGTTTAAAATCTACTACACACAGATTCCACCATAGGCTATTTGAAGCAGATTATATTGTGGGTAGTAACTAAGTATTTAGTATTCCACAATATTAAGCTAAATGCTGTAGTATGTAAGACCATACAACAGGTTGATGTCAGGAGGCCTTACCATGATTTGCTATCAGGCCATATCATATAGTGCAGTGCCAGTACCAGGTTATTTAGCATCCATGGCATCTTTGCCATGGGTGCCCCCAAAAGGTTTGAACTATTTCAGAAGCAAAGTGTACCCTTGAAGAGCTGTGAACTACCTCAGCAGTAAAGTGTGCCCCCCCCCCCAAGGGCTGTGAGCTACCTCAACAGCAAATTCTGCTATCCCAAGAGCTGTGAAATACTTCAGCAGCAGTATATCCTCCCAAGATCTGTGAACTACCCCAGTAGCAAAGTGTAGGCCTCATCTGTCTACCCCATAGACCAACATAGAGTTTTGTTTGTTGTGCTGTGTAGATGTATTGCCTACTCAATGGCTGTAGTTAAATGATGTGTTCATCTCTGTGCTCTATCCCAGGGATTCCCAAACTACGGCCCTCCAGTTGTTCAGGAACTACAATTCCCATCATGCCTAGTCATGTATGTGGATGTCAGAGTTTTACAATGCCTCATGGGATGTGTAGTTCTGCAACAGCTGCAGGGCCGTAGTTTGGGAATCCCTGCTCTATCCTCTTAGCAGCAAACACTATTTGTAAAGCCAGCCGTTGATGGTTTGAATCTCAGCCAGTTTAGTAGGGACTAGCCAAGATTCCAACCATGTATGGGCAGGCTGATTGTACCCAAGTCGATTCATCAATTGACTTGGGTACAACCAGCATACTGGATTTTTACATGCGATCATTGCCAACAACTATAGCAAGAATGCAATAGCTCAGTGCGAGGGTATTGAGGGGGGAATCTAGCGATTTTCTTTCCTGAAACCATGGGTGATAAAAAATGCATCATCTATGGCCGGCTTAAGACTGGGCAGTACTGAACAATGTAATACAACCTGATTGGGTAAGAGTCCTGCCCTTTCCTCTCATAATCGGAATCCCTCTACACGTTACAGGAAGCTAGTACAAAGACAGACTGAAATACTATTTAAAACAGACTTAAAGTGTTTCTATAGCCAAATTTTAGTTTTGATGGATTAGAACCTCTGGCAGGATTTTTCCCCCACTTTCAGTCTCAGACACAATAGAAAAAATGAGTGCAAATCTCTCCAAAGTGACAAAAAATCTCTCTTAATATATTTCAAACCATAAAAATACAGAAAGGAGTGCAAGACCAAAATTGGATTAAAAAGTCCAAAATAATTTTAGTTGCTGATAATAAGTCAAATAAAAACAACCAGTGTATTTCAGGGGCAACACCACCCCCTCTTCATTGGGCTCAACACAGGATAAAACTTAAATGGATTTAGAGAAAACAGTGACTTCACAGATCTATATTAGAACCAGTATTGAACTTTCCAGGAACAACCTGACGACAGCTGCTGAGTAGCAAATTAAAGCGATTTTGAACTCCTTTTTCCAATTTTGGTCTGGCTCTTCTCTGTGTATTTCCATGGTTTGAGCTACTGCTCACCATAACTATTGAGCTTGTTGGAAGTTTTCCTTCATCTGACTACACTTTGAAGTCTAAAAGTTCCAAGCGCCTCTTTCAGTATTCTGCTCCTAATGGTGTCCTCGTTACTCCACCTTCCTTCTGAACGGAAAGCTCACTCTCCCTTCTGATTGCAGACCTTTTTTCTTATCATCACTTCACTGCACCAAGATCTCTGCTCCCACAGAACGACAGGGGTGCTTAGCCGCAGGTCTCCTGCTGGGGACTGGACAGTAAGGGTGATGTCAGATGGGTGACTCTGCTATTAGCATTCCTAACACTGGTAATTTTTCAAAATGGCCATCTGCAGGAGTCACAAAGAGACTGCCTGTTTTCTCAATGGAATCGCTCCTTCTGTAGCTGAGGCAGCCAGGGGTTGCTTCAATTGCAAGCGATCGAAGTTCAACAGTGTTGAGGCCAGCGAAATAACAACATTTTACTGCATCTGGCTACAAAAGGAGTGATTCCATAGGGACAGAAAGACATCCTCTTTAGCAATCTTGCTGATGGCAATTTGACTATACAGTAGCAGCAGAAGTCAAAACTCTGACCTGGAATTGAAGCGCCACACCAAAGGATTTGAATACAAAATTAATGTATTCCAAATATTAATAGGGTACAGCAGCCATCACATTTTGGCGGGGCCACTGGGGCTTGAGAGATGATGGGATCAACAATATAGGACTCAAGATGGGTCTAATGAATTGGGATACATGTGTTCCGTCTGCAGCATAATGCCACTTCACTGCTGGATTGAGCAACCTAATAGCGGCAGTATGGCAACTGCACAGAGGTATACTATACAGTAAACCCCCGCTCCATCGCGGTTCGGTTTTTGCGGTCCTGGTATATTGCGTTTTTTTTTGTAATGTTATTTTACTATATAAATCATTAAAAATGAAATATTTTTGTGTTTTCCATAGCTCTTGCTATGTCTCTCAGTATCTTTTATGTGTTTAATGGTCAACATTATTATGATAGGCCCAACACGGTAATTATTAACATGGAACAGTCCTGGTAGAGTTTCTGGCTATGTCTGGTCAAAGATTGTAATAGCTATTTTACCTGTCCAGCTTTAGAATTGCTTTTTATATGCTGTAATGAATGATTCCAGGATCTGAATACATTTATAGTGAGTTTTTCTGCAGAACTTCATTACCCACAAAAAAAATTCCTAAATATAAATTGTAAGGAAGGCTGTTGCTAGGTGCAGTAACAGATCCTTAAAGGTATTTTATGTTGAAAAAAAAATGTCAAAATAACCATATGTTAAGATTAACACTTCAAATCTTAAGTATATCCTAAATCTTTTTCTTCACTTTCTGAAAGAAAATGAGGAATTCTCCCACTTGTGATGTGATTCAATATACAGTATTGTTATCCTCCAGCTCAGACCCCACTAATCACCTGTTCTGTTGCTGTGAAAATGCTGCTATGAGGTTTTTGCAAAGCATGGGATATGATTGGCCCGTTTAGGATAAACACATCCCTGACCTTTGAAATGTAGTGAAACACTGGGACTCAAAATGTTACTAAACTAAGGAGCCTGCATTCACTATAGCTGGTCTCCCGCAGTACACAGAACATGAAAATGCAGTTATTTTAGTACATATAAACTGCTAAATACCTTTTCTTATCAGCAGTATTGAGCAGTCTTGTGACTTCTATCAGTTACTAGTAAAGCTTGTAGGAGGTGTTTTCATACTGCACGGAGCTGTCCTATCAGGATCCAGGACCCCGACCCTCTGTCTGGACAGTGCTGATTGGCCCTGTGCTGATCACATGCACCCTCCCAAGAAAAAATAATTCTCTCTAGCAATACACACCAAACTGAGCATGTGCAGCCTGACTCAAAAGTCTGTCTTGTCAGGAAATGTTCTGATTCCGTGCATACAGGATCAAACAGCCTTTTTACACAATGCAGAGGATTAACCCCTTAGGTTCCACAGTGAGTATAACAAGCATGCTTTACTGCATATACAGACTAATTTTACTGTTGTGAGTTTAGTAACATTTTAAGTCACAGCTTTGTCCAACCAAAAATTGTTGAGAAGTTTTGAGTGTTCCAACTGGGCTGATCTGCACTGTTTGTCATTGGACCATGGATGGATGCATAAGACATTTTCTTTCTGAGCGTGGAGAACTTCTTCAATGTCCTTAGTTTTGAAGGTTGAAGAATCAGTACCACAGTGTTTCAGGTACTAGTGGAAGCTAATTAGATTTCTATAGTTCCATGATACATTTCTGCCTTCAAGCAACAGTTCCTGTAGTCACTTCGACTCCTGAATCTGCTCCTCTCAGCACCTCTGTAGTTCAGGCTCTGTGAATGGAATGTGTGGCACAGCATAGCCTGCTCACGGGGCACAGTGAATACGTGTTGCAGAATTTAAGGAATTAAGTTTACATATTTCAAGATAATGCAGATAAATAGGAGCAGTCTAAAAATAATTGACATACAATGTGGAAATTAATATATAAATAAAAATGTTGACCTTATATATGCTTTAAATGATCTATTGACTTGTTACTATATATATTTCAGGCATTCCTCATCATCAGAGCCCCTTGCTCTGCTTCCTTTGCTATCACTCATAATATTGCAGTCTAAATCATTGTGCCACCATCTTCTAATGTCATATGAATGAGAAATCAAAGGTATTGATTGAAAACTCTCATACTGGCCATGGAAGGTGGGTAGATCTAGAACCCGACTCAGAGAAAATGTACAGTGGGGTGGGTGATACAACAAATCACCTATTACTGTATATTATGGTAGGGTTTCCTTTTGTCTCTTCACATGCATGAATAGCTGTGAGTAAAATAAGTATTTTAAGCCATATGTAAAGCGTACTTCTATTTGGGGTTCTGTAAGAGAGATTTTGTTTGCTTTCTGCCCCAGTGAGAATGGTTGTACTTGAAAGGAATTTAAATAAAATCTGTATCAGGGACACAGACAACAATAAAAAGTTGACAGAGAAGGCAAAAAATGACATGGTTCCTATTAGATGAAAAAGTAGCTGTGATCATCATGGACTCTATGCACAAATTTGAACATGTTTGGACCCCTTGGATTGAACATTACATGGGAGACAGAAGGGTGAAGCCGCTCAGGTGTATGTCTCAGACCTGGTGCAGGTCAGATCCATCGTCCAGAGGCATAGGAAATTCAAAATGTGAGACCGCACTCAGGTTGTTGTTTTGTTGAAATCAAAAAGTTTTCTTTTATTCCTCAAATAAAATGGACAGACAGTGTACAGGCAGACGTGTCAGGTTGACGCGTTTCACGACATTGCTAGTCGCTTACTCATAACCATTTCAACAAAACAACAACCTGAGTGCGGTCTCACATTTTGAATTTCCTATGCCTTTGAACATTACATGCCCAATGATTTTGACATCACTCTGTTTAATATACTCCCCTCGGGGCACCCAGCACTGACCCATCCCCAGTTATCTACCCCCCCCCCCACTATGGTTTTCTCTCCTACCCAGTCCTTCCACATTTTACCTCTTCTTCTCCTTTTCTTGTTTTTTTTTAATCTCCTTGGCCTTTCTCTACCTCCCTCACTCTTGCCCCTTTTCTGTTACTTAATTGTCTTCAAACATATACAGTACCTTCACAGTATCTGCTTGGGCCTAGGACCGTCTTGGACTTCATTCCTGTAAAGCTAACACTAACCTATATACATCAACTTTTCTCTTTAGCCCTTGGTGTTAAGCACAATTATGAAATATGGTTCTATTTCTGTTGTACTCTCTTTGTGGTTGAACTATCTATGGGCCTTACTATATGATGCCTACCTCCAGGCCTTTGCACTTTCTGAGTGGATTGCACCCTTCCTATTTCTACTTATTCATGATGTATCTTCTAAACCTCTTTAATAAATCTGATTGAAATATGAACATTGATAGTTTCCTTCCTTACCCTTTGGTACTAAAAATGTGCTTTCAATTCTGTACAATCCTGTCTAAAGAAACCGTTTTAATCCAGACAAGAAGTGAGGGGAAATTTCTTTCACCACTTAAGCCCCGGAGGATTTGGCTGCTCAAAGACCAGGGCCTATTTTGCGATTCGGCACTGTGTGACTTTAACGGACAATTGCGCGGTCGTGCGACGCTTTACCCAAATTAAATTGACGTCCTTTTTTTTCCACAAACAGAGCTTTCTTTTGGTGGTATTTGATCACCTGTGCAATTTAAATTTCCCCCCCCCCCAAAAAAAAAAGTGTAAAAATCAAAATTTTTTAACATTTTAGGCCAATTTGTTTTATGCTACATATTTATGGTAAAAAAAATTGCAATAAGCGTATTATGATTGGTTTGCGCAAAAGTTATTGCGTTTACTAACTACGGGAAATATTTAAGTCATTTTTATTGTTTTATTTTTTAACTAGTAATGGCGGGGATCTGCGATTTTTTTTTGCGGGACTGCGACATTGCAGCGGACAGATCGGACCCTTGACTGACATTTTTGACACTTTTGGGGGTACCAGTGACCTTATTACAGTAATCAGTGCTCTAAATATGCACTGTTACTGTCAAAATGACACTGGCAGGGAAGGGGTTAACTTTATTGGTGATCAGTGGGTTAAATGTATCCCTAGGGGTGTGTTTATAACTGTGGGGGGCGTGGCTAGTGATGTAACCACAGAGACATATGATCCTACATAGCAGGATCGTATAGTCTCTGCCTTTACATTAGGGAGAATGACAGACGGCTGTGTTTACATCAGCCGTCTGCCTTTCTCCCTCTCCTGAGCGGGATCGCGAGTGTCTGGCAGACATCGGAGCCGACGGTCACGCGCGGGGATGCCCGTGAACGAGCGGGGGAGGGAGTGCGCCTCCGGTGGCGTGCGCTCGCCTCCGGTGGCGTGCGCTCGCCCCCTACAGGCTCCTGGGTGAGCGACGTATTACTATGTTGGTTTGCCCAGGAGCGGCTGACTGCCGCAGTAAATATACAGAGCCCAAGGTAGCAGTAAAAAAAAAAACTGACTGGGTTTCTAACCCTTTCCTACTCCATCCAAAACTAAGAAAAGGAAAGGTTTTGGCTGGATGTTAATTTTACCTGACACCCACGTGATGCATCTAGAATTAGCAGAGACTTATACAGTGAGGAAAAAAAGTATTTGATCCCCTGCTGATTTTGTACGTTTGCCCACTGACAAAGAAATGATCAGTCTATAATTTTAATGGTAGGTTTATTTTAACAGTGAGAGACAAAATAACAACAAAAATATCCAGAAAAACGCATTTCAAAAAAGTTATAAATTGATTTGCATTTTAATGAGTGAAATAAGTATTTGACCCCTTTGCAAAATATGCCTTAGTACTTGGTGGCAAAACCCTTGTTGGCAATTGCAGAGGGCAGACAGTTCTTGAAGTTGGCCACCAGGTTTGCACACTTCTCAGGAGGATTTTGTCCCACTCCTCTTTGCAGATCCTCTCCAAGTCATTAAGGTTTCGAGGCTGATGTTTGATAACTCGAACCTTCAGCTCCCTCCACATATTTTCTATGGAATTAAGGTCTGGGGACTGGCTAGGCCACTCCAGGACCTTAATGTGCTTCCTCTTGAGCCACTCCTTTGTTGCCTTGGCTGTGTGTTTTGGATAATTTTCATCCTGGATTACCCATCCACGACCCATTTCAATGCCCTGGATGAGGGAAGGAGGTTCTCACCCAAGATTTGATGGTACATGGCCTCGTCCATCATCCCTTTGATGAGGTGAAGTTGTCCTGCTCCCTTAGCAGAATAACACCCCAAAGCATAATGTTTCCACCTCCATGTTTGATGGTGGGGATGGTGTTCTTGGGGTCAAAGGCAGCATTCCCCCTCCTCCTCCAAACACAACGAATTGAGGTAATGCCAAAGAGCTTGATTTTGGTCCAATCTGACCACAACAATTTCACCCTGTTTTCCTCTGAATCAAACTTCAGATGGGCCTGTACATGTGCGTCCTTGAGCAGGGGGACCTTGTGGGCGCTGCAGGATTTCAGTCCTACACGACGTAGCGTGTTACAATTGTTTTCTTGGTGACTATGGTCCCAGCTGCCTTGAGATAATTGAAATAATTCTTCTGTGTAGTTCTGGGCTGTTTCCTTACTATTCTCATGATCATTGAAACTACAGGAGGTGAGATCTTGCATGGAACCCCAGAGCGAGGGAGATTGACAGTTATTTTGTGTTTCTTCCATTTGTGAATAATCGCACCAACTGTTGTCACCCTCTCAATTACCTACTGTATTTCACTCATTAAAATGAAAATCAATTTATAACTATTTTGAAATGTGTTTTCTGGATATTTTTGTTGGTATTCTGTCTCTCACTGGTAAAACAAACCTACCAATAATATTATAGACTGATCATTTCTTTTTCATTGGGCAAACGTACAAAATCAGCAGGGGATCAATTACTATTTTTCCTCACTGTACAAGCTATCTCCATACAAGTATTCTTAGTTACATTTCTTTTTTTAAATGTGTTCATTGAAAAAATTATTTAAAGTGAATCTGTCAGCAGGTTAGACCAAGGGACAATTTTTATTTCTTCAAGCAGTGGTGTCTTCTGGGACACCTTACCCCATATCACTTAGTAAGAAAATCATCCAGGGAATTAGCGTACCTAGTGTGACAGCCCAACCTGCCTCCAAGTCTGGCTGTCAGACTGTGAACACTCATTTCCCAGCTGGATTCCACTGTTCTGTGTGCAGAAAACCAGCATGGGAGACACCAAAGCTCCCTGCAGAATGAGTTTTCCTCAAGGCTAATAGGATAACCCATTTCTAGCTCTCTGCTGTACATACGTCTACAAGAACTATATCATGAGGTCCAATCCAAGCATCAGAGTACCTACTAAAAAGTTTATCAAAAAGGGTGACAGTTATCCATGGGAAATTTTTCTTCAGGCTTTCACTTGGCAAATGAAATGACAAATCCTGCAAAGTGGCAGCCATAAGCAGGATCTGGTGTGTTTACTGTTATAGTTAAAGTGATTTGATACATATATATATACATTTGGCATAAACTGTATGCTATTGCCTCAGTATATTTGCAATTATGTTATGAGGAAGTTATTCATTTGTGTTTATTCCCTCAAATAAGTAAAATGTTTATCTTCTGTTTTTGAACTGGCAATAGGGGGACATAGCAGGGGTTACTTGGAACTTTACATGGGCAGTGAGAGATTTTGCAGATAAACTACCCACACTGCATTTTTTGTAAAAAAAAATATATATATATTGATACACAATAATACTTTCCATAGTTTAAGTGCCGGTTCACACTATAGCGTGTGCGGCGATCGCATGTAATATCGGAGCGCACTGCTCCTTCATTACATGTGATCGGATGTGCAGTGCGAATTCAGCCATACACTTTGTATGGCTAAATTCACACTGCACCCGCAAAAAGTCGCACATGACCCTTTTTTTCAGCCGCATCAGGATCGGATCGCACAGTGGTTCACACTTGTGCAATCCGATCCTGTGCGAACTGTCAGATCGCACTGCGATATGCGATCAAACTGGGGTTGTTGTTAACATTTAATTGACACCCCCTGCGTATCGCATATGGCAGTGTGAACTGCCAGATGTGCGTTTGCGATGCGGAAACAGGCTGCGAATTCACAGCCTTCCCGCATCGCACAAGTGTGACCCACTCATGTACAATATAACACACATGCAAGCCTGAATGCCTCTTGTTTACCAAAATATAAAACTGATACAGCAGGTGGTATTTTATTATCTACAGAAAATACAGGTGAGCTTGAGGCCAGAATGGCAATACAGAGGAGAAGACAGCATGTTTGTACCTGTGCCACCGATTAGGGTGCACTGTCTATAAGTTATAGAATATTTATAGAATATGACCTAAGGTGTAGAATTATTTGGGTTCTTGAGATGAAACGTTCACTTTACAGTAGGTAGTAATATAACTGGACTGTGAAAAACAGACAAGGGTGTAGGAAAAGTGAAGAATGTAATACAAAATAAAATCTCACACTAACATCAGTTTAGTAATCTCCAGCATCAGTGTCACCCACAGAGCCAAGGAGAAAAGAATACCAGAATGTCACTGTCGGGCTGTTATTTTAAAATGCTGGTACTGGCATGCTGGACTTCCTGGGAAGCCGTCAACAGGCAGTGTTGGTGGCCACTTTACAGACTCGTGAGAGACAGGCAATGCATGTGGAACAGGAGGGCAATGCATTTCATGGTCATACCCGTTTGTCAAGCCCCCTGAAACGCGTTGCCTTCTTTTTCCACACACACATTGCCTGTCTCCCGTGAGTCTGCAGAAGGGCTGTCATTGCTGATTTTGACAGCTTCCCAGTGGGTCCAGTGTTCCATTGCCAGCTTTTAGAACTAACAATGGTGACACTGACATTCCATTGTTCTTTTCATCTTGTTACCATCTCTTATATCCTAAACATACTTCCAAATATTCTACAATACAAAAATTGTTAACCAGTGTAAAAAGTTTTACATATGTGTTGGAATGTACATCACCATCTATATACTGCTAATATAGCTCCTCAGAAGTCTATATACCAGCCTCATTAGCATACTAAATAAAAATAAATATAAAGTACAAATGTGCCAGTAAGTGAAAAGTCTCTTTATGTGTTCTTCCACCAGTCATGTATTCCGTGATTATGGAGTAGCAGAGGTAAAGGGTAGGGAAACAGGATTGCCAACTGTCAGTAAATTCAGGGACAGTTTGTAAAATCCATGATTATTATATCTGTCCATACATGTCCATTATGGACATGCATTCTGCATGTCTGTAATGAACATTCATGGACAGATCTAAAAATCATGGATTTTATGAACTGTCCCTGGATTTACTGACAGTTGGCAATCCTGCCGGGGAGCCCAGCTCCAACCTTTATGTTCCTGCAGCAAACCAGGAGCATAGTAAAATTTGTCAAAACTGCACCTGCATTTCATATCACAAGGAGGATGCACCTCGTAGGCAGTTGATGTCTGAAGGGAAGAGACAACTTCTACTTTGCCTCACGGCCTATCCTGCCATAATCTGTCTTTGGACAAAGAAGCATGGTGGTTAGGTGCACTAAAACTATGCCTGTAAATGCCTGTTATGGCTTCATAAGTAGAGTGTACAGTTAACAACTGCCAGCAAAAGCTTTATTTTAGTATACATGCATACATATGTAGCACCCTCCTAGGCGGGTGCTAGAGTGAGTGTATATGGTTTTTGGTTTCTCTGCTTAACAAGGAGACAGCTAGGCAAATTTAGATGCTGTCTGCTTAACAGAGAGCTGTGATTGATTGGTAGAGTCTGCTCAGTGTGCTCTGGTGCTGCTCATGCTGTCTTGAAAGTTTCTTACTGGTCTGGTAGCTATGGGATGTACTAGACAGTGGGAGGCAATATTGCAGATGAGAGCATGGATGTCTATTCAGCCCTGGCCAGTTAGAAGGGGATGTGTCCCAAGGCATGCTGGGTAACTGTATTTATATTTGAAGAGCACATGGGCTCTGGGTTTTCCTCTACAGAGAGAGGGCCAAGAGGAGAGGGGGCTGCAGCCTTTCCTCGGCCCAGGCTGCCATGTGGCCTCATGTGGGTGGCTTGAGGGCCTGAAACATTGAAGCTGAAACCCATGATTTCTTGAGAGCTGACTGAGGGAGGATGTCCATGAATCCTGTCTGGTATCATGGAGGAAAGTGAAATGTGGCCAGGGCCTTGTGAGTACAGACCCCCTAAAAGGATCCTAGAGACTGGTGTTGCTAAATCCCCTTTTTAGTGCTAGAAGTCAGCATACTGGGTGTAAGCTAAAGGGGGCATTGACCAGTGTCTTGAAGAAGCAAGGTTTACTAGATTCCTTCTGCTACAAAGGGACTTGATCCATTCTGTACAGCCTGCTGCATAGTGCCACTCTATAGAGAGAGTTGTCCTCACCTGTGAATAGTTAATTTGGAGTATCCTACTAAATCCCTTCTTTGCAAGTTTTTCAAATAAATCATAAAAAAACACATCCCCTAGAGTGATTATTGGAGGTGTGTATGCACCTGGCTGTGTGAAAATACCCTGAAACTGGCTGTGGATTAATCAGTGGGAGACCCAGGCACAAATTATCAAATGGCTCCTTCGGGGTAGCGCTAAACATGCAAAAGAGCTGGACAGCTAAATCTGCTTATGTTCCTGCACAAAGAGTTACACTTTATTGCATTTACCTGCTTTTAAACATTCATCTTGGGCCGAACAGAAGTGCTACTAAAAACCTTCTATTGTGGGAAATGAAATGAATGGGACTGAATTAATCAGCACAACTGCTATTATGTCAATTGTTTTGGAGCTGCGAAATACAGCAGATTTCAGCAGAATGTGAGATCAAGGCAAGACAAAAATCCCTGATCAAAAATATGAATATATACAAAAACACATCCAGGAGTTATTTATAAACCATATTCCTTCTTCTTGTTCTCAGAGAGCATCTTCCCCAGCTGCCTGTGTTTTTTTCTCATGTATAGTTTACTTGTTAATTAGTTTTTCATGTTATTTGTTTTAATGTGTATGATATGGGATTATGCAGAGATAGTTCCTGGATGGTGCAGCCACAGATTGACATCAGGTGAGAGACTTTTAGTAAAAAGACTTCACACTGTTTATATTAGATCACACGCATACAAAAGGAAATGATTTAATTATCTTTCAAAAATGAAAGTTGTAGTCCACCCAAAACTGATTTCTGGTTTGGGTGTACAGTACATTGATACTGTATTCCAGTCACTGTCATGAGAAATTTGCTGTGCCTTTAGCCTGGGTTCACACTGTTGCGATGCAGGAACCAGCGCAATTCTAGTGCGGGTTCCCGCATTGCATCTCATTCGGAGGCAGTTCACACTGCGCTCTGCGAACCGCTGCGGGTGTCGATACAAAGTTAATGACACCCCCAGATCGGTTTGCAGATTGCAGTGCGAACTGTGAATTCAGACAGGAATTGGATCGCATGGGTGTTAACACTTATGCAATCCGACTCCAGTGCGGGAAAAAAAGGTTCCTGCAGCATTTTCATGCAAATGCAATGCGAGTTCAGCCATATGGCTGAATTCGCATTGCACAGACATCACATGTGATCTGCAGAGCAATGTGGTGCAAATCCCATGCAATGTCTGTGTTAGCAGTAGTGTAAATCCAGACTTAGTCATGACCTTTCTTAGCTCTGATGTCACCAGTGATGTCATCCAGCTCTTGTCTAATTTCCCTTGCATTACATAGGATTTTTCTTCGGATGTTGTAATTCTACCCATGATACACATGGCACTTTTGTTGGGAATTTTGGATCTAGCTTTCCATTCAACCACAGCAGTCTGCCGTACACAGTTTATTTTATTTCCTAGTTTTTAGCATCAAGACGATCAAAATGCAGTGAAAGTGGGTTGAACCGACTGCAGTGTCAGTCAAAAGGAATTGGCATTCAATTCCCAGCCAATGTTAATCATTTGGTCACTGAGAAACAATGGAGACCTTGGGTTGCAGCTGGTTGTGGTTGAAAGCTGACTGAAAAACATTGTGGATAATTACAAGGGGGTTGATCACAAAATGTAGTCGTTAGTTCTTTACTATTTTTGTGTAATTTAATTTCAATCCTATTATATTACAACTTCCCACTCAGAAAAGTGCAGCAATGCATAACAACCAAACAGAAAGCATCTGTCAGAGGTCTGACTTCAATAAAAAGACATTTGTTACATTGATAGGGGTTGCAGCACTTTCTGTTTGCACTGTATTATTAAATAATCTCAGTGGTGTTCCCTTATCTACTTTGCTATTTCCTCCTTAATTAACTCTTCCATGAATTACCTGTCTTTATACAAACCCATGCATACAAAAATGTCAATTAGCCGAGGCTGGGTTTTATGGGTCATGATGTACCGCATTTCATGTCAAGGCTTTACTGTTTGGAAGGTGTTAGAACTGGTCGTGTATTAGACACTTTTCTCTGCCTTAACACCTATTTATATGTGGACAAACAGTTCACTGAGCTGAGAAACTATGCTGTGTGCAGTTAATGATGCTCTGGATGCTTCCAGTTTGTTCTTACAATATCCATACACATACCTTGCTTTCGATAATGAATACAAAAGACTCTTCAGCATTAGTGGAATGCAGCTAAATATAATTAATGGCACTGTAATTCACATACTTGAGTGTAGCAATACAGATCTAAAACAATGTTTATTAGGAGTACTAGTTTTTTATTATTATTATTATATAGGATTTATATAGCGCCGACAGTTTACGCAGCGCTTTACAACTTGAGGGTAGACAGTACAAATACAATACACTTTAATACAGTAGGAATCAGAGGCTGCTCGTTAGGGTCCATTCACACTAGCGCGACTTGTCAGGCGACTTGGTCGCCTGACAAGTCGCGGTGGGTCGCTTGCCATTGAGTAGTACAGAACCCGTTCTTATAGGAGCGACACAAGTCGCTCCGACTTAGAAAAAGGGTCCTGTACTACTTTGGGGCGACCTGGAGGCGACTTGCAGTGACTTCAATTATATGAAGTCCGTGCAAGTCGCGCCTTCACAGGTCGCCCCACCAAGTCGTATCGCCCCAGTCTGAATGGGGTCTAATTTAGTTTATAACTTATTTTCATATTGTATAAAATATCAAAACTATCATTGCATAATAGATACACTGTAAGTAAATCTAAAGCTTTTTAATTTTGTATAGTGTGGAAGTGTTAAGGAAAATCTATGGTCACAGCATACACTATTACATCAGCATAATAGCATAGCTCCCAGTTGTCCCTGATTTCGAGGGGCTGTCCCTGATTTGGATCAAAGTCCCTTTGTCCCTCTTTCCTCCTCATTTGTCCCTCATTTTGGTCTGATCTATATAGTTGTAAATAAAATGCACTTTTTGTTTTTCAAAAAGTGTTTTCCAGTGCTAAACCATTCATCCAATATTCAAATGACTGCATTTGTACATTTTAAAAGCCAATGTACAGGAATAATAGTGGTAAAAAAAGCATTTTTTTTTTTGTTAAATTCGCTTTTAGGAGGGCGTGGCAAGGGGGGTGTCTCCTATGCCTACCTACTTTTGCTAATAGGTGTCCCTCATTCCCATCCCAAAAAGTTAGGAGGTATGATAATAGTAATGGAAGCAATAGTTATATGTGATAGTCCAATATAAGCTTTATTAAAAAATCTCCTTTCTTGTTGTGAATTCTCCCTGTCTGCTGCTCACCTCTTTCCGCAACTTCCTAGATTCCCTGCATTGCTTTGCAGCTTCTCCTCTGATGTTTACTAGCAATTTCTAAGTACAATATATGGACAGCGCACAGTGATGGTATATATAGGAGAGAACCCATAAGCAGCAGTCAAAAAGTAAAAGGAAGTCAGTTTATTAACAGTTAAACGTTTAAAATCAAAGATTGCAAATTAGCTACCACACGGTTCTGGCAGTGAGGACGTTGAGGATAAACCCATGATAACGGTTAAACCGGAACAATCGCCGATCTCTTTGTCAAGATGTTGGGACCCTTGGATGGAATTAAACGTGACGTCACCCAGGAAAGCCAAGCCAAGTACAGGAACCAGCATGGTGACTTAACAAAACGCATATGCACGAAACACCTAGTCACGGCAACAGGGTTTGCCGTTCCATGCTGGTTCCTGCACTTGGCTTGTCTTTACTGAGTGACGTCATTCCCAGAATTGGCGCTGCTCTTGGCGCCTGTGTACAACGTCCGGTACACGTGCCAGGGGCATTCCACCTGGATCCTTTTCCCTGCTTCATAGAGGGTGTTTAATTCCATCCAAGGGTCCCAACGTCTTGACAAAGAGAGCGGCGATTGTGTCGGTTTAACCGTTATCATGGGTTTATCCTCAACGCCCTCACTGCCATCCAGAAATTTGTGGTAACTAACTTGCATTCTTTGATTTTTAACTTTTAACTGTTAATAAAACTGACTTCCTTTTACTTTTTGATTGCTGCTTATGGGTCCTCTCCTATATATACCATCACTGTTCGCTGTACATATATTGCACTAAAATTCTTTGCATTTACATCCCATGCTGGGGACTGGCGGCACAGTGAGCGGTATTGGAATTTTTAAAGTTACCACCTGGTTTATTTCTCCACAGGAGGTTTTTTGGTTGTAAGCGCCTGGACTGTGTATATAAACTTGTATCCATTTCTAAGGACTACAGATTTCCCATAGCCCCCAACTGTCCTTGATTTCGAGGGACTGTCCCTGATTTGGAATAATGTCTCTCTTTTCTCCTCATTTGTCCCTCATTTTGCTCTGATCTATATAGTTGTATATAAAATGCACTATTTATGTTTAAAAAAAGTGTTTCCCAGTGCTAAACCTTTCATCCCTTTTCTAAATTGCTGCATTTGTAAATTTTAAAAGCCAATATAAAAGGATAGTAGTGGTTAAAAAAGGCATTTTGTGCTTTTAAGAATCATTTTTTTTTTTTTTGTATAATACTCCATCAAGGATGCGTGGCAGGGGCATGTCAAATGCCCACATACGTTTGCTAATAGGTGTTCCTTGTTCCTATTGCAAAAAATTGTAAGGTATGCATTCCATGGTATCTTGCAGTGATTCCTGTACTGACTCCGCCTCCTAAAACTCCTAATTTCAGCACCTTTGATGTTCAGAAGGCAGGCTCTGTGAAATGTGTGACACAGCATTGCCTACTCACAGGACATAACCAATATGTGTATAATCTTCACCAATTAGGTTTACAAACTTTAAGATCATTTAGATTAATAGGAGTAGGCTAGAAATAATTGAAATACAATGTGGAAATGAATATAATGAATATACATTCTAACCATAGATACGCTTTTCCGCCTTTGCCAGGATTTCATTGCTGTGTGTCACCACTGGGGAGATATGCTCTCCCCTCCTTCCCTTTTTTTCTTGGCAACCCTTTCACTAAAACAGAAAGTGATAGAAAATTCAAATATTTACAGTGGAAATCTTCCAATGGGGACACATGTTCCAGTGACAGCTGTTTCCACTCACAGATTAGCAGTAAGTTCCTGTTGTGGCTGTGGAACAGGAAGTGTGCAGAATATAGACAGCAACAAAAAAACTGACAGAGGTGCTAACTCTCCCCCACTCTATGATACGTTAAAAAAATCTTGGGCTCTAAATATAATTTGGGCACATATAAAGAAATAACAAATTAATTAACAGTGAGGCACCCATCTGTTATTTTTCTCTTTCTTAACGCTGATAAACTTTCTTCATGAGAACAAGATATTTTAAAGCTAGAAAGTCACTCATACCCAGCAATAGTAATTAACTGTTGGCGTGTGAAAGTGATAATGTCAGGATCAGCGGGATGGACTGTGGGCCACAATGAACCACTCTGCTCTGCTTGAGCTATCTCTCTCCAATGACAGACATTTATGGCTCGTTTCCACTGAGCTGTCTGGTACGGTTCAGTTCGGTACGGTACGCTATTTATGCCGTTTCCATTATGAATGGTACCCTAATTCCGAACCGTACCATACCACTTTTTTGGTACCCTTTCGTTGGGGTACCAAGCACATTAGACCCGTACCAACAGGGTGGAGCTACACTCTGCAGAACGTTGATTAGTTAACAGAGAATCGTCTATCACAGCTTTCCTGCTACACCACGCCTATCATGAAAGGGTACTATTGGCAGTGGAAACGCAATGTGTACCGTACCATACTGAACCGAACCGTACCGTACCACTCAGTGGAAACGAGGCAATAGAGAACTATAAACACTTGATGAGTGGCCCAGCCATAGTGAGTGATAGCATGAAAATGTGTATGTTATAGGTGGTGTCAATTCAATAAAGCTACAAAAAAAAACAAAAAAAAAACGCTTTAAATGGTTCCAATTCAGTGCAGCATGTGTTGAGGTTTAAATTGGTTATGTTCCATTTTCATTTATGCTGTTTCAGTTACAAAGGAGTCCATTATACACTCCACATTGACATCTTTAGTTCAGATATACCATCCATTGATAAGCCGTGTTCTCGGCCAGCTGCTGACATTACTCACTCTACAAATCCATTCCTTCCCTGCAAGCCCACTGCTAAACCTGCAAAGCCTGCAAAAGAGGTGGAGGGAAATCATGGGAGGGGGCAGAGGATTTAACTCCCCATTCAGAGGATCAAATTACAAACAGATACCCTGCAGGATTTTCCTTTTTCAGATCATCTGTAGACTATTGAGGCATGGGATTGACTCAAAAATTATACTCAATTGCCTGATATAGCTGTCACTTTAACATCCGAAAATTATTAATCAAGTACAGTAGAGTACGTTATACCGCTGAGCATTAACACAGAGAGAGGGCTTACAGGAACAAAATGTATCCAGCTCAGGGCTAATATACATATTGTAAAAGCACTAGTACACTATCACTGCAAAGAATAGAGCTCAACAGGGTTATGCTCAGACATAAAGGCCTTGGTCTATTTTAAAGGAAAGTCTGTTAGCAACAGAAGTAATATATCCAGAGTTGGTAATGGCAGCAAGGTCACAGGTGGCTTGCATAAGGCTGTGAGTGGTGGGATGTGGCAAGAGTCAACAGAAAACTTGGATCATCTGAATTCTTTTGCCCTTCTGATGCTATACTCAAATTGAGGAAGATCACCCATTCCGAGTCTTATGGATAGTTGAATATTTATAGTTCTACTCAGTGCCGGGACAAGGTCATCCAGCACCCAGGGCAAAAATGACAAACGGCACCCCCCTCCTTTCCTTAGGGTTAGGGTCAGGGACAGGGTGCCCACATCCCTGCAATAAACCATTGCGCCCAGGGCAGCTGCCCCCTCCTGCCCACCCCTTGTCCTAGCCCTGGTTCTACTAGGGACCCACAGAAAATACAGTGGTCGTTTTAATGCCTTCTCTGACCTTCTTGTCACTTGGCTTGCCATTTTATGAACTAAATGTTCCAAGCTAGTTACTACATACATTTTAAAGGAGATCAAGTGCCAGAGATCCTCCACCAATAATGCAAGCCTCTCACCTCCAGGGGCGACCCCTGAGTAAACAGATGGGTCTAAAAGCACTTGTCGCCTTTAAGGCAGAAGAAAATCACCAGCAGAGATCCCCCATCCAGCCAGGTGGATACAAAAGAGGAACAAATGAGTGACGCTGACAGTGACAGGTGAAACACTCCAATGGCTCCCAAGTGAATATCATATAGAACAAAATGGATATATTGTGCTCTCTGTTTAAAATAAACTGCTTTATTGAAGTAAAAAAAAGGCTTATATATGTAGCACTGTAGCCCAGTGCCAGGCCATGCAGGCTTGTAGCGTGTGTACATGTAACAAGGAAGGATGGCTGTGGGTGATGTCCGATGCTGCCCTCCTCCTCCGTACGCATTACGTCCCATAGGTGGGACTTCTTCAGCGTATCCGCCTGGCTGGATTGGGAATCTCTGCTGGAGATTTTCTTTTGCCTTAAAGGCGACAAGTGCTTTTAGACCCATCTGTTTATTCAGGAGTCGCCCCTGGAGGTGAGAGGCTTGCAATAATGGTGGAGGATCTCTGGTACTTGATCACCCAAAAACGATATTTATTTGGAGCACATATGTCACTGCATTGGAATTTTATCATTTATAAATATGGGTTAGTAATTTTTTTTTATTTGTTGAGCGCTGCACTGAATTTATTCTTGACTTTCCCTGGGATTTGATCATTTGACCCTGAGTGTCCAGCTACTGTTAATTTTAGGTATTGTTTTGTGTTTTGTACTTCTCCTGTGGATCACAGGAGTGCAGTTCGTTCAATTCCTGTGACCCATTAGGCTAAAGCCCACTGTCAGCTAATGTCAGAGAGCCGGTCCAGGCTCGGTAAAGATCACAACCATATGGTCGGAATCCGCCCACATGCCTGGACTGGCACCCGGCTCAGCCTCTCAGCAAGCTGCTGAGAGCCTGAGCCGGCCGCTCCCGCCCCCTCACAGCCCTGCGCTCTAGTGAGCGAGGAGGAGGGCAGAGCAGAAAGTCGGTGGCTGACAGTCACCAGCTCTCTTCTAATGGAGCTGTGAAAACCCAGTGAGTGATCAGCACCATTTGATCACTTGGTTCTCAGCCTTAGAGGCGGCAGGGGACAGATGCAGCATTGGACCCATGCTGCATCCACCAAGGTAAGTACAATTTAAAAACAAAAAGCAATTCCCATACTTCTCTTTTAAGGGTAAACAAAATATGTGTTCACTGAAGTTCACCAAATAAGAATTCCTACATCTTCAAAGCTTCAGCTGAAGATTCTGGCTCTAGTATAGCATCAAACTAGGCATTCAACACTCAAAAGTGCTCTCTGACTCTCAAAGCGGAACGAAACCCATCAATTTACTTGTTTCACAAAACTGTTACATTCCTGTTATGGTGGGAACGCTATCTGTCAGATTTGCTTGTGCTCTCGACCAAACTGTCAAACCATCAAATGGCTGTTGTCCTAATTGATCACATGTGCCTCATCATGGCAGTTATAGATCAAAAAGAGGCTAAGATAGCACCTTCCTTGGTCTAAAATGATAGGAGGGTTTAGTTCCGCTTTAAGGTAAAAAAAATTGCAATTTACAAAAATACTTTAGCACTTAGTATCACTGATGGATTGTCTGCATTTAGCATTTATGTACAGTACATGTAAGCTTTGGTAACTTATGGCTCCCTGTGTCAAATCTCATTGTAACTTAAAGCATACATTTCACATGAATAATTATGCTACCAAAATTAGTGTGTGCTGTAAATTGCCTCCAGCATTGCTCCTTTTTCTTCTTGATGGGGGCTGCCATTTTGCTGAAGCCTGGGAGCCCCTGAAGAGCAGTAAATCATAAACCCATCAATTTAACACCTGCGATCGCTCCCCATAGAGACCGCTGTTCTGTTCTTTCAGTGATGAACACAGGGATCCTGTGTTCATCACTGAAAGAACAGCGGTGTGCTGTGTTTACTTTGGCAGACCGCCATTCTGTCTCTATGGGGAGCGATCGCAGGTGTCCGGCGGACATTGTGTACGCCGGACCCGCCGATTGGCACCTCCTTTAGCCAATCAGTGCATGTGCGCCCCTACTAACTGCTATCTGAAACAACGTACAGGTATATAGGTATAAGTACGGCGGCTGTTCAGCAAATGGTTTAACAGAGACTAAGATGGCAGCTTCCTTGGCTTCTGACTTTTAGAAAACAGATACCTTACAGCCCAAGAAGTCCAGCACTGTGTTTCCTGCATTCTGTGCTTCTCAGGGCTTTGGACCTTTTGTACCTCTATCTTGGATTCAGGAGCTGGCTGTATCTTTCTGATGACCCGTCACCTGCAGCTGGCCCCCCTACTATGCATGTGCAAGAAGGGGACATGCAGTGAGATTGGTCCTGCAGCCTCCTGGGATGTGTGAGGCTATGATGGTGGCCAGGCTGAGGCGACATCATCCTTGTCTACACGTTGTGGAAGTTGTAGTGGAAGCTGGTACCATCAAAAAGGGTGCTTGCCCCCCCAAAAAAAGCCTTACAATTTGATTACAGGCCTGGGGAGGAGGACTATGAGCGGGATTTTTATGTTTGTATAAGGTCTGCTTTAAAACCTGGTTGAAGTTTTACATCTTCTTATCTCTTTACAGTACTGTACCCCCTTACATGCTATGACTTGTTATTGATTTTGGCCTGGAAATGCTTTACATTTCTCTCGGTGAAAATGCTGCGTCCTGCACTCCTACTATGGTGCAAATTAGTATTTGTGTGACTTCAATTGGGCCTTAATGCCAACCTGTATTCAAAGCAATAACCCTAAATGTGACTGTGCTTGGGCCTAGCGATTGAATTTCTAAGGCACCAGGCAAAAAGGAGGGCAGGGAGAGTGTTATGAGTTCTTCCAAACCCAAAAATCTGCAGGATTTATAACCTGGCTGAGGTAACGATTAGGCTGGTAGTTGGGAGCAGGGAAGGTAAGTGAAGAATACTTTTTTCTCCTTTAAACAAAAAAGTAAAAATAAATCAATAAATAAATATTTTTCCCCTTCAGTAGTAATGTCCTATAATGGTAGAATTGGTGATGCGAACAGTGAAAATGTGGCCATTTACATAAAAATATACAAACTAGTGATCGACCGATATCGTTTTTTTTGTTGCCGATACCGATATTTTGGTCAATGCATATCAGTATCGTCCGATATGCGCCAATATTTTCGTACATTTAAAATGTTTTATTTTTTTTCTTTGACGGGTACTTTTGTGGAGGGATCTCCTCTGCACTTAAAAGCATTCAAAACGCCAAGTTTGGCTGTTTTGAATGCCGTCATTTTTTTAAATCTGGCGCCAGTACCCGGAAGTGATGTCACTCATGACATCACTTCCAGGTTTTTGCATGGAGACCCGATCAGAGCCGAATGCAGCTTTGATCGGGTCTTCGGCGGCCATGCAGGCTGGTTGCCAGGGTCTCCCGGTGGGACGGGAGACAAGGGCGAGCCACTGAAGGTGGGGGGAGGGGGGGACGTCCCCTCCCACTCGTTGTAATGACAGCCAAGCGGCTTCTCAGCCACATCGGTTGTCATTACAAGACAGCCGACCATCGGCTATGGACGCCGGCACTGGGTTGATGTCTCTAGCTGCAGGAATCACTCCGGTACAAGCACTTTCCCGAAATATCGGTCACCTTGATTCCGCTATATCGGGGAAAGTGCAGATTGGCCCCCGATATATCGGCATTGCTGATAATCGGTCAATCCCTAATACAAACCTTTTGCTCCAAACTTAGTGCTTTAATTAAGGTCCTATGTATACGGCCGTATATTATTTATTTAACCACTTGCCGACCGCCGCAAGTAGATATACTGCGGCGGTCAGCCCCTCACAGGCAAAGTGACGTATATAAACGTCACTAGCCTGTGAGGCTCTGGGGAGCGAGCGCGCGCGGCCGGAGGCGCGCTCCCGCGCGGTCATGGACCTCCCCGCGCGTGTGACCGGCGGACCCGATGTCCGCCGGTCACTCAGCGATCGTCGGGGGAGAGGGAGAAAGTCAGGCGGCTAGTGTAGACAAGCCGCCTGTCATTCTCCCCTGTGTAGAAACACTGATCATACGGTTCTACTATGTAGGACCGTTGATCAGTGTTCCTACAGCTCAAGCCACAGCCAATCACAGTAAGAATCACGCCCCTAGGGACACATACAGCCCCTCCCTCTCAAAAGAAAGTTAACACCTTCACTACCAGTGTATTTTTACAGTAACAGTGCATATGTATAGCACTGATTACTGTAGTAATGTCACTGGTAACCCCAAAAGTGTCAAAAATGTCAGTCAAGGGTCCGATCTGTCCGCAGTACCGCAAAAAATATCACAGATCGCCGCCATTACGCGTAAAAAAAAAAAAAAAACAACAAAAATGACAAAAATCTTTCCCTTTGTTAGTAAACGCGATAACTTTTGCGCAAACCAATCAAAATACGCTTTTTGCGATTTTTTTTTACCAAACATATGTAGCATAAAACAAATTGGCCGAAAATGTTAAAAAATGTAGATTTTTACATTTTTTTTGGGGGGGGGGAGGAATTTCATATAAAAAAAATGTAAAAAATATTGTTATTTTTGCAAAATTGACGCTCTTTTTTTGTTTATAGCGCATGATCAAAAAATCGTACAGGTGATCAAATGCCACCAAAAGAAAGCTCTGTTTGTGGGCAAATTAGTTTAGGTACAGCACCGCACGACCGCGCAATTGTCCGTTAAAGTCATGCAGTGCCGAATCGCAAAATACCCCCTGGTCAGGAAGGGGGTAAAATCTTCCGGGGCTTAAGTGGTTAAGGAACCCGCTGCCATTTTAATGAACTTGTTTGTACTGATAATGTAATTTAAAGTAGAACTCTAGCTCATATTTTTATAGAGTTGTCAGGATCTGAATGTCGGGTAATTTATTACTGTGTCTCCATTGCCTGTCCTGGTAACCACACAGCAAGTAAAGGGAAATCTCTCCAACAAAGGCACTGATAAATAGAAAATAAAACGGAGGTTCTTGGCTCTTAGTCAACATGACAATTATTGTAATAACATTAATTGCAGTATATTTCTAAAACAAGGCATTAAATTACTTTAAATATTTACTTATAATAAATAAGCAGCTGCTGGGATCAGAGTTCCCCCGGCTCGCTTCAGAGATTGGGTTACTAGGCACCAGAAGCTTGTAAAAGCAAACTATAACAAAGGACATCGTTATATGGGTATCCCACACCAGCGCTAACACCTGATAACCAAAAAGTACAAAGTAAAGGACTAATTAAAATAATAAACAAAACATTTTGGATGTAATTTACATACTCTCTAAGCCTGGGGGCTGTACTTTTCATTTAGAGCAGCTTGAAAGTAGATAGTGTTTTTCTGGCCAGGCAAGAGCGAATAAGTACATGTAAACATCCAATTTTATTCTAGTGCTTTCATGACGAATTTCTGTTGAATTAAAGTGAAGTGCAGTACATGTGTTGTAACAATGTAGAAATGATATCAGTCCTGCTTCCACTGTATATGGCTTATTTAGTCCAATCAATGTGTCGTTCCATCTGCTTTCAGGCTGTTTTTGTTATGGGTGTTACTGCTCTGAGTGGAAGAAGGTTAAAGCGGGAACTAAACCCTCTCGATCGACAACAATTGTTTTTAATACTTATGCTGCTAGCCTT
Source organism: Pelophylax lessonae (assembly GCF_965119305.1). Taxonomy (NCBI): domain Eukaryota; kingdom Metazoa; phylum Chordata; class Amphibia; order Anura; family Ranidae; genus Pelophylax; species Pelophylax lessonae. The sequence goes on from NC_138778.1 coordinate 180,885,567, forward strand.
AGTAAATAGATAGGAAATATTACTGTATATTTACATGTAACTTCTTTTTTTTTATATTTCTTTGGTTGCTTCCCGGTTTCTGGCCTAGACGAAAATGATGTCATACATCCCCAGAGTCCTCATGGGTACTTTCATCTCATTTAACACACCCTTCTGCCTGCATGTCTGAGCTAAGGGCAGATGGATTCCAGGAAGTGGATGCTACCAGGATTCATCTGCCCTTTCTCAAGTTGGTCACAGCTAGAAAAGCTAGGGGGTGTTTTTCAAAGTGATCTCTCAACAAAATAAAGCATGAAGATATGGATGGACATATGAGTTTGTTGTGAATATTAAAAATGGATTAATTAGAGTTTTCAGTTTGTGGTCCTCTTATAAAATTAAGTTCCGTGAATTTTTTTACCTCAATGCACTTATTGCACAAAGTTTAAAAACGTTTTACAACTTGCTGTGCTCCCCCACCTTCCTAAACACTTATTTGAGTTCTCTATCGATCCAGTGCTGTACCTTGCTGCATCTCTTCCCTCCCCTCTCTCTACTCTCACAGGCTTCACTGTAAGTCAGTTCTTGTAAGGAGGGAGCAGGGCTGGGGCCGAGCTGTGCTGTGCGTGTCTATGGAAGCACACAGCCTGGCTCAGGAGCACACCTGCACATGTGAACCTATAGCACACAGCTTGTTTTGAGGGCATACACAGAAGAAGAGGAGCTGTGGGTGCTGGTGGGTGACTCAAGGAGAGTAGTTGGGAAGCTGTTTTGTGTAATACCATTGCACAGAGTAGGTACGTATAACGTGTTTAATGCCTTTACAACCACTTTAGGGTCACACTTTTGCATTGCAGTAAACACTGTTCAGATGAGATATAGAGATACAAAGTAACACTGTTACCTTGTTTTTGTGTTGCAGCTGCAACAAGTGTGTATTGATCCAAACATACAAGAAAAATCAGAATGTCGTTGTTGATCCACAATGGATACTTCAGTTACAGGTACAGTAAATACCACATGTGTCAAACATAAGGCCAACAAGCTAAATCCAGCCCGCCATGCTATTTCATGTGGCCCTCGCACCGCTCCCACAGCTGTGGCACCCCCTCATCTGTGTCCCCACCTTGTCTCAGCAGTCAGCAGCAGAGAAGGAGGTCAGAACTCCTCTGCCAGACCCTGCACTTCACGCTTCTCTGTGCAGACACGAAAAGGCTCACCTCACTCCTCTTTTTTTCCCCGTCTCACTCAGCAGTTGGCAGCAGAGAAGGGACAGAGCAGTTTTTTTAATATGTTAAAGAGTAGATGCATTTATATAGTCTTACAGATATAACTAGCCCTTTTAGAGCAACCATAATGCTGATGGAGCCTGCAATTAAATTGAGTTTGACACCCCTGGTATACACTGAAGGGAGGACTCACCCACCAGTTACTTATTTCTCACCAATGCCACCACCCATTTGCCTAACTCCTCTCACTTACCAAAGCAAGTACAATAGGCCTATCATGGTCCTTTCTCAATTTTAGACTCCTTTTTTAATACATATATTGTAGTAGTAGACACGAATCACTGGAATCCCTTTAAGTATAACTAAAGGCAACACTTTTTTTTTTAGTATTGGATGGAGTGGTGAGGGGTTAGAACCCCTGTCACATTGTCTTGATTACCACTGTCACTGGTGCATAACAGAAATAGAGGGGACATCTTCCAATTGGGATACTTGTTCCTATCACCATGTCTAAGAGGTGACTTTCCTCACACTGGAAGGATATCTCCTCACTTCCTAATTAATCTACAGGGCAGGAAGTGAAAAGAAATCCACCTAATGGGTCACAAATGGTAAAAAAAAAACCTTATAGTGGTTATAACTCTCTTCTACTCTATCCAAAATGCAAAACGCAAATAGGTAATCAGCCCATTATCATTCATCCATAACTGAATTTGTTTTAGGTAGATTGACCTTTTTTTATTTACAGACAAGTGTCATAACTTTTGAAACAACACCTTTGTATTGATAGTCATGGTCCCTCTCACAAAATGACTGCATCATGATTTGTAAATGACAGGTACCCTTCAACAAACAAGAGATTCTAATTATCCTACAATATAGAGAACACCAAATGAAGAGGCGCAGGTTATCGTTGTAAGTTCCCAAGTGACCTGCACCTGCCCTCCCTTATCACTGTGTTGCTGAGTGACTCCTTTGTTCTGATCTCCCAAGTGGTAGGAAGCAGATCAATGTTGATGAACAGACTTGAGTATCTTAATCCATTTATCCAACTATATAATTACTTTAAAAGTAATTACAGGAAAATAATTTCCTGTCCTTGATAATCTGACTACTTTTTGTTTTTTTTATTTGGAAGCTCTTGCAATTCTTTGCCTTCATTTAATATTCTGAGCTCTCGAATTTATCGATCAATCTCTAAAAACTGTGCAGCAAAGATTTTCCTCCATCTCTTTAGTGAACTACTGACCCCATCCTTCACTCTTTCAGCTGTTAGCATATGTGCTTTCTGGGCATGTTACATTATTATGCACCAAGGTATTTCATCCACGTGTTTGTCAGTTTTCTCTTCACCGTACTTGTCGCCCTTGCTTTATTCATTTCTATATACTGTATTCTTATATCTTAGATCTCATCCTATTACTATCCTATTAGTATCCTGCTGTGAATGATTGAGGCTTGCTGCACAGAACAATTTTGATACTGCAGGCTCACAATATGAAGAGAAGTCCACATTGTTACAGTATAACTAAAATTTAAGAAATTCTCAGATGAAAGATGCACGTTGACTGAATAAAACTGGATACTTTTGTTAATCTGTCACCTCCTCTTTATGTAAAAAAAAAAAAAAAACAGGTGATCCTACTAGTGATGTTGGCCTCCTCTGATGGGGTGACAGTGCCAAATGCTCTGAAGTGAATTAACCTCAATGTTGTCACCCCGTGCAGCTGCTGTAGCTGTAGCTCAAGGGCTGCATGATTATTTACCCTGAGGGGGTTATATGCATGGTTACTGCTGAAAACCCTCCTCATAATGCCAGCTAGCACAGGACACTACCAGTCCCACCCCAAGTTTTGTGATTGACAGCTAGGGAGAGGTGAAGTGATACCTGGCTTCACATGTCTATTTCTATCAGGAGACCTTCAACTACTTTAATGATGATGTGGCAAGGCCCAATAAGAGGATTTCAGAGCATCAGGTGGAAAACAAATAAATCAAAAAAGCTTTGTTCAAATATACAGGTGACCAGGGGAAGGCATACGGGAAAATCAGTGAATAGTGCCTATATAGTCTTTAACCTCCCTGGCGGTATGATTCTGTCAGGAATTCTGTTCCAAAAGCGGTACAATTCTTTTCATGGAAATTTGGCGTTATGTATTATAGGCCTACAATTCTTAGTAATTACTGACTTAAACCTGACCAAAACAAGTCTCTAGTAGACATCCCAGATGTAATAAATTTGAAACACAAACAAGTGAATTATAATCGAATCAATAATATTATTTTATTATTTAATATATAATATATATAATAAAATTATATTATTGATTAGATTATAATTCATGCGTTATATATTATATATATATGTGTGTATATATATATATATATATATATATATATATATATATATATGTGTATATAGATATATATATATATGTGTGTGTGTGTGTGTGTGTGTATATATATGAATTATAATCGAATCAATAATATAATTTTATATATTTGTGTGTGTATATAGGTATATATATATATATATATATATATATATATATATATACATACATATATATATGTATATATGTATATATATATATATATATATATATATATATATATATATATATATATATATGCATATATATATATATATGCATATATATATATATATATAGATATATATATATATATATAGATATATATATATATATATAATATAAAATGTGTTATGTGTTTTGTGCAACGTTTTTTTTTTTTTTTTGAATTTCCCTCTCTAGTTCCGCTCCCATGCAGCATTGCTGCTGCAGGGAACGGAACTAGGAAGTCCTCCTACCGACAGACGAGCGGCGGAGATCTCGGCTGGCGGTGACAGCAATGAGAGCTCATCGCTGGATCGCCAGGATAAGGTAAGAGACGCTCCGCTGCGCTGTCTGCATAGCTCTGCCATTCACCCCGAGCGTGACTCGGGGATACCGCTAATAGCAGAAAATTCCTACCCCGAGTCACGCTCGGGGATACCGCTAGCGAGGTTAATCTTCTTGCACTAATGAAAACAGACTACATCCCTGAAACATTCCTGTATGCTGCTGTACCTTCTTAAAAATAAACTTAGTCCTTGGTAGATACAGTATCGCACAAATCTCACATTTTTGTAAATATTTTATTATATCTTTTCATGTCACAACATTGAATAAATGACACTTTGCTACAATGTAAAGTAGTGAGTGTACAGCTTGTATAAAGCTTGTATAAAAGTGTAAATTGCTGTCCGCTCAAAATAACTCAACACACAGCCATTAACGTTTAAACTGATGGCAACAAAACTGTGTACACCCCTAAAGTCAAAATGTCTAAATTGGGCCCAATTAGCTATTTTCCCTCCCTGGTGTCATGTGATTCATTAATGTTACAAGGTCTCAGGTGTGTCATACTGGTCACTGAAATTTCAACACGGCACCTCATGGCAAAGAACTCTCTGAGGATCTAAAAAAAGAATTGTTGCTCTACATAAATATAGCCTAGGCTAAAAAAAGGTTGCCAAGACCCTGAAACTGAGCTGCAGAACGGTGGCCAAGACCATACAGCGGTTTAACAGGACAGGTTGCACTCAGAACAGGCCTCGCCATGGTCGACCAAAGAAGTTGAGTGAACGTGCTCAGCGCCATATCCAGAGGTTGTCTTTGGGAAATAGAGATATGATTGCTGCCAGCATTGCTGCAGAGGTTCAAGGGGTGGAAGGTCAGCCTTTCTGTGCTCAGACCATATGCCGCACACTGCATCAAATCGGTATGCATGGCTGTTATCCCAGAAGGAAGCCTCTTCTAAAGATGATGCCCGCAAACAGTTTGCTGAGGACAAGCAGACTAAGGGCATGGATTACTGGAACCAGGTCCTGTGGTCTGATGAGACCAAGATAAACTTATTTGGTTCAGATGGTGTCAAGCATGTGTGGCGGCAACCGGGTGAGGAGTACAAAGACAAGTGTGTCTTGCCTACAGTCAAGCGTGATGGTGGGAGTGTCATGGTCTGGGACTGCATGAGTGCTGCCAGCACTGGGGAGCTACAGTTCATTGAGGGAACCATGAATGCCAACATGTATTGTGACATACTGAAGCAGAGCATGATCCCCTCTCTTTGGAGACTGGGCTGCAGGGCAGTATTCCAAGATGATAATGACCCAAAACACACCTCCAAGATGACCACTGCCTTGCTAAAGAAGCTGAGGGTAAAGGTGATGGACTGGCCAAGCATGTTTCCATACCTAAACCCTATTCAGCATCTGTGGGGCATCCTCAAAGGTGGAGAAGTGCAAGATCTCTAACATCCACCAGCTCCATGATGTTGTCATGGAGTGGAAGAGGACTCCAGTTGCAACCTGTGAAGCTCTGGTGAACTCCATGCCCAAGAGGGTGTTGTTGCGCTCTTCATAGTAAATGAGGTAAATCTTCATTCGGCAAAGAATACCCAATTACATGCAAGGAAATTTTAAAAGACAGCATTTTTGCTTGCATATGATCGGATGATGGTAGTCAACAGAGCTTCTGCTCATTTGTTAAGCTCTGGGGCAACTGCACTTTGCAAAGTGCCCAGTCTGTTTGCCATTAGTAAATCAACCCCATTGTTTTTAAAAGATTAAAAGGATTTATTGCTTAAGTATGTTAAACCATTCATAGCCAGAAATGATTTTTTTTCACTAGGTACTTATAAACTCTTTATGTGCAGTGCGTGTTTGGCATTGTAAAATCAATAATATCAATATAGCTGTGTTTGTTTTACAAATAACCCTCACCTTCTGTCAAGGGATGGAAGGAATAAGATGGCCATAGACAGGTTAATTCCTCAGAAATATCAATAGGCATTGAGACTTCTGCCATTTACAAAGCACTGCCTTTCGTGTCCAGGACCCTCTGCAGGGTTCATCTCAATTCTACTAAGGGATGAATAGAGCACAAAGCCTCAATTTATTATTCTACTTACAAAAGGAAAAAAGTCAACAATCATATCCAATCATTGCACTTTCAATACCACACTGCTGCACGGCCCAATTAAAAAATACTGGAATCTCTCATTTCCCATTTTTCAGCAAGCCATGTACTGTATGGCCACTATTAGCTTAATTTTTTTGTGACATTTTTTGGTCAATCTCCAGCACCTAAAGTATAACTGCAGCCAAAACCTCATGTAATTGTGCATAGAGTGAGAAAGTTAGAATATCTGTCAGATATATAGTGCTGTCTGGGTTTTTTTTCGTTGGAATTTCCTCTGATATCTGTACAGGCGGACACTGTAACTGCAACAGAAGAGAATTCTCACCTACAGAAATGCAGAGAGGGATAAAAGCATACATAAAACATTTAAAATTACAAGCACTCCACTCTACTAGGTGGAACAATGCCTGAATCCAACACATGAAAATGTTCTACTTTTCACAATCTAGAAAACACGTGAAGTCACAGTCCTTCTAAGCTGGTAGTCAAGTACCTGTTACTTTGATTGAACTAAGACTTTCTTGCGTAGAAACAACGTAAGTTTTAACCCAGCAATGTTCAATTAGAGAAAAAAACAAAAAGACAAAATGTTTTCATTGTTTTTATCTATTGTCATTGCAGATATCTCCTGTCTTAGAGACTTCTATCACTGGTCACCCAGCTCCCTTTCAGGATGATGGCAATGACATATTAGCAATTAAATTTGACAAAGGTACTGATCCTTCCTAACTCTATCCAAAATTATCCAAAAAGTTAAATTTGATTTTTCTTTGTGTAATATACAATTTTTTGGGCCTAAACTTGCTCCGCCAGCAGCCGACATTCTTCTCTGCTCTGCATTGCTACTGGCATGTGGGTGGCATGTGTACAACATTAGAGACTGGTCAAGCATTAAAGAGGAGGGGTTTTGGGTGACTGGTCATATGACAGGAGAGAAGTATGCAGGAGAAAAGGAATATGGTAAATATTTCATTACTCCAAAGACAAAACAAGTATTTAAATCCTGCAATGTTTGTATGTTTCATGGAGGGACACTGCAAGGTCAATTCTTCAGCTAACTTAAGTTCACCTTAATTAGGAGGCCCGACTGTTCTCTGCTGCAGTTAAGTAACATTTTCAAATCTTTTCCTTCCTCCACGCTGTGACTGGACAATTAAGGATAGTTGGCACTCTGATGAGCTCATCTCTCTGCCACTCTACAGTATCCTCCTATCAGTATATTCCTTCATTAGCACATAAGCAGAGCAACATGACTAGCTGCTTGTACTTCAACCAATATGAGCTCTGCTGTATAGGGGATTCTAAGAGGCTGATACCAAGTCAAATTTGTGTTCTTATACTGCTTGCATTATTTCTTATTTCCAATTAGTGTATTTTATTTCTGTCTGAAGTCTAGCTTTAAAATTACTAATAGGTTTCCCTTAAGCTGTAGATCTTCAAATACTGTAGATATTTACTGAGATCTCTACAGATCTAAAACTAACTGCAGGTAGAGCAGATGGTAGAGGACAGGGCCCAAATAATGCATGCACTTAAAGGTGAAGTCCATCCTAACACTAAAATCATTATATCTACAGGCATCTACAATCTAAGACTAACCTATCTAGCCCTTTAAAGAAGAAATCCATATAATACCTTTTCTGAACCGCTCCAGTCTTGTCCCATGCTGAGCTGTCAGTGGCGGCTTCGCTGTGGAGGTGGGTGCAGAGGAAGCAGCTGACAATGGAAGCCCCATAGTATCTCTATGGGTGACTTCACCTTCCAGGTATTTCGCAACCGTTGTCGGCTGCGTCCTCTGTAGAGCTTCCACCTTTGGATCAGCTTCTAAAACAATATGTATACTGTATCCTCCTTTCAGGGCTAGATGGGTTAGTCTAAGATCTTTGATGCCTGTAGATGTAGCGATTTTAGTGTTGCTGTGGAATTACCCTTTAAGCTCTAGAACATCATAATGGGAGTAAACAGAGCCAGGCCTAACCACAAAGTTGGGATGAAAGCCAAGCTCTTAGAAACAAGGTGATTCCAAGATGTAGAGGCCGAGGGAAGTTGCTTTTTTGCCTAACCAAGGTAATCAAAGGCATTGCTTGCTGATGGCTCGTTGACTTTTATTAGTTAAAAAATGGCTGACTGAGGAATTTTTTTTAAGTTTTTTTTTTAGACTCTGTACTAAGTAGTAATTCAGGTATAAATAATGGTATTTTAAGTTTGGAAATAGTAGAAAAATATATAACATACAGTCTCAGGAAAACCTCTCTACAGTTTGGTACTAAAAAGAATCTGTCACTTTGCCCCCTCCCTCTCATGACAGTGTTTAGGCTTGGCAATGGACCACTGAAGCACTGAGCCCTGGTAGGAAGCAGAGAAGGTAACAAAGAAATGTATAATTGTTTGTGAAAAACATAGTACTGATGGATCGCAGCAAACGTGGCTATCAGTGGTAGGCAAGAGGTTCGAACTGTGAATGTTCACTGTTCACCGAACAAGTAAACTAAATACAACCCAAATTCCAAAAAAGTTGGGATGCTGTGTAAAATCTACATAAAAACAGAATGCGATCATTTGAAAATCTCATAAACCCATATTTTATTCGTAATAGAAAAAATAAAAATTTTAAATGTTTAAACTGAGAAAATGTAAAGTTCATATGAGCCAACAAAAAACTGGCAAAGTAAGTGAGGTCAAGGAAGGAGTACATTTTGGAAATATTTAGATTAATTGGCAACAGGAACAGTAACGTAAATGGGTATAAAAAGAGCATCTTAGAGTCAGAATGTCTCAGAAGTAAAGATGGGCAGAGGTTCACCAATCTATAAAAAGCTGCATTTAAAAACTGTCAAACAATTTAAATTTCAGAATAATGCTCATCAAAGTAAAATTGCAAAGACTTTTTCATCATCCACAGTACATATTGTCATTAAAAGATTCTGAGAATGTGGAGAAATCTCTGCGCACAAGGGACAAGGTCAAAATGCAATATTGGATGATTTTCAGGCCCTCAAACTGCACTACATTTAAAACAGGCATGATTCTGTGAAGGATATTACTGCATGGGCTCAGGAATACTTCCAAAAATCACTTTCTGTGAAGGCAGTTCACTGTGCCATCCAAAAATATGAGGTAAAGCTCTGTCATGCAAAGAAGAAGCCATACTTAAACATTATCCAGAAACACTGCCATCTTCCCTGGGCCAAAGCTCATTTAAAATGGTCTGTTGCAAAATGGAAAAATGTGGAAAATTGTCAAATTAATCAAAAATTTTTTGGCAACAGTTGGCGCCCTTCCCTCTGGAGTAAAGAGGAGAAGGACCTTCTGACTTGTTATCAGCGTTCAATTTAAAAGCCTACATCTCTGTTGGTATGCGGTTGCATTAGTGAGTATGGAATGGGCAGTTGGAAAGGCAACATCAATGCTAAAGGTATATTCAGGTTTTAGAACAGCATATGTTCCCATCCGCATGACATCTTGTTTAGGGAAGGCCCTGCATATTTAAGCATAAAAATAGTAAACTGCATACTCCATCTATGACAACAGCATGAGTTTGTGGTAGAAGAGTGCGGGTGCTTAACTGGCCTGCCTGCAGTCCAAACCTTTCACTTATTGAAAATATTTGGCACATCTTGAAACAAAAAAAATGACAAAGAAGACCCAGGGCTGTTGAGCAGTTACAATTTTATATAAGATGAGAATGGGACAACATTTCTCTCCCAAAACCCGAGTAACTGGTCTCCTCAGTTCCCAGATGTTTACAGAGTTTTGTTGAACGAAGAGGGGATGCTACACCATGTTAAACATGGCCCTGTCCCAACTTTTTTGAGACGTGTTGCTGCCATCAATTTCAAAATTACCTGTTTTTTTTCTTAAAATGGTACATTTTCTCAGTTTAAACATTTGATATGTTTTCTATTTTTATTGTGAATAAAATGTGTCAATGAGATCTGCAAACCATTGCATTCTGCATTTATTTCGATTTTACACAGTATCTCAACTATTTTGGAATTGGGGTTGTAGCTTGTTCAACCACCTACGCCTACCCAGGAAGTCATACATTTAGTGGCAGTGTTACTGTCACTAAAAGTGACAGCTTCCCACTTAGGGCCATGCATCTGCCCCTTCATTGGTTGCTATGAGGCTGGTGGACACCTATGTCCTAGCAACCAGGAGGGCTGTGCCATCGGCCACGCAATTTGTGGTTGTTATGGTGATCATAACAACCAATGACTCTGACAAGGGTCTGGTTTGGATTTTGAGGGGAACCCATGTTTTTGGTTTTTTTTTTCCTTTGGTTTTTTTTATGGGATTAGGAATCAGGGTTTGTTATATGGGGTTAGGAATCAAATTTAGTGCAATTTACATTTTTTTTTTTTTGTAAATGCCACTTTTGCTTTAATACATTGTACAGGTGTAACACTTCATATGAGTTTTAAGACATTTAAATCAATTAGGTAATTTTATTGTTGCCCTTTTAGCTCTATTAAAAGAGTTGCTCCGTGCTGAATAGAATTTTTCTTTTTTTTTGCATTGATACATGTCCTCTATGGCAGTGCTCAGTTCCCCATGCCCTTTGCTTGACAATCCTTTGCCTATTAGCCTTGAAATTGGAGAGACTCTATTTTCAAGATTCACCTCCTGTTGGCTTTTATGGGGTTCAAATTAAAGGATAACTAAGTTCAAATAAACTATAATATATTGCAGCCCACAGTCCTTTGATTTGGCGGCTGCATTCATTTTTTTCAAGCTTAGAACATTTTAAACAAGTACAGAAAATACCTGTTGATCTTACGAGAAATTAGGTGTCCATGTCACTACCTGTGAGCTGCACAGAAGAACATCTTCCTTCCTAGCTATCTTTTGTAAACTACCAATTACTGTACCTCTCCCATTTAATAATAAGATGAGATATAGACATATTTCTAGTCCGTATCAGGAAAGCAGCCTAGGGTGACAACCATAGACTCCCAGGGACAGGGAGTGTGTTACCTGCTTACTAGGTGAAAATAAAACAAAAGTAGCTTAAAAGAATTAAACTAATGCAGATACCCCACCAAAGATTAGTAACCTAAAATATATTAAAGTTTTGGTTTTAGGTTTAAATACACTTTAAAGTTCACAATTTGAAGATTTTTGGTCATGTTTGCTAAATGTGCCAAGAACTGAACCTAAGCAGATTCACCCATTACTAATCAGTGGGTGTCAGAGTGCCCTATCAAAAAAAACAGTCATTGTGCCCACGTCACCATGCCCATTTTTTAAAATTTAAACTCACCCCCTGTGTGTATATATTTCCTTTTCAATGGGTAAAAATAAACATTTTTTAACAGAGCATGATGAATGATAAGTTGATTGAAAGGTTATTCTTTGTTTAGAAACTGGGCTTCAGAGCGGGTATTTTTGTCTGTGTGAAATTCTTTCTCTAACAATGAACCTGTCATCACAATTTATAATGCATCCCCTTTCTTCCATGAATTTTACCACACAGAATCAATCTTTCTGTCAACAAGGACATCTCTCATAAATCAGGGTATTTTTTGCATTATTCTGGAGTTACACAGCAGAAGCCTACTGACAGAATCTCACCCAAACTTGCTGAATAATTTGTGGGTTGCCCAGACTAGATTGCATGCCCCAGGCCACAACATGGAGCAGAGCTTGGCAGATAAAGAAGTGCTCAGCGTTCTACAATAAATGACATCTTCCAGCTTCAGATCTTACTAGTGTGCTTTAATAAACAACTTGGGACTGTCGTGACTGTGACAGGATCTTGCTGCACACACTACAGTGGAACCCTAATGATTTGAAAATGCCAAAATGTGAGATAAAGAAGAGCAATATCTTCCCAGGCAAGAGAAAGAAACCTAGGCAGGTCCAGACTGGCAATTCAATAGCTCTGAAAAGGGCTGCTGAGCTCTAAAGTATCTCTAGAGGTGTTTAAAATAGACCTCTCACAGGACTGGGCAATTCATCCTGAGCATATGATAAAAAAATGTATACACTCAAGTGACCTTCTGTGGAAACGACATGTCAGAATGATCAACAGATCCAGAGATAACGGCAGATACATTTATATGCAAACCTGAACTTTTACTGTAAAAGTTGAACTAGATCATTCTCCCCTTTCAAGCTTTTTTATTGGTCATGGAGGCTACCCATTACCATAAAGCGTAACTCCAGCCAATATATTTATAATATTTATATATTTCTTTTAGTTTAGAGCAGGGGTCTTCAAACTATGGCCCTCCAGTTGTACAGGAACTACAATTCCCATCTTGCCTAGTCATGTGTGTATGTCAGAGTTTTACAATGCCTCATGGGACGTGTAGTTCTGCAACAGCTGGAGGGCCGTAGTTTGGAGAGCCCTGGTTAAGGCCCCATGCACACAGGGCATTTTTGCAGCTGCTGTTAGGAGCGTCAGATTTTTTTTTTGCAGCTTAAAAATGCCCCTCCATGTTATTCTATGGCCTCATGCACACACAGGCTCTTAGGAGCTCCAAGTAGCATAGGCATTTTTAAGCTGCAAAAAAATCCCAGGGCCTGCGTGTTCTGAGGACCAGCGTCAGAGCTGTAAAAACGTCTGATGCTGCTAAAGGCTGATTAACGTTGCTTAACATTGCTTATACATCGTTAAGCCACGTTATACATTTTTTTTAATGTGAAATCAATGGTTCCCTATGGGAGCCCATTGATTTGAATGGAAGTCGTATCACAAGTCGGATCAGGATGAATCGACTTGTGGTGCGACTTGCGCTCTAAGGATCTTTAGGGGGAACTCCTCGCCAAAATGGAACAAAAAACGTCGTGGGTGTCCTCCCCGGGTTCCAAACCAGGCCCTTTGGGTCTGGTATGGATTTTGAGGGGAGCCCCATGCCGAAAAAACCCAGTTCGTTGTAGGACCAGGCTCTGAGGTGCAGATTTGTTCTGCATCTGAGGCCTGTGTAAGAGCATGCTAGATAGGAGGGAGGATACCCATATAGGAAATTTAAAATGGTTGTAAAGGCAGAAGGGTATTTTTTACCTTACTGCATTCTAAAAAACCTTCTGCATGTCACAGCCCCCCTAAATACATACCTGAGCCCGATTTCAATCCAGCAATGTGCATGAGAGCCAAGGCTTTCTCACTTCTCATTGGCTCAGATACAGTAGCTGGAGCCATTGGGTCCCGCTGCTGTCAATCAGAACCAGTGATGAGGGAGCAGGCTGAGCTGCTCTCTGTGTGTCAATGGACACACAGAGCATGGCTTGGGATTGAGCCTGCAGATGTGCCACCATAGGAGGTGGCTTCCTATGGTGGCACACCAAGAAGAAGAGAAGCCAAGATTACCAGCGTGTTTTTTATTTTAATAAAAAAAAAGCTTTACAAACACTTTAGTAGAGTAGTGAACATGTACTTTATGTTCTGGTTCCTGGCTTTATTTCAAGCAACTAAAAAGCAAAGTTCAATGGTTCTAGCATTTGAGATGGAGCCTAAGGGTGATGAGAACATGTTGGGAGATATGCCTAAAGGTGGCTAGACACGGTTTAATATTGGCATGAGATGGGATTGGTCTGAATATCACTATGTGTAGCAGGCACAGAGTTAGGTCCTCCTCCCCCCTCCTCTGCACATTTGGCAGATCATTTTTTTTTTTGAGAAGGGGGTGGGTACCTAGTTTTAAGGGCGATCTGAGCGAAAGTTCTCCCTTTCCCCTTCTTCTGGGACACATCACAGGTCCCACAACACTGCGGGATTATTCACAAAGTGCAGTATGGCTCAGTGGGCAGCTGCCTGACCACAGTTAGGATGGACCGGCACCAGGAACCCGAAGGCTAGTGAAGAACTAGCTTGGTTGAGGATGGCGCTGGATCCCTGGACAGGTACGTTTTCTGGCATTAGAAGTCAGCAGCTACAGCACATGTGTCAAACACAAGGCCTGCGGGCCGAATCCGGCCCTCCAGGCCATTTCATGTGGCCCTCGCACCTCTCCTGCAGCTGCAGGAGAGCTCCGGCCCCTGTACTGTTTGCTTTCCAGCAATGCCTACAGCTTCTTCCTAGAAGTTGCACAAGATAAGGGGGGGTTCACTGTGATGTAAGGGAAGGTGAGGGACTCAACTTCTGATGGTGGTGAGGCTCTTAACATCTTATGTTAGGGTAGGGGATGCTCTGGACATCTAGTCTTACAGATACAACTGGCCCTTTTGAGGGCAATCGTAATGCTGATGCGGCCCACGATTAAATTGAGTTTGACACCCCTGAGCTACAGGATTTGTAGCTGTTGACTTTCAATTTTTTTTTTCCAGAGGGGAGAACCGCTTTAATCCAAAGAAATAAAAACAGAGGAAAATTCATACATTATAACCACACAAACAAACTCAGGCTTTATGGAATGCAGTCATGACCAGGTGAAGCTTGTTTCCAAGACAGTCTCCAGCCACCTGTGTATACCTACACACACACTGTATATATATTTATGCTATTTGTTGTATTTTGATACCTGGGCCTTACCTCAAGTAGTGCCACTGAGTGTTTGCAGAGCTTTTAAAATAATGTGAACAGTATAGATGAGAATAAGTATGCAAATTATTAGCCTTGACTTTGCTTTTTCCTGGTCCATTAGTCCATGACTCAGGTATTGAAGATGAAGATAACCAGGAAGCTAGCATTTTCAGGAGGTCAGAAAGGACCTACTGCTGATTTATAATACATAATAAATTTCACATACCCTTAAAAGTTTGTGATCACAGTGGTTGATGAAATTCCCAGGTCCCTTCTTTCCTGCCTCACTCTTGCCATCTATAACTGATCATAATGTGCTATCCTGTGATAACACTTTGAAATATAGCTCATTATATAAAGTGTCAAAGCCGAGTAGCACATTATAATCAGTTATAACTGACAGCAGTGGCCATAAAAGCCAGAACCTGTGAACTCTGTGAAATGCTCCATTCCTTCTATAGTCTTACACTCAGGAACTGGGAGCTGTACCAAGAATGATTTGTTGCTGGCTGGTGCTGGATTGGACAGGTATAACTGTTGCTGAAGATAGATAGATATTAAAATATTTTTGTGAACGCATACAACTAAAAAGTATATTTTATGTTGCAACTCCGAACTAAAGGAATAATTTAAAGTGCATTATGGTGATCCTTCATATTTGCATGGTAAGCCATTCGTATCATAAATCATTATGTATTCAGAGTATAGGAGGCCTGCGCATGTAATACTGAGATGAATGAAGCCCTGTAATCATAGTTAAATAATTTTCGTTTCTAATGCAAGTAATAAGTGCCTGAACATGACTTGTTATTAGCCTCTGACAGCCCCTGTACAGCAGAGCTCAAACTGGGAGAAGCAGAAGCAGGACTAAGAACCAGTCAGTTGTGCTGCATTGCTCATGTGTTAACAGAGAACATGCTGATAGAAGGAGAGAACAGTGACAAAGAGAAGAGATAATCAAGCTGAACGAAAGACAAGACATGTAAGGAAATGTTGGTTCTAGCTGGCATTTCAGCTGGCATTGCCTTGCGCTTTTAACCAGGCTAATTATAACACTTCTCTCATATATGTAAAAATCTGCGTTTCTTTTTTCTTGGAAATTACTTAGAACCCCTAAACATTATATATATATATATATATATATATATATATATATATATATATAGATAGATATTTTTTTTAGCAGAAGCCCTATAGAATAAAACAGTGGTGGCTTCAGTTTTTTATGTCACACGGTATTTGTGCAGTTTTGGAGAAAATTAATTTTAATGAATTTGAAAAAAAACAAAAAAACACAATATATAACCCATTTTTTCGTAAAATATGAAAGATAATGTTACTCCGAGTTACTAGATACCCAACATGTCAAGGTTTAAAATTGTGCATGCTCATGGAAGGGCATCAAACTACAGTACTTACAAATCTCTATTGGTGACGCTTTTTCTAAATTTCTACAGGTTACCAGTTTAGAGTTAAAGAGGAGGTCTGGTGCTAGAATTATTGCTCTTTGAGGTTCACGGCGATACCTCACATGTGTGGTTTGAACACAGTTTACATATGTGGGCAAGACCTACATGTGTGTTCACCACTGCGCGAGCATGGAGGGGGGGGGGCACTTTAAAAAACTTTTTTTCATGATAGATTTGATTACATTTTTTACATTTTTACACTGTCCCTTTAAAATAAATATATATTTTTTTTAAATGGCTTTGTTTTTATTGGGCTGGAACCGGAAGTGGCGTCGCTCCTGTCCTCCTTGACCAGGGGTCTCCAAACTATGGCCCTTCAGTTGTTCAGGAACTACAATTCCCATCATGCTTAGTCATGTCTGTGAATGTCAGAGTTTTGCAATGCCTCATGGGATGTGTAGTTCCGCAACAGCTGGAGGGCCATAGTTTGGAGATCCCTGTCCTAGACCATAGAGAGGAGCAGAGGCCATCTTGCCTTTGCTCATCTCTATTACCAGCTGCTGCAAACACTGGGTCAGTTCTTGGGGCTACCGATCATTCAGGTAAGCCCAAGAACCACCGCAAAGCAGCGGGAGGGGGAATCTAAAAGTGATCCAGCGGCAAACTTGCCACTCTGACCACTTTTATCGGTTAGAGAATCGCTGGCTGAAAAATACAATACCGGGGTTATGGCATGTTGCTGCAGCCATAACCCCGATATTCCACTACCAACCAAGGATGTCATCTGTCTATGAACCCGTCGGGAAGTGGTGAAAGCATAGAGCACATTTCCCTTTTTTTTTTATAACTTTATTGAAATGTCACAGTGACATTTCAATCATTTCTTTGCAGCGCAGCTGAGCTGCGGGTGAGCTGCAGTGTGGGACAGAAAAATGCAGACATGTTGCAGATTTCCACACTGTTGCTATTCCAAAGGCCCTGTAGATAGAAATCCAACTGTTACATGAGATCTGACCTTAATGAAGGCTTTGTACTGTAAGCAACCAAATGGTATTCAATTACTTTCAAAGCACAAGACAGCAGGAGACAGGCAACTGCAATAAAAAAAATCTGAATGTGCAACTTACTTAGGTTAGAAAAATACAAATACTACTACAAGAATGAAGAAGGAAATATTACAATCTATGGAGTTAAGGTCGGATTGACAGAATTAAGTGTTTGATTTATGCCTGAACTTTTAAATGAAGGTTTAAAGAATCTGTAACCATGCATAGAAAGGTTCAGTCATCCAAAAACTGAAATTTTGGTTTCTGGAAGATGCCAATGCATAAAATAAGCTGTGTTATAATCTTTGTTACTGTTTATCTATGCTCTTAAAGTACCAGACCAGCACACTTAGACCCTGTTCACACTGGGGCGACTTGTCAGGCGACCTGGTCGCCTGACAAGTCGCCGTGGGTCGCCTGCCATAGATTAGCACAGGACACGTTCTAATAGGAGCGACACAAGTCGCTCCGACTTAGAAAAAGGGTCCTGTACTACTTTGGGACGACCTGGAGCGACCTGCATTGACTTCAATGATATGAAGTCCGTGCATGCCGCTCCGAAGGTCACGGTGCGAGCTGTGCACCGCGACTTCACAGGTTGCCCCGGCAAGTCGGGTCGCGCCTATGTGAACCGGCTCTTAGAATAGAAATTTGAAGGTGGCCTCCCACTCTTCTGTTGACTATTAAATTTAAACTATAGACAATGTAACAAGTAGAGTGGGAGAAGCAGGGATATTTTGGTCCAGCAGGAGCGAGACTCCAATTTGGGTGGGAACAGAGTCAATAAGTATGATGGGAACATACATAGTTACATAGTTAGCTAGTTTGAAAAAAGACACAAGTCCATCTAGCGCAACCAATACAAAACAAAAAAGAAAACCCAACCATACAATCCCATATACACAATCCTATACTCACAGCTGATCCAGAAGAAGTCGAAAAACCCCAGCAAAGCATGATCCAATTTACTACAGCAGGAGAAAAAAATCCTTCCTGATCCCCCGAGAGACAATCTGATATTCCCTGGATCAACTTTACCTATAAATATTAGCAGGGCTTTTTTTCCCAGAGAGTAGGTGCAGGAACTCTTCTCTTCCGAGTCGCCCCTTGTCTCCGCCCCCTACTCACCCCCAATCACGTCCCTTGGTCCCACCCCCTACCCACCTCCCAATACTGGCCCTTTTAGGGAACACAGAACCAAGTATCATTCTGTGGTGCTAAGTAATTTGTATGGAACTTGATAATTATAACAAAAAATCAGCAAAATAGATCCCCTGCAGCCAGCAACAATAGACCCCTCAGAAAGAAACAATGCCCCCCCCCACAGCAAAAAAAACATCCCAGCAACAATAGATCCACCCCAGCGACAATAGACCTCCACAGGGGTGGACTGAGCGGTCGGGCACTTCAGACGTGGTCCGAGGGCCCGGCCGGGAGGGGGCTCGACGCCGCCCAGCCACCCAGTGCAGAATTAATTCACCCGATGTTGTCTCAGACTCAGAGACAAAATCGGGCTATCGGGGCCCGGCGCTATGTAGGTGGGGGGAGGAGTGTAGTAGCCCGGCAGCCAGTGGTACGTAGGTGGGAGGAGCCCGGCGGACGGCGCTACGTAGGTGGGAGGAGGGGCCTGGCGCTGGGTTACCAATTACCATGATGTCTGTGAGCATGTGGGCGTGTAAATGTGACGTCGATGTGCACCGCTGCTACAGGTAAGTAATGCAGTTGACATGGATGGTCTCCGTCTATAATAATGAAGTTGAGATGTTCTAATGGTACAGCCTGTGTACAACAACCCTCTATGGAAGTAAAGCCAGTCCTATGGGCAGTGTACAATCCTATGGGGAGTGTTATTGTACACTGTTGCCCATAGGATTGTACACTGCCCATAGGAATGTACACTGCTGCCCATAGGATTGTACACTGCCTATAGGAATGAAGCACCTTCTATGGCTTGGTCATACACTACAAGGACCAGCCTTGTGGTCCAGGTCTAAGAGCTGCATCTCCAAGAGTCTGTATCTCCACGTGTACACTGACAGTATATCTGTTTTTATTGTGTTGATATTGTGACCTTTTTGGATCACTTTTTTATTGGATATAAAAAAAAGTTTTGTATTATTTATCTCATTGCACATATGTATTACTTCATGTTCTGCCATGAATGTCCCAATGGGGTTTGCTGTCCAAATATTCTGTCTCCATTGAGGCTAATACAGGTTGTGCTCCATTAGCTTCTTCCCCAGCCAAAGCTGCCAAGAAAAATTACAGCCGGACCCGGACATGATGTTTTAAGTGATGCTTCTGGGTCCTTACTAAGCAGGGATGGACATTAGCTGGGCTCCCTCCTCTCTATTCAGCAGCACCTGCCATGCTAGGTAGAGAGGAGGGAGCCCAGCAAATGTCCATCTCTTCTTAGTAAGGACCCAGAAGCATCACGTAAAACATCAAGTCCGGGTGTAATTTTCCCAGAAGCACCCGCTTATGGGTCCACCGATGCGAACACGGAGCCTAGGAAAAATGGCTGGAGAAGGGGTTCCTAGGGCTACTGCTGATGTATGACATACATAGGAAGCAGTGAAAGATTCAAAGTTTATTTTTAACAGATAGGTAGAGCCATGGATACAGGCCATGTTACATTACATGGAAACCTTGAAGAGAATAAACATGGCCTGTCCATTTCAAAGACTCCAATCTGAAAACATATTAATAGTCATTTTCTCCTGGTACCTTGGCCTTAATAGTTTAGCAAAACACTGACTGCCTATAGGATTGTACACTGTCACTACCAGTGTACAATCCTATGGGCAGTGTACAATCCTATGGGCAGTGTTATTGTACCCTGCCTATAGGATTGTACACTGACTGCCTATAGGATTGTACACTGTCACTCCCAGTGTACAATCCTATGGGCTGTGTACAATCCTATGGGCTGTGTACAATCCTTTGGAATTACAGCATATCCTATGGGTACAATCATACATAATGAGAAGTGTTACATTGTATGAGTAGATTGTGCCATGTGTCTTGATACATAAGGCTATGTGTACAGAAGAGACCTGTACCTTGCCGTGGAGGAATACATGTATGATGTATAATGTTAGGACATCCATACACAGAGTAGTAGAGAGGTTGTGATCTATGGTGACCCATGCAGGGGCAGACTGAGCGGTCGGGCACTTCAGATGTGGTCCAAGGGCCCCGGACGGGAAGGGGGCCCGCCGCCCAGTACAGAATTAATTCACCCAATGTTGTCTCCGATACAACATCGGACTATCGGGGCTCGGCGGCCGGCGCTACGTAACTGGGAGGAGGGGAGGGGCCCAGCGGCCGGCGCTGCTTCCATGGGAGGAGGAGCCCAGCGCTGGGTTTCAATGGTGTCCTGTGGGCGTGTCGGCGGCGTGTACTGACATTGCCTGGTCTATCTGTTTATCATTGGTAATGCACTTGTCTTGGTTTGCCTGTTTATTATTGTTAATGCACTTGTCTTGGTTTGTGCATTTGTTATTTATTTTGCATTCGTTATTTATATTGCACTTGTTAATAAATTATTGCACTTTTGTTCCTTGTGTCTAAAGATTGTGTAGGGTGTGGCTGGAGGCAGGATTTGGGTGTGGCTGGAGGTGGGGCAAGGGTGTGACTGGAGGCGGAATATGGGTGGGGAATGGAAGGGGGCCCTTGATTTATTTTTCCCGGGGGCCCTGAGGGTTCTCAGTCCACCCCTGGACCTCCAGCAGCAACATTAGATTCTCCAGCAGTCAGCAACAATAGACCTCTCTCTCAACAGTAGATCCCTACTAGCAACAACTGACCCCCCAGAAATATAAGATCCCTCCCCAGCAACAATAGGTCCTCCACCAGCAAAAATAGACCCTCGTGCAAAAATAGATCCCCACTAGTGACAATAGTTTCCCCAGCGGCCATCATCAATAGACCCTCCAGGACACCCTAGCACCCCTTGCACTTACATACATTCAGTGTTGGAGGTGCCGGAACTGCGTTCCCCCACGTTCCCCCTGAAAAAAAGCCCTGAATATTAGTACCCATTTATATTATGTACACCCAGGAAAGAATCCAGGCCTTTTTAAAGCAATCTACTGAGCTGGCCAGGACCACCTCTGGAGGGAGTCTATTCCACATTTTCACAGCTCTTACTGTTAAGAAACCTTTCCGTATTTGGAAACAAAATCTCTCTACTGAAATCGAAATCTCATACTGTTGCTTAAGTTACAAAGAAAGCTAAAGGGTGACACAGCTAAACTCTATAGTCTGCCACTGTGTAATATATTGACCATGTAATATTAAAATAGAATGAAGATCCTGTTTCTAGATACATTTGTACCTCCATCCCTAAAGCATTACCAGTATAAAATAGTGGCAGGAAATGCAAGAGTGTGACACAAAAAAAATGCAAACACGCAGATCCAGTACATACAAATGATGTCCTGCACACCTACCAGAGAAAGGTTTTATGACAAATGTTCTCTCTTTCTGTTCACTAAACAGCTCTGTCCCCAATCATAATAAAGAAAAGCGCTGCATATATGGAAACTTGAGAAATACAAAATCAAGTGATACATAAAACTTACTTCACCAAAAAAATGTTTTGAAGGACATATGTTGATTAATGTACAAATGTATTCATTTATTCATTTTTTACATGAGAGTTACAATGAAAGCTATCATCATTTGGTCTGTATGGCTCTGCTACTCAACCATGAGTAGGAAGCTGGTCAACACTGCACAAAGCTTGTTTAAAGCTACAGCTAACACTGCCATTAAATTCTCCAGGACCGGTTCAGAAGATTACTTAAAAGCAGGGATATGCAAACTGTGGCCCTCCAGATGTTGCAGAACTACAAGTCCCATGATGCATGGCAATAATCTGACAGCCACAAGCATGACACCCAGAGGCATGATGGGACTTGTAGTTTTGCAACAGCTGGAGGGTCACAGTTTGCATATCCCTGCTTTAAAGGCTCCAACAAGGCCACTCAAAGCTTGGTGAAGCTGATGCTCTTTAGACTAGAAATGACAAGCAAAGAATAAACAATGCTTGTGTAGGGCCTCGCTGATGTCCCTGCAGTTCTTAAAATTTCAGTTTAGGGAGAATATCCTGTTTTCATGCCCTGATTTAAATAGCAAGTTCCACGTCAGTATATGCTATTTAAAGTGTATTTAAACTCTAATAATACATGTCCCTTATTTACTCTCTTGGGTCTGTTGAATATATCATTAAAAGTGTAACGTTGTAAGATCTGTTCCATAAGTGCAAGGAAATAGCTGTTCATCCAACTAGAAATCTTGTGAACTAATAACTTCCTGCACTCTCTGCCTCTGGACTGTTCTCAGTTAGCATGTTTCCTGCTGTCTCTGTGGACTACAAAACAATGTTATGGAGAAGAGAGGGAGGTGTTATATAGTCCTAACTCACTCCCGCCCTAGGGTAACAACACTGCTCAGTACGGTTGTCACCCTACCACAGGAAGTGTGTTATTGTCAGGATTACAAGAGTAAAATAAAGAGATAAAAAGTGTGAAAAAAGAAAACTAATACAGCCACCTCATCTAAGGTCCTGTAAGCGGTATCACTATCAATGTTTGCTCTTGGGCAGGCACTATGACCTCTAATCAAAGGATTCTGCAATTTGATTGTAACTTTTCTTTCATGTTCACGCAGAAACACATGCTGATGACAAGATATCTACCTCTCCTAACAAAGTCATTCTGTTCACTTCTAGCACAGCTATTGCTATAGCCCAGTTTGTGCCAAAGGCCTGGATAGATAACGTATCTGTTCCACCGGCTACACTCTCGATATTCTTGGCACGACATCATTGGTATCCTTACAGGAATCCAAAAGCAGCATTGCCTAGATATGAAATGCATGCTAGAGCAGCATGAGGGTATAGTCCCCGTGCAATGTAATCTTCCTGGGCATTCAGATGTATGCACTCATTACAGATCGCTAGGGCAGGGTATGTACGATCACAATGGTGACTTCCAGGAATCCATTCCCAGGCATATGTTGTGTTGATCTCACAGTTAATAATTGTGACTAGCATACACAGCTTGTGTCTGTGCCCTTCTCATGTTTATCTTTGGCTGTCTTGTTTGCATAGTGCAGCGTCTGTCTGTTGTGTTTACTATGCACATCTTCACTTCCTATAATTACTTGTTGATTTTAGGCGTGCTTGGGAGTCTCATTCACATCGCTGCTAATTCTAGAGGATGACAATCCATCAGCTGATGCATGCTTTCCCTGAACTTCTATCAGGGGGAATTTA
Source organism: Pelophylax lessonae (assembly GCF_965119305.1). Taxonomy (NCBI): domain Eukaryota; kingdom Metazoa; phylum Chordata; class Amphibia; order Anura; family Ranidae; genus Pelophylax; species Pelophylax lessonae. The sequence goes on from NC_138778.1 coordinate 180,908,965, forward strand.
CTAAGGTTGGAGCAGCTGTGCATGGCAACCAATCAGCTACTACCTTTTATTCTCAAAGCTAAAGTGAACAAGCTGAAACTGAAAACTGATTGGCTACTAATATGCACAGTTTTTTTTTTTTTACAATAGTGCCACATCCATGGTGCAAAGAGAGGACCTTGGAGTTTGTAAAATGGGACTTTTTAAAGAACCAAATATCAAGAATATGTATGAAAAAAAAAAAATAAAAATAAATTACAAAGATGTATAAAAGCAATTATTTAAAATACAACAGCTGATATATTGTCCAAAGAGTATCACTACTCCAAACATACAAAAGATATATAAAAGCAAGAATTTAAAATACAATGGCTGACATATTGTCCAAAGATTATAGCTACTCCAAACATACGACGACTTTGGGGTTGATTTACTAAAACTGGAGAGAGCAAAATCTGATGCAGCTGTGCATAGTAGCCAATCCGCTTCTAACTTCATCTTGTTCAATTAAGCTTTGGCAATAAAGCCTGGAAGCTGATTGGTTTCTATGCACAGCTGCACCAGATTTTGCACTCTTCAGTTTTAGTGAATCAAACCCATTGTATGTTTAGAGTAGTGATAATCTTTGGACAATATAATTCTTGCTTTTATATATCTTTGTAATGCAATTTATGTATTTTCTTTTAGACATTTTTACGAATATTGTGTCCTAAATGTCCCATTTGTACAAACTTCATGGTTACTGCACAGCCACTTCCCTCAATGTATTCAAACATAAAATGATTCGAGAAGTATGAATAAAAGTACTTACTTTGTCCTTCAAACTTCCGGATGATTGTGTCCAGATAAGTGTTCTGGGGGGCCACATGCCCCCTCCTCACCGGCATCTTGAAATGGTTTCCTGCCCTCCAGCAGTGGTCTCGTTATTCTCCTGTCCTCCAGCAGTGGTCTCCTTATTTGTCTGTCCTCCAACAGTGGTCTCCTTATTCTCCTGTCCTCTAGCAGTGGTCTCCTTATTCTCCTGTCCTCCAGCAGTGGTCTCCTTATTCTTCTGTCCTCCAGCAGTGGTCTCCTTATTTGTCTGTCCTCCAACAGTGGTCTCCTTATTCTCCTGTCCTCCAGCAGTGGTCTCCTTATTCTTCTGTCCTCCAGCAGTGGTCTCCTTATTCTTCTGTCCTCCAGCAGTGGTCTCCTTATTCTCCTGTCCTCCAGCAGTGGTCTCCTTATTCTCCTGTCATCCAGCAGTGGTCTCCTTATTCTCCTGTCCTCCAGCCGTGGTCTCCTTATTCTCCTGTCCTTTCAGCAGTGGTCTCCTTATTCTTCTGTCCTCCAGCAGTGGTATCCTTATTCTCCTGTCCTCCAGCAGTGGTCTCCTTATTCTCCTGTCCTCCAGCAGTGGTCTCCTTATTCTCCTGTCCTCCAGCAGTGGTCTCCTTATTCTCCTGTCCTCCAGCAGTGGTCTCCTTATTCTCCTGTCCTCCAGCACCCCAGAAAAGTTACCAGTTCATCCAGGCCACCTTGCTATGACTAAGAGCAGATCTCAGAGGAGTGGAAAGGGAAACAAAGCATGTCCCATCTTCTGTCTTCATGGCAGTGACATCCTCTGTTTCTTTTTTAACCCCTTCTGCAGCCAGGACCCAGATAGCCCAGTGTATCCAGCACACGATGAAGCAAGGATTAAGTATTTGCAGGGATGGCACAAGCAGTGCAGAGAGCCAGCCAACTGTGCTCCCCCCACCTCCAAACTAAACATGTGCCCACACCAAAGGAGTTGTCAACAGCCACAACTGTTAGGAGTGATAACTTCAATCCAGCCTTAGCTATATGACCTCTAACTTAAAAAAAAAAAAAAAAAAGCCCAAGTCCCCAAGGAGGTCAGAGATCACAGGTGCAATTGGTGGAAGCTGCAAGCTGCTCCCTCCCAGCTCCTCTACTAGACACAGCATGCAGATCAATGACAAGATAGTGGGAGCTGTCCTCCCTGTGTGGTGCTGAACGTGCTGCTAGTAATCCGCGGCTGGGGGTGGAGTGGGGCAGCTCTCCATTAAATCCAGACTCACGTTGCATGTACAGACAAGTCTTATTTTCCCTTCTATAAGACAGTTTGCAAGGAAATCCCTTCTGTTCACTCTTCAGTTGCTGGGCAGGGCTGCTCTCCTTCCCTGAAAGCAATTCAAAAAGATGATGATGGTGTGGATCCTCTGTGCTTTCTACACACTGTGCACATATAGATGGATATAGAACTATTCAGAGGCATGATTCTTTTGTGTTAACAGCCTTATGCATTGAGGACAATCTGGATTAAAAGATCGGAGGTTAATCACATGACTTGTGCTAGCAACAGAGGAGCTGCTGTACTATGTACAATGAATATATGAAGTGAGAGGTGCAAACATCCTTGAAAGCAGTATTACACCCAAAAGCAAACATTTATTATATAGCAGCTTACCAATTCTTAGATGTCATGGCTGCATTCGTTTTCATTTTTAGACTTTCTTTCTTTTATCCTCACCTGGTGATCCAGCCGGTAAGTCTGTTGCTTTTCAACACAACAAGCTGTCCTGCAGATGTAACAGTTAGAGGGCTGAGACAAACCATTTATCACTGACAGGGCTGCTTACAATGATTTTTATCCCAAAAGAAAAAATAACTTTTGCTGTAATTGCTTATAAAGCGTTAGGCGGTATGCATTATCTTTCCCATGCTGCCGGATATGTGAATTATACAAATCATAGTTATCAGCTATGGACTGTTGAAAGTGTTCTCTGACTGCAGATCCATGTGGATATCACACACTGCTATCTTGATATCACCGAATTGAATGCATCTTTTGTTTTTCTTCTATTTTCTCTCTTTCAAATTTACGAAAGATATGTTTCTGTTAATACATCTTTTTTTTTTTTTTTTCTTAAGTTCTAATGAGTGTGACATTTGCTTGTCTTGTGCTTGATTAATAAAGAAAGAATTTGAAAAAAATAAAATAAAAATAAAGCGTTAGGCGGAGTTCAGCTTCAATTTGTATCATATGGTCCTTGCTGCCAAAGAGAGTGTAAGGGCTCTTTCACACGATCCGCCTCCGTAGGCGGATCCGTGTTGCTCAGCGGGGATCGATCCGCGATCCCGCTGAGCCGGGCGGATAACAGCTCCGTCTCCGCTTGCAGAGGGGAGAGGGAGGTGTCTGAGCCCCCGCTGCCCTCTATGGGGGATCGGATGAGAGCGGACCGCTTGTACGCTATCATCAGATCCGATCCGATTACTGAACGGATGGAAAAATAGGGTTTCCATCCGTCCAGATTTCAAGCACGGGATCGGATGCGGATGGCAGCGGGTGTCAGCGGAGGTGTCTCCGCTGACACCCGCTGCCCCATAGAGCTGCATGGAGAATCCGATCAGATCCGCCTGAAAAACTGACAGGCGGATCTGATCGGATCGCCCGTGTGAAAGAGCCCTAAAAGTGGGCTTTTAGGATATATAGAAAATGTTCAAGTCAGGTAAGGGGGGGGGAGGAGGGTCAAGAGAAGATTAGTAAAATAAAAATAAGAAGAGAAAAGTCAAGTCAATATTTACAACCCCTGGCAAAAAGTATGGAATCACCACTCTTGGAAAATGTTCATTCAATTGTTTAATTGTGTAGAAAAAAAACTAATCACAGAAAAGCCACAAAATTATTTTCATTTAACATTCCAACGTTCTGACTTTAACCCCTTCATGCCTAAACCTTTTTCTGACATTTGTTGTTTACAAGCTAAAATCTGTATTTTATGCTTAAAAATTACTTAGAACCCCTAAACATATATATTTTTCTAGCAGAGACCCCAGAAAATAAAATGTGATTGTTGCAATATTTTATGTCACAAGGAATTTGCGCAGTGGTCTTTCAAATGCAATTTTTTTAAGGAAATACACTTTCATTAACTAAAAAAAAAAAAAAAAAGTAAGGTTAGCCCAATTTTTTTTTTGTATAATGTGAAAGACGATGTTACGTGAAGTAAATATATACCTACGGTAACATGTCATGCTTTGAAATTGCTCACACTCGTCGAATGGTGGTGACAAACTACAATTTCTTAACTCCAAATCTCCAACGTTTTAAAATGTTTAACAGTTACCTGTTTAGAGTTACAGAGGAGGCCTAGTGCTAGAATTGTTGCTCTAGCATTACCGATTGCAGTGATACCTTACATGTGTGATTTGAACATCGTTTACATATGTGTTCAGTTCTGTGCGAGAGCATGAGAAAGGGCGCTTAAATTTTTTTTTTTTTTTACACTGTCCCTTGACATTTTTTTTTTAATCACTTTTATTGCTGTCACAAGGAATGTAAACATCCCCTGTGTTTACACAAGCAGGCAGATCTCCACACTAGATCCCCGACGATCGGGGAAGAGCAGCGGCGATCGCCGCTGCTCCTCCCCTGGCCCGACTCCCGCTGTGACTGAATGCAGCGGGAGCGAGCCTCCAGCGGCGCGCATGCGCCGCCGAGAAAGGGGAGTGTCTGACGACGTAGGTCTACGTCGTCAGACGATAACAGACCACTTTGCCGCAGTAGTATCAACATAAGCAGACGGCAAGTGGTTAAGTTTCATAGTTTGTCACCATTCCACGAGTGTGAGCAATTTTAAAGCATGATATGTTAGGTATATATTTACTCTACGTAACATGATATTTCACATTATACAAAAAAATTGGGCTAACTTTACTGTTTTGTTTTTTTTTATTTCATGAAAGTGTATTTCTTTCAAAAAGATTGCATTTAAAAGACCGCTGCGCAAATTCCATGTGACATAAAATAGTGCAATGATAGCCATTTTATTTTCTAGGGTCTCATCTAAAAAAATATATATGTTTAGGGTTTCTAAGTAATTTTCCAGCAAAAAATACTGATTTTAGCTTGTAAACAACAAATGTCAGAAAAAGGCTTAGGCCCCTTTCACACACGCTGTCCGTTTGGTTCGTTTGTCATCCATCTGTTGATGGATGAAAAACGATCAATGCATCTCTCTGGAAAAACGGATGTAAAAGGATGATCATCCATTTACATCAGTTTACATCCGCATCCGTCATCATCCATTTTTTTAAACTGATCAAAGCTCTATTTTTCTTCCGTAAAAATAAAAAAACGGATCTGACAAAAAACAAATGTAAAATGACAAACGGTCAGTTTTGCATCCGTTTTTGCATTGGCAGTGAATGTAAAAAAACGGATGAAAAATGGATGAAAAAAGCATGAAAAACTGATGACCACTGATGAAAAACTGAATACTTCATCCATTTTGACGTGACTCAACTGATGGAATGAACAGTCCATATGTGTGAAAGGGGCCTTAGGCATGAAGGAGTTAAAGCCAGAAGGATGTTAAATGAAAATAGTTTTGCTGCATGTCTGTGGCCAGTTTTTTTCTACACAATTAAACAATTGAATGAATATTTTCCAAGAGTGGTAATTCCATACTTTTTGCCAGGGGTTGTATATTAGAAGTTGAGTGGCAGACATGGCAGAATATGATATATACAGTGCTCAGCATAAATGAGTACACCCCTTTTGAAAAGTAAGATTTTAATCAATATATCAATGAACACTTTATAGAACATTTGTTTAGCTCATTACATGAAAGTAAAGTTAATAATATAACTTAAAATCTTCAGTTTTACTCAAATCAGTTGATGCAAAAATGAATGCACCCCTCAACAAAAACTACTATATCTAGTATTTTGTATGACCTCCATGATTTGTAAGGCCAGCACCAATTCTTTTAGACATGGAATGAGCAAATTGGCGACTTTTTGCAACATCTATCTTTTTCCATTCTTCAAGAACACTCAACTTGTCTCTTCAGAATTCCCCATAGGTGTTTGATTGAGTTCAGATCAATAGATAGACATACTTGGCCATTGAATCACTTTCACCCTGTTCTTCAGAAATGCAGCAGTGGCCTTAGATGTGTGTTTTGGATTACTGTTGGAAAAGTGCACGACAACCAAGGGCAGGGAGTTATGGGAGCATCTTCTCTTTCAATATATGTGATATGTCATCTGTGAATTCATGATACCATCAATGAAATGCAGCTCCCTGACACCAGCAACACTCATGCAGCCTCACTAAAGGACACTGCCATTGCCACCACCATGTTTCACTGTAGGCATCATTCATTTTCCTTTGTACTCCTCACCTTTGCAACGCCATAAAGTTTTAAGCCATTGGTTCAAAAAACAATTAACATGGTCTCATCACTCCAGAGTACAGAGTCCCAGTAGTCCTCTTCCTTTTTAGCATGTGCCCTGGCAAATTCTAGGCAGGCTTTTTTGTGCATTGGCTTTTGGAGAGGCTTCCTTCGTGGACAACACCCATGCATGCCATTCCTCTGCAGTGTATGCTGTTTCGTGTCACAGGAAACAATCACCCCAGTTTGTTGTCTAACATTTAGCTTTGCTCCTAAGACTTCCATTGGGGTGTATTTGTTTTTGTAACATGGTCTTAATTTAATTTGTTAGGAAAAATACTTTTTTGTGTGTGCAAATTAAGAAATCTTGGTTGCAATCAATGGCCTGCGGGAGTGTTTGTGGGAGTATTTTGTAGTATAGTGTCCAATAGAAAATGTTGATTCTGAAAGGAAAGTAAAGGCTTTATGACAAATCTGTTGGGGTGTATTCATTTATTTGCAGCACTGGATAACAGTCATTCCTAGCATGCACTGGAATCAAGGCTGGCTCAAGACATTGTACTGCCTGGGTCCAAGAATAAAATGCTGCTCCCCCCCCCCCAAAAAAAAAATCACGCCCACCAAAGGGCCCCCTCAACCATTATTTTATATCATGAAATTTTAAACGTGAATTTAATTTATTAGGAAGTGAGATCTACATGCAACAGCACCTTGTCTATATGCAAAATTATATGACATGACATGACACCATGTTACCGCTCCCCCATCTTGGCACCCTAGGGCATCCATGGGTGCAGTGTGTGTCAGCACAGTGCCCCCCTCACCCCTCAGGGTCTGTGTGCACTGAACACATTGCACCCATGGATGATATGCCGCTGGGATAGGGCTGTATAGGGGCGGGCTAGGGTAGTATAGGGGCAGGCTAGGGCAATATAGGAGCAGGCTGGGGTTGTATATAGACAAGCTAGGGTAGTATATAGACAGGCTAGGGCAGTATAGGGGCGGGTTAGGGTAGTATAGGGGTGGGCCACTGCAGTATAGGGGCAGGCTAGGATAGTATAATGGCAAGCTAGGGCTGTACAGTGATTTTTGAGCATGACAGGTTATGCAACATTTGGCCATCCAGCAGATCAGCAGCCACTACTAAAAAAAATGATGGACGCCCTTTGTGTCCTGTCTTCAGTGCCTAGCCTCACCACGCCAAAGCAGAAGAAGGCATGCCAGGCGTGAGGCCAGCCGCACCCCCTCCTCCAGTTCCACCCAATAGAAATGCAAGCCTCGTAAGCTGTGCCCGAACATCGGCTGCTGGCGGTGCCGGTGGGGAAGGGATTCTCATTGCTCTCTGTCTCCTATGGGTACCCCGCCCCCGGCAGCACACAAACCTTAGCTCTTTATGTGTGCTTGGGTGCTTAACAGCCAGTGTTAGACTGTGTGTGAACACCCTCACACCTGGCAACTATGAGTATGCGTGTTGAGGGCAGCAGGGTGGCCTTTTTACAGGGCAGTACAGTGGCCCAGGGGGCAATTGTCACACACAAAACTGCTGGAAAAAAATCTTTGGTGTCAATTTGCTGTCCCTCTCAAAGTTCCGCCTGCGTCCAATGGACCCAGCGGGACCCATGGTAGGGCCAGCCCTGACTGGAATCATTCATTCATAGCTTGAAGTGGTTCAAAAGCTAAAACGATTTTTTACCTTAAAGTGGTTGTAAACTACAGAAATTAAATATTAAAAAACACATCCTTCTATACTGTGTACTTGTCTCTCCCCTAAGCTCTAAGTGTCATTTCCCTATGCTGCCTTGTTCTTCTGCTATCAGCATGAGTCACTTCTGGCAGCTTTTCTGGCACCAAGAGTTAACCCCTTCATGCCTAAGGGTAAAACAAATGTTAATGCCTAAGCACAATTTAGCAATTTTGACACGTGTTAGTAAAACTGTATATATTATCATCAGTGTTGGATATCTCCTGATTTTTTTTTTTTTAATTATCATAGGAAAACTGGCCAAAATAGTAAAAATATTTTTTTTTTAATTAAATGTAGCTGTATATTTCTTGTTACTACCATAACCTACCACCAAAGAACCCAAAATAAATTCTACTGCTCCTGACAATTGCAGCAATGCCACATGTGTGTATGTTAGTTATTGACTGTACCCATAGTACAGCCCAAAAACAATAGTGCACATTTTTCTTTTTTTTTTTTTTTTTTTTATCCTACCTAAAACACACTGACGCTAACTGACACCAAAACTAGTTTAAAAAGTGCTTTTTAAAAAATATCCAAAATATACTGACCCTGACCTTTGACCCTGACCTTGACTTTTGACCCTTACTTGACCCAAATACCAACTCTGGCACTGACCTAGATCAAACCTTGATCATTTTTTTAGTTTTTTTTTTTACTTTTTTTTATTATTATTATTATTTTATTTTTTTAATTATTTCTATTTTTTATTTTTATTGTTTTTTTTCTCTCCTCTCCATTCACAGAGAGAGAAAACACAGGATTGGTCATTGACTGAGCACTGTGATCAATCATTAGTACAGGACCTGGGGCTCCTGCTGAGACCCTGGTCTCTGTGTTGGGAACACGCCACAACACTGATACGCATATATGCAGCCCCATGGCAAAAAGCCCAGTCCAGGGGGGCCACATATATGCGTACTGTCCACGTGAATGTGACGGGAGAGGGAGCTGCAGAACACAGCCGTGATAATATTTACAGCTATGCTTGTTCTCCATACTGTGTAAAAGGTGTGTGTTTGTGTGTGGGTGGGGGGGGGGGGGGGTCCCTTTCTTCCAATTAGGGCTCATAGCTGTCAACTCTGTGAAGACTTCAGATCCCCACCTTCCCCTCTTAGATCTAAGAACAAATACTTTCCTGTTTTTGTTTTCAGAATGATCTAGAGAAGAAATGGCGGCAGATACACAGCTACAACTTATGTAGGAGGATTTGTTTCCTCTCTGTGTATCACCTAATGCTGGTTACTTCACTGGGTTTAAGTTCAGGTTTACCACCACTTTAATGCATTCACTTCATTAAGGTAAAACACATTTTCCAACTCTTGGTGCTCCCCCAACTCCCTAAATACTTACCTGAGTCCTCAATCCAGCTCTGCGCCTGGCTGCATATCTTGTCTCCTATCCCCCTTTACTCATAGACATTGGCTCCTGCTACTGTCAACCAAATGCTGGGAGGAGGGAGAGGGGGCAAAGAACAGGTAAGTATAAGATGTTTATTATTTTAATTTAAAAAAATTGTCTTTAGAAATGCTTTAAATGAGAAGTACAGCCGAAGCTCATTGGGCTGTACTTCTCCTATGGATCACAGGAGCACAGCTCGTTCTGCACTCCTCTGACCTGTTTTCAGCAGACAGTGGTTTGATGTAAAAGAGCTGGGCTCGGGAAGGATCGCGACCATATGGTCGGGATCTGACCACGTTCCTGGACCGGCTCAGCCTCTCTGACCGCTCCCACGCCCTCCTCAGCCCAGCACTCCAGTGAGCATGGGTAAGGGGGGGGGGGGGGTGTAGAGCAGAGAGCCAGGGACTGACAGTCAGCAGCTCTCTGAGAACCGAGCGATCGCCGGTGTTTTATCGCTCGGGTCTCAAAGTTAGAGCCGGCGGGGGACAGATGCAGCATCAGACTGATGCTGCATCCAGCTAGGTAAGTATGATTAAAAAAAAAAAGCAAAACTGCTCTTTTAAATGTAAGGTCAACGCTGTTATAGACAAGATTGCTTACCCTTTTGGTAGAGCAGTTTTACTGTCTTGAATGAGGTTAGGTCTCCATGACACCCTGGGGCAATACGTGAATATCTTTCCTACAACTACCAATATGGACTTTTAAAGCATTATTTCATAAATCTCCAAAAAACACCATATGGATGGAAAACTTGGAATCATCTAATACATGTATGGTTCACAGTTTATCTACTGAACAGCTAACTTTATTAAAACAGTAAATCATAGCTTTGGATTCACACTCTTGGTATGCCATTACATTGCTATTCCTAAATAGTAATATATTTATATATATTGTAGCAACTAGCATCAAGTGTAGAGATTTCAAGGACAAAACCACTCGCTTTTCTTTTTTTTAGGGCTTTGCTTGACCATTTTTAGTTAATAAAAAAGTTCCAGAAGAAACACAAAACACCAGTTTCCCTCGCAGTGGTATTCAGCATTCTTGTTCTAGCAAAATTAACTACATTTAGCCCTTCTGACTTACTCCTGCTGGCCTTACACTCCAGACCCTTGTCTGTGTCCTACAGACTTTTCGATAACCAACTTGGTGCACACAGCTAGCAGCCCCTTTGCTGCTCTGACTCCCACCTCTCTCCTAGGTGGAGCCCTCCTGACTCCTGGGCAACAATCTCATCTGCCTGCTGAGGTGGAGCCCAGAAACCTAGTCAGGTCATTTCTTAAAGCCCAACTGGCCAATTTGTGTGCTGGCTGTGCACAAAATCTATACCCTGGCAAAGTATCGCCCTGCTACAATATACAGGTGCATCTGATAAAATTAGATAAAACAGTGTTTTATCAAGTCCAAAGTAAGTGCAGCCCTCTAGGAAATTATAGAGCCATTCATGCTTCCCTCTGCTGACCAGCTTTATGGAGATGCTGATTTCATTTTCCAGCAGGACTTGGCACCTGCCTACACTGCCAAAAGTACCAATACCTGGTTTAATGATTATGGCATCACTGTGCTTGATTGGTCAGCAAACCCCCCTGACCTAAAACACATAGAGAAGCTGTGGGGTATTGTCAAGAGGAAGATGAGAGACCCAACAATGCAGACGAGCTGAAGGCCGCTATCAAAGAAACCTGGGCTTCCATAACACCTCAGCAGTGCTACAGGCTGATCCCCCCCCATGCCACGCCGCATTGATGCAGTAATTCATGCAAAAGGAACCCCAAACAAGTATTGAGTGCATACTATACTGTACATAGACATACTTTTAACTAAGCCAACATTTCTGTATTAAAAATCCTTTTTTATTGGTCTTATGTAAATAAGTAGTGTTTGATCTAAAGAAAATTAACAAGGTACCAACATCCCGATTGAATGTAAACAACATAAGTAGGGAAAGGAACCCTACAAAGAAAACTGGAAAAAATGGCTCTAGGTGTCAGAGCCAAAGAACCAGGAAGAGAAAAATGAAAAAAAGAAAGAGAACAAGAAAAGTATGGAAAGAGGGGGTGAGAAAAATAAAAATAAATAAAAAAAAGAAAAACACAGAAAAAACAAAAAGGAAAAAAGAGGGGGAGGAGGGGGGTATGGGGGGAAGGGGGCGGGGAAGGGGAAGAGAAGGAAAGCAAAAGAGAGGAGAGACAAATAGGATGATAGGGCAAGGAAAGGGGAATCTGAACAGGGAGAAATGGAGGGCTGGTGGGATTTTAAAGGTATCGTAAATCATAAAGTAACACATGTGTATAAAATGTAATGTAAATATTTATTATTTGTACACATTAAAAACAAGTATAGAAAGACACATGTATTGATGAAACAAGCAGTAGTACAATACAAAGGTTCAAAAAATGGCAATTTATATTATACAACTCATCCGATGTAGAATTTCAACGGAGATTAACCCGACATGTTTCGCGGACTCTGAAAGGCCGCTTCTTCAGGGGTCTATGTCATGTTATGCATTTTAAGCCTTTATTGACCTGCATGATATAAATGGCAAAAATAAATACAAGACAGCATGGTTATACATAACTATAGAAAACGGTCAAGCATGCAAATGTAGCGCCCCTGTGCATACACCATGCGTCATACCCAAATATGTCACCCGGAAAAACACCAGGAGGGGACAGGCATGCACCCCCACCTACGCTTCACCCATGGATGTGGAGGGAGAGTAGGGGAGGGGACACCCGAGAGCAAAAAGGTTCCTGACCCAAGGGACATCCTGCAAAAATGCCAACTAGGGTCAGTGAGTGAGAGAAAAAGCCAAAACACCCAAAAAGAAAATGGAAAAAGAACACTCCACTTCTAGTTATTACCTGAGCAGATACTATTCTTTAAGTATGATGTAGTAAAAACAGCAGGGGGGTTAGCCCTGTTAAGGGACTACCTGAAAAGGAACAGGAAGTTCCTATATATAAAAAGAAAGAAGATGGAGGGTATATGTAATGACTGTGGAGCTACAGGCAGAGTATATCCAAAAGAGAAACAAAAACAAAAAGGAGGGAGAGAAAAAGCT